>NW_006767639.1:1030992-1036286 GCF_000300595.1 Phanerochaete carnosa HHB-10118-sp | reverse complement strand
GTTCAGCTCGCCTTAAACCAAACAACAAATGGATAGAGTCTAGAAACTCTTCGCAGTGAGTTTCTCACACGCAGGGCCCGGCTTCGACTGTCGGGCGCGCTTGAGGCTAGCAGAACGGATGCTCAGTCCGTAGCTCAGAAGAAAGGGAAGTCTCTATGATGTATTTACCTAGCAGAACAGATGCTCAGTCCATACTGCAATACAGTCGGTGCCCTACAGTGTCCATAATGAGAGGATATATGCACGCTCAGAAGAAAGGGAAGTCTCTGAGCGTGCACAACAGGGAAAAGCGAGTAAATAAGGAAAGCGGCAGGTGCCTTAGCAACTGGTGAGTCAGGAACAAAATAACGAACGCGCTATCTAATAAAATACTGTCCAATAGGAATCTGAGTCATCCCGAGACATGTGCGTGCGAGCGCACGAGCCCAAAATCCAACATAGAGCCGAGCAAAGCACTACCTTCTCTCGTAGCCACCTCTTCACCCTCCAATGTGACATGCTCTCGAGCCACGCCGGATGCCCTTCGACATTTACTGCCGTAACTAATGCATGGTCACCGCCCCAGTCAGGCATCTATGGTGTGTTCCCCTCGTCTAGAGCCGGCTCTGGCAGATAAGCAGAAGATAAAGAAGAGAACCCTCGTGATCGAAAAAGTCAGAGAACAGGAGAGCATTGGAAGCGGTGCGATGGGAACAGCAAGGTTAAGCAAAGCAATGTTGCGAACAGAAAGAACGCTTCCGCTAGTCGCAACGGGCACTCGGATAACAACCATGGCTGTAAGGATGTTGCGCCTAAGCGCAGCAGGAAAAGCATACAGTAGCCGGTTCATCATCCCATAACACGCACATGTGGAGAATCGCGCCAATCTTATGCCCAAGGGTGGGCCGCTCCGATCAAGGAGGACGTGACAGATCCTATGTACCAACGTCCCGCCAGCTGCGTCCGCCCCGATTGCCGCTCCCCTTGGCCCAGCGCCAGTCGCTTCCGGTTGCCGCGCCAGTGCCCGTGGCCGTCATACCGATCGCACGGTCAGCTCAGGGTGCACTCGTCCTCGTACTGCCCCCACTCGCCCCCATCCATCTCCCACCAATCGTCCAAGCACTCGTGGATTTCCCAGCCGGCCATACGACATAGTGTTGCCTCAAATTACCACAGGCCAGATAGAGACGACGCAGATTCTCATGATGCGACTTGGTTTCAGTATGCTGCAGCAGCGCACGGTCAGCTTTCCGGTGCAATGCAGAGTTATGGTCTTGAACTGGTCGTGGAGTGCATTAAGTATTTGGGCGTTGTTTACTCATTCTTTGTTGCACACCACTGGACGAACATATTTGGGCTGATCTTGAGCGGGCTACTGGCAGCTGAGATAATATGGGCTCCTTTTACCGCGGGTGTCTTCATGGGAGATGTTTTCAGGACGAAGCTTTACGGTCCTGCGGTAGCGCCTTGGCGCTTGCGATCGAGTCCTAATATCACGTGACAACGAAGCGCCTGGAGGACCCCGAATTGGACTGTAGCGACTCCGGACGCTGTTCACCAATTCCACAGTGGCATTCTTGGTGCATAGCGCTCGCAGGCTCTCGAAGGCAAGCCAGGCTGCGCAGTATACAAGGTGTGTGAATTATACGCACGCTAGTACACATGACGAAGAACTGACTAGAGAAACCTGAGGATTGTGGTTGTGCGGCGCTGCGTGGGAGATCATGAAGGCCTCGCGGCGACGCTCAAGTTGCACAAGCAGACATCTTGCTTGACCAAAAATCTTTGCTGCACGGCCATCTGCGTATTTAAATATGTTTTAGAGCCTGCTCAAAAGCAAGATCCTCTTCAGACCTACACACTGCCGGCATCGCTCAGAAAGGCCCGCTCACAATCGAAACGAGTACTGAGTAGTGCCTTTTCGAGTCAGAGGTTGAATACTAGGGAGTGCGCGTCATGTTTAGCATCGTATTTACAAAGGTGTGTACATCATGTAGCCTTGATCTCCTGCTTATTTAGATCATCATCCGTGCTGGTACGATACTTTCACGCGGTAAACAATACCTACGGGAACAAGCGGAGCAGACAGTAAGGTTCATCTAGTCTTTGCATATAAAAATTCATCTTCGTAGAGACAAGATAGCTACAGCTCTCGAGGTGCCAAGCACTCTTCACCGAGATATGGCAACCTTCGGCCCTTCCATACCATTCCACGGTAACGCCCGTGAGCCTGACACCCGGAGGTATACTACCACCGTGACAGCTCGGCACATCGCCTAAGAATCTCGTGCGTCGCACCGTACCTGGAAAGAGCTGAGTAAACTCTCTCAGGGCTCGAACCTGAATTTTAACACACTGGCGCAGTCAGCTTCGGATACAGCCCGGAGGTTGTGCTCGCGGGGTAGGTGAAATGGACTGTGCCACCCTTTCAGTCTCAAGTTCACGGTTGCAGCAGGAGCCAATCATGTCTCTTCTAGCATGTTGTCGTGTACTTTGTGCGAAGTATGCCCCTCGAGCTCCATGCGCGGGCGCACGTGTAAGTGTAAGTTTAGCTTTCGGCGTTCACGATCCTTGCCTACCGACACCTAGGTCGCCTCGTCGCATTGAAGTTAACCTGTTGGGTTGCCGCACCAACAGTCCCGATGCCCCAGCCCTGCGGCTTTTACTATGAGGCAAGAAACGAGACGTGCCTAGGGTGGCTGAACTGTTGACATTGAGAATATTGTATATAATGTAAGAACAAGCCTTCTCCGACTACAGCCTCACAACTCAGCATGCCTTTCGCGCGCATAGACGAGAAGGGTACTATCTTCTACTACACCGACAGCGGCGTCCCACTTGGAGCGCCGGAATACACCACCGTCGTCCTCGTCCACGGGGCGACTATCAACGGTGGTACGTACGATCATTCTGTCCACCGCTCGTAGCTCTTCGTCTGACCCGGTCTGCCGACTCCAGGGATCTTCGAGCGCATGCTTCCGTACGCACCAAAGTACGGTCTGCGACTGATCGCCATGAACATGCGCGACTACGCCGGCTCGACCCCATACACGTCCGACGAGCTTGCCGCTTTCGCGAGCAGCGACATCGAAGTGCAGATATCAGCAGTGCGCAGCCTCGGATGCGAGCTCGCCGCGTTCCTTGTCTACGTCTGCCAGACGCTCGGCATCCCTGCGCGGACGGTGCGCGACGGGAAAGCGTATGGCGGCCTCGCCTTCCTGACCTGGTCGATGAGCACCATGGGATTACTATCTATCTTCGGGGACTCCATGACCCTGGACGAAGCGCAGAAGGCGGTACTGCAGCCGTACCTCCGCACGGCGTTTGCCTACGGTGTGTGCCATCTCGTCCCGTACATGCATTTCGAGATATCTGAGCGCCCAGCTCTACAGACCCACCAGCCCTTCTGTATGGCGTGGACCCTGACGTAGGGATGCTCACTCCCTTGAACGACCCGACCATTCCTGACGGAGATAAGGGCGCAGCGATCGGCGGCTGGGTGTCGGGCTACTACACCGCCGTGCCCGACATCGCGCATATCACCCCGGAGAACCTGCGCGCCCGCAGGGAAGAGCGGCCCCCAGCGCTGCACATGATGGCGCCGGATGAGTACGAGCGCATTGTCGAGCCGGACAACCTTCTCCGCTCGTGCGCCGCGATGCTACAAGTACCACAATCTGTCCGCACGAGCCATTTTCGCCGGACGTTTCTGGAAGCAGACACCGTGCTCCCGGACGTAAAAGTTGTTGCACTGTGGTGCGACCGCTCGGTCTGGATGTTGGTATGGTCGGCGAAGGTCCTGCATGAGCTTCTGCAGGAACAGTCTGGCCTCGGACAGCGAAAGCGAAATGCGTCTCTCATCAAGATTGGGAATGCGAATCATGTTGTGAGTGATATGTGAGAATGACGCAAGTCCTGCAGCTGATCGTGTTGACAGTACCAGTGGGATGATCCCGAACGTATGGTTCAAATTTTGCGTGAAAACATCTGAGTGAATTCAGCATTCGCTGGAGGCTACCATCTAGGATAGCTACCTACCGTGTAGAGATGACCTCGAGTCCCCTGCTCGTATAAGTTACGATAATATATGCCACTGCCCGCTTGGCACAGAACATAGTCCAGAACCTGGTGCAATAATCGGCGCCTGTTAATGCTTCGACGTTTTTCTCGTGACGTCCTTGAGCAAGAAGCAAAGTATGTACTTGCATGTGCGGCTGCTGCAGTGACACAGTTGGACATGGTACTGAAAAGGAGAGGCATGAGTGTTAGGTCGACGAGTGAAAGTACAGATGATACTTGCACTCGAGAGTAGGTTCGGATAATATGTGCTTGATTTGACTCACAGTCGATATGGGGAATCGAGCACGCAAGCTATACGGAAGGTAGGCCACCAATTGCGCTCAGCTTATAGCTTCGGGCTGGTGACTCGCCACTGGTGGTCGGCCATCTATCAAAATACATGATGTATCCAATTCCGCATGTGCGGCCTGTATCGATAGTGCTCCGTTGAGGATTTCTAACGGCTCAGAAAGCCCGGACCCTGAAGAGGCTGGCCCGCAGACCCAAGTGCGACTTGACCCCATTGCGAGCGAGCATCAGATGCAGTCCGAGACCGAGATGGACCCTATTAATTCGTGATCCGCCAACTTTTTGCGCCTCAGCACTCCAGGCTGTGTTCGCTTCCCATAGAACGCCATTCGCGAGGAGTAAAAGCGACTTATCTAGCCTAGGAAAGCGGCGTTGATACAAGGCCAACCAACGAGTGGCGCCCGCGGGCGGAATACCCCGGCGGACCTTGTGTCGGGCCCCTAACAATCAAAAGTTCTGCTCTGCATTTTCAATATCCGCTGCGCCCTCCGCTCGGCTTTACTGCCCCGCCACGAACGCGGCTACCACTAGTCTCGTCCCCAGCCATTCTAGCGCGCCCGGACTTCGCCGGTCGGAGACTGCGTCGGACATCAATGGTGATGTGCAGTCTCTCGCTAGAATGTCTGGTCCACTTGGATCATCCGGGGGGGCCTCATTCGCACGTGATCTACACGCTCCCTGAGGAAGTGACCGCCTGCGCACCGCCAAGTTGCTGGTGATGAGTAAGGCGTTCGTGTATGCAGTCAGACATATATGTAAAAGTGCCTCTGATATATTCTTGAGTACATTTGTGTTTTTATAAGCCCCCTGCAACGGAGAGTACCACTGCAGCCCAAATAGCCGCCAACGGCAGGCTACGGGCGCGGTATGTGTGCGCGTCAGTCACGTGCGGACGAGACCCCCCCGGATGATCCAAGTGGACCAGACGCTCTAACGAGCCAGTGCAC
>NW_006767639.1:1001725-1030887 GCF_000300595.1 Phanerochaete carnosa HHB-10118-sp | reverse complement strand
CTGCCCGCTTGGCACAGAACATAGTCCAGAACCTGGTGCAATAATCGGCGCCTGTTAATGCTTCGACGTTTTTCTCGTGACGTCCTTGAGCAAGAAGCAAAGTATGTACTTGCATGTGCGGCTGCTGCAGTGACACAGTTGGACATGGTACTGAAAAGGAGAGGCATGAGTGTTAGGTCGACGAGTGAAAGTACAGATGATACTTGCACTTGAGAGTAGGTTCGGATAATCTGTGCTTGATTTGACTCACAGTCGATATGGGGGAATCGAGCACGCAAGCTATACGGAAGGTAGGCCACCAATTGCGCTCAGCTTATAGCTTCGGGCTGGTGACTCGCCACTGGTGGTCGGCCATCTATCAAAATACATGATGTATCCAATTCCGCATGTGCGGCCTGTATCGATAGTGCTCCGTTGAGGATTTCTAACGGCTCAAGAAAGCCCGGACCCTGAAGAGGCTGGCCCGCAGACCCAAGTGCGACTTGACCCCATTGCGAGCGAGCATCAGATGCAGTCCGAGACCGAGATGGACCCTATTAATTCGTGATCCGCCAACTTTTTGCGCCTCAGCACTCCAGGCTGTGTTCGCTTCCCATAGAACGCCATTCGCGAGGAGTAAAAGCGACTTATCTAGCCTAGGAAAGCGGCGTTGATACAAGGCCAACCAACGAGTGGCGCCCGCGGGCGGAATACCCCGGCGGACCTTGTGTCGGGCCCCTAACAATCAAAAGTTCTGCTCTGCATTTTCAATATTCGCTGCGTCCTCCGCTCGGCTTTACTGCCCCGCCACGAACGCGGCTACCACTAAACTTGCACAATGTCTTCCAAATCTAAGAGTCATTCACGTAAAAGCTCTGATTCTCTAAAAGCTCCTTCTCGTCCTGCTCACCACCGCATATCTGCACTTCGGAAGGTTCGAACACTTGGAAGCACCTCCGCCAAAGCTGCCACCGATGGGACTGCCAGTGGACTGTCTATCATTAGGAACATATCCGAGGATTTGTCACTTCGTCATGGCATTCGCAGAGAATTCTGTGCAGGGGAACAGGCAGACTATGAGAAGCGAGTCCTGCGCACACTCGTCTACATCGAGTACGCACCTTTAGGGTCACTCTTCTCGCATTCGTCGAGATACCTCGGCGAGATGGTGTACCAGATGATGAATTGTGAGTTAACCCCGTGTGCGCCGTTGCGGTTGTTAATATTAATACGTTATTCCTCGCTAGGCCTTCACCATCTGTTCTATGACGCAGGAGTTCTGCATCAAAATATCAACTACAGCAATATCATCGTTGCTGGAGAGGGGCCTGATGGCAAACCCCTATTTGTGCTCAACGACTTCGACCTTGCTACAAGAGTGACAGCTAGCGGGACACCGATAGCAGACGCGACATCAAAGCGCCACAGGGCTCGCACACTCCCATTCACGTCCTGGGAAACCCTCAACGAGCCGCACACTATCTACGAGAGACCTATCGTACATCGCCTGCGGCACGACTATGAGTCGTTGCTGTACGTGGCCCTATGGTGCTCCTTCATGTGCGAGGAGCCGCCCTCTCGGCTCAAACAACGCATCATCCGGCAGGTGCTAGATTGGGAGTTTGGCCCCCTTCAGATGTTGGCCGTGATCAAATTCGAGCTCCTTCGGGATGCGCGCTGTAGCTGGGCCAAGGGGCTTCCTGGCGTGCCGATGACACCTCTTTTCGAGCCGTGGAGGCCCTGGTTCGAGGCGTGGATCGATGCTGTCTCGCCTGCCGTTCTCCTCCTCCGCAACTACTCTTCCGACTTGGACATGGTCGCGTCGTCTCCCCAAGACACTGCGGCTGTAAATGGCTGCTGGTCTCGTGATAACATACTGGAGGCCCTTCGTAAGGCAGAGCCCACACTAAATTATTGAACTTTGTTTGTGTGATGTTCTCGTTAATGACGTATGTGTGTGATGTCGCGCCTTCTGTAGTCAAGTCCTCGATACACTCGTCATTCAAGCCAACGAGTCGTCTCCAGGCTGTCATATGCAAATACATACATTTTTGTCGGTGATACACGACCACCTCCGCACAGCAAGCAGCTATTCAGGGCGATCCAGGCTATCCGGAATCCCGGAACTACTTAGATGTTTTCACACAGGATTTGGACCATACGCTCGGGTTCATCCCAGTGATACTGTCGATATTGTCAGCTGCAAGACAACACCGCATCCTGACAGGCCACTCACAACATGATTGGCGCCCTCAATCTTGACCAGCGACATGTCTCGCCTTCGTTGCCCAGGGGCCGTCTGCTCCTGCAGGAGCTCGTGCAGAACTTTTGCCGACCAGACCGTCGGCCAGGGGGCGCGGTCGCACCACAGCGCAACCACCTTCACGTCCGGGAACACGGGATCTGTGTCGAAGAGTGTGCGGTGGAACTGGTGTCTGTGGACAGACAGCGGGACCTGCATGGCGGTGGCGCACGCGCGGAAGAGGTTGTCCGGCTCGAAGATGCGCTCAGAATCTTCTGCTGCCATCGCGTGCAGCGTCGGGGGCCGCTCCTCTCTGCGGGCGTGGAGAACCTCTGGCGTGATGTGCGCGACGTCGGGCACGGCGGTGTAGTAGCCCGAGACCCAGCTGCCGAATGCTGCGGGCATTTCTCCGTCCAGAACCGTCGGGTCGTTGAAGGGCGTGGGCAGCCCCACATCCGGGTCTTCGCCGTACAGGAACGCTGGAGGGTCTGTAGACTCGGACGCTCAGGTGTATCGAGGAGCGCGCAGGTCGGATGCACACACCATGGGCAAATGCCGTGCGGAGGTACGGCTGGAGCGCCGCCCTCTGCGCGTCGTCCAGGGTCTTGGGGTCCCCAAAGATGGAGAGGAGGCCCATGGTGCCAAATGACCACGTCAGGAAAGCGAGTCCGCCATACGCCTTCCCGTCGCGCATCGTCCGCGCGGGGATCTTGAGCACTTGGCACACGTACACGAGGAACCCAGCGAGCTCGCGTCCCGAGCTACGCACCGCAGAGGCCTGCACCTCGACATCGTCGCCCACGAATGCCGCAAGCTCTGCAGTCGTGTACGGTGTCGAGCCGGCGTAGTCGCGCATGTTCATGGCGATCAGGCGCAGGCCGTGTTTTGTGGCGTAGGGAAACATGCGCTCGAAGATCCCTGGGGAAACAGATCCAGTCAGCCGGTAGATGAGGAAGGACGAGAGAAACACGCGGACCGCTGTTAATGGTCGCCCCGTGGACAAGGACGACGGTGGTGTAATCCGATGCTCCTGGAGGAGCGCCGCTATCGGTGTAGTGGAGAATTATGCCCATCTCATCTATGCGCGCGAAAGGCATGTTGGATGGTGAAACTACAGATCAAAAAACTAGGCTCATACCTTATATACGCCGTGGCTCCAAATGTAAGAGTTGTTCGCCCTGAGCTCTGTCAATGTGATCCAATACAATGCGACGCCGCAGGCAACAGGCTGTGACTGCGATAGCCGAGCCTGCAACATACCCCTGGGCATGGAGCTTGACCTGCGGCGCACTTCGCACAAGGCGCACTGGTGACATGCTAAGATAACGAATGCTGGTTCGTGCTGTTGTCACACCTGTCAAACGGGACATGCGGCAGACTGCTATACCCGTTGCTATACCCGCTCCACGAGCACAGTCTTCCCTGGACCTATCCAAGTCTGAGCGGGCCAGCGCGTCGCAATCCAGGTTCGAGCCTGGTCGGCTTTTCCAGGTACAAACCGCCGCGGGAGATATTGAAGCTATGTAGCGCCGGATGACGGGTGTCGGAGTGGGGTGTCACGGAAGGACCCGAGCCTGATATTGCCATCATTATCGGCGGAGGAAGGCGTCCCCGTATAACCTCTACGGTGAACAGATTTAAATAGCTGAAGGCGCGATAACAACCCAACTCCAGTTCATTTAGGATGGTACCTATCCTGTTGAGCACGCGATGCCAGGTCCCCACGTTGAGAATGATGTAAACTCTCGCAGGTCGAGCGTCGCTTGAGGATGCAGCACACGAGCACAGCTGGGAGGGGAGATGACCTAGACATTTCATGCATGCGCGCCGCCGCTAGTCTTCATAAACCTTTGAAAACTCACTTTATGAGATCTCTGAAGAGCCTTCCAAGCCTGACGAGTGACGGGCTCGCGGCTTCAAGCAGCCTGTAGCGCTAAGATTAGATTACAGATAGCGCCTCGCCTTATCTCGGGATTTGCCGGACTAACCTTGCAGGTCGCTTGTTCCTGGGTGCCCACGGTCTTCCTGTGCCCACTCGCGCAGCCCAAGCCGCCCCAGCATGTAAATCGCCGTCTGTGACCGCGCGCCAGAAAGGCATATGAAATTCGTCTTGTGCTTGCTCCCAGTGTTCCGCTCGAAGATCAACATTGACCTCGCTAATCGTTCAAATGAAGGGCTAACGAGCAACTGATGCTTCATCATAGATATGTACCCGTCGTAAAGGAGATGGAAATTCCTCGACGCACGGGCTTGAATTAACTGGCTCACGGTATCGGTCAAGCGTGAGCAAGGGAGCATGCCAGCCTCTCAAGAGGCCACTTGACCTCGTAGAGGAGCGCCACGAAACAGTTCTCCAAACCGTATATAAGACGTGCTACGGACACCGATGAGCTATCAGTGTCCCACAGCACAACCATGACCACTCCTATCCCTTCACCACCGTCCATCCCGTTCTTGGGTCATGCGACGATGATCGACCGCGAGGTGGCGATTCACTCCTACCATCTCCTTGCCAAGCAGTACGGCGAGATTTACCAGCTCAATTTACTCGGTAAGTCACAGCTACGGCTACGTTTTGTGTGGATTCTGACCGTTCTGTGTAGGCAGCAAGATTATCGTCGTTTGCACCCAGGAACTTCTGCACGAGGTGTCAGATGAGAAGCGGTTCCACAAGACTTCACGTGCGGCACTAGACCAAGTGCGTAACGCCGTTGGCGATGGTTTGTTTACGGTAAGGATCCTGCCGTCAAAGGATCAGCGATGGCTCCTAACTCGGTAATGTAGGCTCATGTTCCACAAGAGCAAAACTGGTACCTCGCTCGTAAGTGTGCACCCTCTGTTATCGAGGCAATCCTGAACGACGGTGCCCTCATAGATCGCATCCTTATGCCTGCGTTCAGCACGATGAACACTCGGAACATGTTCGACGACATGGTGGACGTTATCACTCAGCTTGTACAGAAATGGGAAAGGTGGGCGCCATAAAGCCAAAATTGACCGCGTCAGCCGACCACCTGTCTGTAGGTTCGGGCCCCGCTACAAGATCGATCCCGCCCAAGACTTCACCGCCCTTACCTTCGAGGCAATCACCTTTTGTGCGATGTCCTACCGGTAAGTCGTGGCGCCACGAAAAGTGACAAGCTATTTATGTCTCTTTTTTGTGCCAGCATGAACAGCTTCTATGTCGTAAGTCCCCGTTAGCAGCTAAAGCAACGTTCTTACCCTGCGCAGGAAGGGGTGCATCCATTCGCTCGGGCCATGGCCGACTTCCTCTTTGAGAGCGGCAATCGCGCCCTCAGGCCTGGGATCGTCCAGCCGTTCATGCGCGGGACGAACTCGAAGTACGAGGAAGACAACAAGATTATGCAAAACTATGTCAACGATAGTACGCTTCTATGCTCGTCGCTCAAGTCAGTATACTGATGGTGCGACGACAGTCTATGAGCAGCGTAAAGCCAACCCGACGGACAAGAAAGATATTCTGAATCTGATGATGCACGGAAAGGACAAGGAGACGGGGCAGGGTCTGTCGGAGCAGACCATCAAGAACAACGTACGTTCCACAAGGCATCTGTATCTCTGCCCTTGCTCAAGCTTCTCACCCTAGCTTCTCACCTTCCTCATTGCCGGCCACGAGACCACCTCAGGTTTGTCGTTCCTTGCTTTCCATCACGTCTCTTTGTAATAATTTCACCGAACGACAGGCATGCTTACTTTTATCATGTACTACCTCCTCAAGACCCCCGAGGCCATGCGCAAGCTGCGCGAGGAGGTCGACACCATGATCGGGAGCCGTGCGATGACCGTCGATGACGTCCACAAGCTCCCCTATCTCATCGGTACTGCCACCGCTCACGTCCAGCACGCGCAGAACTGACCGTTTACCGTCGATTTGCAGCGGTGATGCGAGAGTCACTCCGTCTTGGACCTCCGGCCCCCATGCGTGGCACGGCTCCGAGTGAAGACACGCTGCTGGGAGGGAAGTACGCGGTCAAGAAAGACGACAATATCTACTGTGGCATCTACATGATCCATCGCGACCCCAAGGTGTGGGGAGAGGATGTGCGTGCGCGTCGTCCGCGGGTTCCTGGAGACGTGCTGACTCGTTCGTGTAGGCCGAAGAGTTCCGTCCCGAGCGGATGCTCGATGGCAAGTTCGAGGCGCTCCCGGTATGTCTTTGTCTAATGAGCACCCCGAGCGGGGCACTGACCACCTGACTCCTAGGCTGAGGCGTGGCAGCCGTTCGGCTTCGGCATGAGAGGCTGCATCGTACGTGCCCCCGCTACACCCCATGTTCCCTGCTGACAGGCTGCGCAGGGCCGGCCGTTCGCCTGGCAAGAGGCCCAGATCACGCTCGTCTACCTCATGCAGCGCTTCACGTTCGTCATGCACGACCCGTCGTACGACCTGCAGCTGAAGCAGACGCTGACGATCAAGCCGCACGACTTTTACATCCACGCGATCCCGCGCACGGACAAGCCGTCGATCGTGCCCGTCCCGACGCCGTCGTCGACACTTCTGCGAGACCAGAGCGGTGTCGCTCCTCAGGCGGCGGCGCCCGGGGATGACGGTGTGGGCAGAGAACTGTTGTATGTGCTGTATGGGTCGAACACGGGCACGTGTGAGGCCTTCGCGCAGAGAATCGCGTCGGACGCTGCCGCTCATGGTGAGTCGCCCCTGCCATTCTCATGGAACAAGGCTGACGACAGCATCTCAGGTTTCAGGGCTACGATTGGCACGCTCGACTCAGCCTCTGGTCACCTGCCAAGCGACGGCCCCGTCGTCATCGTCACCGCATCCTTCGAAGGTGCGCACTCCCATAATTTCGATGACACCTCGCAGTACCTAACCAACTCCCTGCAGGCCAGCCTGCAGACAACGCCGCGCACTTCGTCTCGTGGCTCACCGCGCTCGAAGGCGCGGCGCTCGCGCGGGTTGCCTTCGCCGTCTTCGGATGCGGCAATAAGGACTGGGCAGGCACGTACCAGCGCGTCCCGGCACTGTGCGACGACACGCTCGCCGCGCGCGGCGGCACACGCGTCGTGCCCCGTGGTGAGGGCGACGCAGGCTCGAGCGAGCTCTTTGAGGCGTTCGAAAAGTGGGAGGCGGGGCTCTGGGAGGCGTTGCAGAAGGTGGGTCATATCGGAGAAGCGTTGCGGTAGCGTGTGCTGACTGGGTTTGTAGGCTTATGGGACGACGAAGGCGGAGGGCCTGGCGGAAGGCATTCAAGTGCAGACGGTGGACGCTGGGACTGCAAGAGCTAGCATCCTCCGTCAGCCTGATACTTCGCTGGGCACTGTGCTTGAGAACAGGGTGCTCACTAGCCCTGGCGCGCCAGCGAAACGTCATATCGGTGGGTCATTCGCTAGGCAGTGGAGGTGCGATTCGCTTATGGCTACCTTTAGAATTCCGGCTTCCTGAGGGACTTACCTTCCGCACTGGAGATTACCTCGCCATGTAAGCGCCCTTCAGTATCTCATTTTCTCCTGTCTGATCCGTGAATGCAGTCTTCCGACGAACCCGCAACGAGATGTACAGCGTGCCCTTTCTCACTTTGGTCTACTTGCCGAACAAGAGGTGCGCGCATTGCAAGATTTATCTTGCGGAGTTGAATTTGACCACGATATAGATTACTATCTCGGCAGCTGGACCATCCCCCTTGCCGACAGGGCGTCCTATCAATGTCTCGTCTCTTCTCAGCGGATACATCGAGCTCTCTCAACCAGCGACCACACGGGACCTGCGTGTCCTTGCCGAAGCGGCCAAATCCGAAGAAGCAAAGACAGCTCTGAAGGGCCTGTCGGACGCCTACGCCGAGAAAGTCCAAGCCAAGCGTCTCAGCGTGCTCGACATCCTCGAGGAGCACCCGCAGACCAACATCTCCTTCGCGCTCTTCCTTCAGCTGCTCCCGAGCATGCGCGTCCGGCAGTACTCGATCTCGTCGTCGCCGCTTGCGGACCCGCAGCAGGTGTCGCTGACGATCAGCGTGCTCGAGGCACCCGCGATCTCAGGGCGCCGAGAGCCGTTCCTCGGCGTCGCGTCAACGTACCTCGCAGGCCTGCGCCCCGGCGACCGAGTGCAGCTCGCGGTGCGGCCGTCGAACGCGGCGTTCCACCCGCCCGCGGATCCGAGCGTGCCGCTGGTGATGTTCTGTGCAGGGTCCGGCCTGGCGCCGATGCGCGGGTTCTTGCAGGAGCGTGCAGTGCAGAAGCAGTCCGGGCGGGAGGTCGCGAAGAGCATCCTCTTCTTTGGGTGCCGGTCGCCGTCGCAAGACTTCCTGTACTCTGACAACGACCTCAAGGTGTGGAGCGAGTTGGGCATTGTCGATGTTCGGCCCGCGTTCTCGAGGGATGCAGACCATTCCGCCGATTGCAAGTACGTTCAAGAGTAAGCTGGTGATTTCTTTTTGTCAACAGACGGCCGAGCTGAGCTATTTTGAAGCCGTGTTTGGGCGGACCGCGCCGATATTGTCACTACCTGGAACGCCGGCGCGAAGGTCTGTACGCCAGATAATACGCCTTGTGCGGTACACTGAAGTAACCATCTTGTTTCCGTAGATGTACGTTTGCGGCGCAGGTCGCATGGCCGCCGCAGTCAAGGAAAGACTGGTCAAGATCGTGCAGGCCGAGCGAAACCTCGAACCAGCTGAAGCCGCCGAAACATTTAACAAGATCGTCAAGGGCAGATTCGCCACGGATGTCTTCGAGTAGGCAGATACAGAGCAGTATGGCACACAGAGATGGCACCGCTACAAAGCTGACAATTCTTGTTTCCTGAGAAAAAAAGTATCGATGCATCCATAACGAATTGTACTTGTATTACTAGCTGTTTATCTCTCTGCTGTAGTTGTCCAATCGAACTATTTTGCTTCAGAGAGAGAGTTTTCAAACCGCCTGTTCGTCTTGAATGAGTGTTCTGAGTGGCTATTCTCGTGCATACGTTAAATAAATAAAAATGCTTATTTAGAGGATCGGTATAATGCCTGGCCAGCGAATATCAACTACTGTCCAGATACCTGCACATGTTCGTATCGGACGCCCGGTGTAACATGTCAAAGTCTCCTCTGGCCCAGAATAAAATAACAACGTTGATGAAAGCAGAGACGCCGGGTATCAATGAGAACTAGTACTTCAAGTGCTTTTTTGTCCATTGTTTTGAACTGTACTACGGGCGGGACGAAACAGGCACGCTCTCGTGGATATATGCGTATCTTGAGTACACCCATTGAATGTCGTAGTATAACGTGTCCACGTCTTATATCGTGTATGATATGGTTACACCTGCATTTCTGCACCTCGGAGATTATTATCAGAGCTGACACATGAGGCTCTTCGCGAAGCGAACGACGACAGATTGTGTTAGGAACTAGACAGGCGTCTTCAGATTTTCTTATGCCAGGTTCCCGGCGGAACAGCAAAGTGCTGTGATAGAAAATGACCAAATATATTAGGAAAAGAGGTGCCAGGAATCGGAGGCGTCCGAAGTGCTGCAGGCTCGCGGCGGACATGCGCAGCACCAGCGGCATCCACGGGCCACTGGCGCAGGTCGAACCCTGCAGCGGTTGCAGGCTTGGACTGCGCGTCGAATTCTCGGAGATAGTAAGGGTTTACCATAGCTGAGCCAAAAATATCAGGGAGTTGAAACAGCTCGTTAGACACATCAGATGCGGCAGGTATTAACGTGATTCGATTAAGGTTCGCGGGAACCAGCACATGCACTTAATGCGTACTGGGAACCAAAACCACTACAAATGCTATATCTAAACAGTATGAGAAGTCGAAAAGTCGTGGAGCCGAGGGTCTAAGGCTCTACACAAGCATCTACGGAACTCGCATCTCACTTCAGGCGCGGCTTAATCACTTAGAAGATGGTGTCAGCCCAAGCACCACCGTACATCCCTGCAAATATGCACCGGTCAACACCAACTCGCGATTAAAGCAGAGAGTAAACGTACAGAAGTTCAGCGTCGACTTGACCAGAGTGTCGGGCTGGCCAGGAGTGCAGTTCTGCAACCGACGTCAGTCTCTGCAATGATAATCCCAGCAGGCAGATCGTCACGTACCCCAACAGGGAAGTTGCCGTCGTTGGAGTGGATCCGGTAGATCTGGTCCGCAAGCATGCCGTCTTGTGTGCCGTTGACCACAATCGCAGCCGAGCTGATCCACGGCGCGTCGAAAGTCGCGTTGTCCGGAGACGGGACCATCGCCGTGTCCCCGCCAACGACGAACGCGTTCTTCACGTTAGGGTCGTTCATCAGACGCTGCTGGCTGAAGTCCCACACGGAGTTGATCGCAAGCGGGTTGGTCGGGTCGAGCGGGCTCGGGATCCAGTAGTGGATGCCGAGCGAGAAGTTGGAGCTCACGCCCTGGGTCGCGATGTTGATGACCTCCTGCGGCGACACGCCCTCGCCGGCAGCCTCCCAGAAGTTGGAGACGAAGGTGGTGAAGTCCGGGACACTCTCCATGGGAAGGCAGGAGATGTCGAAGAGCTCGGTAACGGCACCGATGTTGCTGTGGAACACGAAAGATTGATTAATACTAGTGCAGCTAAAGTTGGAAGGGAAAAAGAAAAGACGTACAAGTAGGTGCCGTTGTCGAGGCAGCTGTAGTTCTGGTAGCCGACGGACAGGGCGACGAAGGTGGGGTACTCGGCGACGGGCGGTGTCAACTTGTTGTCTGCTCCCAGCATCTCGTTGAACATGGACTCGATGTCGAACCCCTTGGTGGAGCAGATCGACCCCTGGCCAGCACGACTCGGTGCGTCGCACCGTGCCTCAAGCGTGGGGGATGCTTGGGCAAGGAAGGGGAGGCAGAGAGCAGAGAGCAGCGTGAGGGCGGACAACATGGCTGGGTCGGCTGGGGAGAGGATGCTTAGTGCACTGAAGGACTACGACGACCCCTTTCGCGTTTTTATACCCTATAGGCTGGCCCTGAGGCCTGAGTTGGCTGTAAGCCTAGTGCGGCTGCAAATTACATCGTCCGACGTGCGTTCCAGGGCCCACCCGTAATGCGACAAGGAACGGAGGCGGAGACAGTGGGGGGCGGGAGTACCGCGCCTAGGAGTGCGCTCGGGCTGCGTCGGAGAGCAGTACCTGGTGTGTTGCGCACTTGGTCTCAGATCACAGCAAGCCGGATAGCATGTTTCGCCTTACCATCGTCTGCCCTGACATAAGCACAGCTTGTTATATCGATACTCGTATTCCGGAGAGGTCAAAAGAGCGAAGAGTAGATTGGACTTGCATGATCTACCGGTAAGAGGCGTATCCGGAGTCGGAATGCACTGTCGACGTTTGCCTACGGAACTGCGGCGGGACACTGTTTGGCATCTTCATTAGCATGGTGGCGGGGAACAAATGCGGATGGACAGACGAAGCTTTTGGGAATTCCTTGATGAGCTGCCGACGCAATGGTCGCGGGCCCGCGGACGCCTGATAGCAGCGATGTGATGCAACAACAGCGATAGCTCCCGTGAACGAGCATCAACATCGGCACAGCACTACTAGGTAGACAGTTACATGTTCGCGCACAACTTGGGTCCCTCGCCCATTCCAACGCCGCCCCAGCCTCTAAGGGCCACCATGGGTGGAACCGACGAGAGAATGAAGCGATACGACGCACAGCAGATTCCATTCTGTTCTAGGGGCCATATTAGCTTTGTGGCGACGGTTGTGTGGAAAAAGAAAGCTTGGCCGTGAGAAGCCTTCACAGAAGTGACAGATCGCAACACTTCTCCTCAGGGTCGGCCAGCGCTCTGGGACAGTTTTTAATTGATGCCGCTTTCCTCTCAATCCCCAAGTTTCCCGACCGCATGATTGACGAAGGACTAGTTGACCCTGAAATCCAAGATCTAGACAATCGGCCGACATAAACTGACGGAGATTGTAAGAGATTATCCGACAGATCCGCTTCTCATACATACCTCATCGAAGAGCCTAGCCGCTGTACATCCGCCAGGTTCCTGACAGCGAACCGGAGTTGCAGACTGCAAAGCCGATTTATCCGATTGTTGCGAGGCCATACCTCAATGAGATATGTTTCAAGACATGAAAGCGGATGCGCACCCTAACGTCTGGCCCCGTGCCTGTAGACGCTACGGTATACCGGAGACCGTGAGATGCGTCGGCTGTTGAAAGTGCACCAGCCCGCTTTTCCACCGCGACCCTCGAGTTAAAAGTTTCGGGGACTCCGAGCCTGCAGCCATACTGGGGCATGCAAGTCTCATGGTCTGTGTCGTTCTACGGATGACATCATTGTAGGGGATATGCCTGACGGAAGTCAATACAATTCAGACGACGGTGATTACGACGCGGGAAACTACACGGACTTCCCACCATAAGGTATGCCCATAAGCGTCTTCGTCTGAGGCGACGTGGACTGCATGTTCTTGACGGCCGATCTAGATGTGCCTGCGGAGCCCTCTCTGTGTTCTCTTCGAGCGTTTAGGCTTCGTGCCTCGGAAGCAGGTTGCAGACATCATTGGCTTAGTTAGGCGAGATGGCGAACCTCTGTTTGTAACAGTTCCTCTGAACGATACCATTGGCATGCTGAACATCGTCGACCGGTTGGCTGAGCTCAAGGAACGGGGTAGCGTGAGCTTGCCTTAGGAAGACGGGTGGTGCTCTGGTACACATTCTCACGCCCCCTGCGCGAAAGCACTGGTGGTACTCTGACGGTTTGCCCTCCACGTAATGCAGCTTGCTGCCGCTATTGTCGTCGATGCGCATCGTTGTAGTTGCTAGTTGAGCTGTATCTGGTGATTACTATCAGTGTATGTGGAAACTTAATCGGCGACTGTTTTCGTACTTCGCCGTGAAAGGGCAGTCGAAGGAGATCTGGTGGATGGTTGCGCTGCCGAGATGGTGGCACTGAGCGTCGCGATAATTACGAAACACGAAACGCCGGCAAAATGTCAAACCAAGCGGTATAGTCAGGAAGTTGTTCGGACTGCGTTACAGTGACATGAGAGGCTTTGAATGCGTCTCTCCTGGCGGAATGGAATGTCAGTTTCTGATGTTGCCCGGGTCACAAAACGAATATTACCGCGAGGTTCAGAGCCGACAAGCTCATGACCACCTGTCATCCGGTGCGAGAAAATGCAGAGAATGTAACGACAACAGCTCACCATCCTCAGTGTAGAATTTCACAGTGAATGGTGATACATATCCCCTACGTGACGGTTAAAAACCGAACGTAAGTCAGAGGTTGCTGCCCGCACTGCAAGGACTTGGCCTTAACCAGTCTTTTGGGCCTAAAGGGCCACAACGTCAATGCGCGCACAAGAAAGGTGTATATGTCCGTAACATACCCAGAAGGACCCACGCGCGGAGCTGCCACAAGGATAGACGATGCGTTCCTGGATCAACGTGATTCTAAGCTTAATGCTTCTCCAGACACCCCGGTACGGGATGCCGCCAATGTTGAGCGAATGGCTAGCATATATTCACCTTCGTTAGCGCGTACGATAACTTCGATGGCATGAAAACTCATGCAGGGTCGGGGATCGGCTGCCCAAATTTACTGGTATAAATCACGTTTCATCCTTGCACGAGCCCCGCGATGCGCATTGCGGTAGAGGCGGGCCTGTCGTTGAGCCGTCATGTGCAACGACAAGTGCCAGGGAGATGGTGGATGGTGAGAGAGATAGTACGTCCGCAACGGCGCTACCGCCGTTTTTGAGGCTAACGCGAAAAGGAGCGAGTTCGTCGCTATGCGTCACTAGTACTGTCGCCGTTAGGAATATGCACCTGCCAAGCATTCTCTGTGAATGGCCAGAGAATATGGCACATAAGCTCGACTCGTTTCTGAAATAGTGGCCCTTCATAGCTTGACGCCGTCATTGTCTCTGTCATACATCCGTACTTAGCTCTCACGGCCGTGTTGATAAGACGTGGGCATATTCCTCAGGTGTTGAGATCTTCAGACGTCTGCTGAAGGTAGACCCGGTTGCCAGCCATTGGCAGAACTCTCGTGACTGCGGTGGGAACGAACCTAGTAGTAGGGTTTAATTATTCCGTTTTCACATACCTTATCTAAGAATAAGTTACACATATGCAAGATGCGGTAGCGGCTGACACAATAATAGCACGGCAAATAGCCCGAATGGTTTAAGGTTGCAAAAAAGGACGGAAGCCAGGGGTGGAAGTGTTCTGTCCAGGATAGGGATTCATGAAAGTGCCGGGGCCATAGAAGCTAGACGGTCGGGGTGGCAGGGTAGCGGGATGGTGAGGTGGAGGCGGCATTTGTGACGAGAAGCTGGAGCCTCCATAGAATGCCGACGCAGGTCTCGGCGGTGGCGCATGATGAAATGGTCCAGACTGGGGCATCTGGTATGTAGACGAGGGGAGGGCCGTATGAATAAGGCGAGGCCGAGGCAGGGCTAGGAGAAGTGACAACAGTCGGATGAGGTCTCGTCAACCTGTTCACCTCGGGATTGGACGACGAGGCTGTCCGGAACGTTAGCACAGCAACAGCGAAAAGCAGGGACAGCTCAAGCGCACCCTTCTTATTCTTCTTCGCATCCTTCTCCGCCCTTTTCTGCGCTTCTTTCTCAGCCTTCTTCTGCGCCTTCTCCCGCTCTAGCTCCCGCAATCTCTCTCGCTCCCTTTCCTTCTCCCGTTCCCGCTCCTCTCGCTTGCTCTGCTTTGACGACTTAGCCAGCCTCTCCTCCTCTGCCACCCGCGGCGGCACAGGAGGAGGGTTTTGAGTCGGCGAACGCATCTTTGTGGGGGTGACGTCGGGTTTAGGCTTCAGCTCGGGCATGTCAATCTTGCTTAAGTGTACTCTTAGACTGGTCGGAGGTGTATATGCCTTATGAGATGACGGCGCAGGACCGTCGAGGTTGATGCGTTTGGGGCCTTTCGGCTTCTCAGTAGCGTACACGACATATTGATATAGCTCCTGTTCCTCGTCTAGACCTAGAGTATGCCGTAAGGACAGCTGCATGTAGATTTATCATATGTTGACGCACCAGCCTTATGACGAAGACGTTTCGTGTGCTCAACGACCTGCAGCACCTTTGGCACCTCGCTTGCCGACGCCGAGCGTATCGTAGCGAATAGCATCGAATCATCCTAGAGGAAGTCACTCAGTCACCATCTCCACGAAAGCACACGCATATATGCGCACCTTGAGTAAGCCTTCAGCATACTTGGCATAATCTTCAATTGTACCCTCATCCGCTACGAGCACCTCGTTCGACTCGCCCTCTCCCTGCGCTGCCCTGATGGCGTGTACCTCCGCTATCCTTTCCACACCGACCCTCGGCTCCGGTTTCGGTGGCAGCGGAGGCGGTGCGTCGACCTCCGAAGTTTGTTTGCTGAGAGTTTGGAGAGTGGTGTCCGATGCACGCCGTACAGTACCGAAGAACCCCGAAAGGCCGCTGCTTGTCTGCGCCGGAGTTGGCGGGTCCGAAGACGGCGTGTGGTAGGCCTCGTTCGAGTCTTGGAACGTCAGCAGCGCAGTTAGGATGACGATCTCAAGCCCTTTGCGGTCATTAATGTCGAATCTGTTGGCACGATGAGCGATCGCATAGCGCAGCGCGCAAGAGGACGTGCCTGTTCAGGTTGTAGTCCAGAATTTGCACCGACGACGTTTTCAGCCGTCCCGAAGGCTCCTTGGTCACCGCGACCAGGACGGCAGGATCGGGTTTCCGGATAATGAAGCACTCTTCGCGCCGCCACTCAAACTCGTGCCTGCGTCCGTTAGTTCAACGATAGCCTAGCAGCGACAAGGACGCACTCTTCCCATGCAAACCTCCATTTGAACGTCAGAGTACCTGTATGCTTGAGCTCTACGATATGCGATGGGTTGTGCAGCTCTATCGTCTTGTGCTTGCTCGTTGCGGCCGGGGCGGTTGCAGACGCCAGGAGCGACTGCGAAAGCGGGTCTTTATCCTTTCAGCATCCCCTACAGCTTCCAGTGCGCTGTACATAGCTCACCATACACGTTCATCTGGTACACGCTCCCCGGTACACGCTCCTTACGGTAATGCGGTCGCTCGGCGGGATCGACAAGCTCCGTAACATTAGGATCGTCCTTGCCGGGCACAAAGTTGAGTGTGAACAGATTCTGGTCGAGACTCATCGCTCGCGGTCGTAGGAAGAGGAGAGAATGACCGTGGAGAGCAGAAGGCTGCTATTAGAGCCTTGCAATTGGCAGCGGGGTACCATGTCGGCGTCAGTGTTCAGGTCGTCCTGCGCAGTGCTGTGCCCTGGCGCCTGTGTTGCTCATGCGTTCTCGGTGCCTCCCTTCTCTGCCACCATCACCATCTCGCATTGAACACTTTATCGTGCACCTGGCGGTCTCGAAATGCTGCTTTCAACTCTCTGTGCGGCGTGTTGCTTATCTCCGCTAACAACAAGGTGAAAACTATGAGCCTTGGCAACTCACGGGAAAGGTATACCGTCACCTCGAAGACACCGCTCCTCCACTGCTTCGAATTCTTGCGCAGACTGCAATATTGGCTGCGCATATATGATATTTCGCATCAGCATGTCTTGATGTACGGGCCTGTATGTCCTACCCATGGCATAGGTTTAGGGTATAGCCGAGTGCTGTCCACGCGTATAGTCAGTGGCGACTGGGTCTTGTTACCAGATCTTGGTCAGTCATATTGTTCTTCCACTTAATATACAACACAGCATATCGAAGTTATTGACGATATCTGTGTCAGATTTGTCTTGGTGAATATGTCTGTCTACACGCTGTGGAACGGCCAATCATGATTTGATTGGGCCGAGATCCCCAGCTATGACTTTGAGCTTTATCATTTGACCACCTTTGGTCCTTTCCCCGGTACTTTTGGATTTGATTTTAGCAGGTTCACAGGATCATTGGGGCTCTATACGTGAATTGGCATTCGACCCTCTTGGCCGGAGTCATTCCCAGCTCCTTGTGCGGAAGCACAAGGCGGTCGTGGGTTACACAGCGCGGAAGCAGACTAATCATCTGTCAGCAAGGGCGCAGGCGCCGCCGACGCTGACCGACGCCGCGCCAGGGGCCAAATTTCAGGTATACCTCCAGGGTTGCCATCTCAGGACACCAGTGCGGGTTAGACGCACGATGAGCTCAACGGTGAAATACAGGCGACGAAAAATTATGAGGGTGAAATTCAGACCTTGACCTCGACATTTCCCCTTCCACCAGGTGCGTCTCGCAATGGCGTTACTTGCGCTGCGTGTTTTGACTGATGGACAAGTACGCTTTGTGCAGCCATACCTGGTCAAGCAACGTGCAGGTCACGATGAGTTGCGTCACCACAGAGCCAGACACCCTGGATTTTGGTGCGTTGAAACGTTTGACTCGTACTGTCCTTGGGTGCTGACGACCTGGCATGGACACTTACAGGATACCCTCGCCATCCCGAGATGTGGATGGATGACGGCAATCTCGTCCTAATCGCCGATAACCGCGTCACCTTCCGCGTCCACCGCAGTGTCGTTACGCGGAAGTCCACCGTCTTCAACGACATGTTCAGCTTCCCTCAACCTCCTGATGCCCCGCAGTCTCCTGGATGTGTCGTAATTCACTTACCCGATTCGCCTGAAGACCTATTTTATTTCTTGGACGCTATCTACGATGCTCGCAAGTACGTCTGCGACTATCATTACCCTCAAGCCGAACCACATTAATGTCCATACCTCCAGATATTGCTTCTCCATGGAAAAAAAGCCAACGTGGCCTGCTGTCAAGGCGCTGCTCCTACTTGGTGAGAAGTACGACGCCGAAGATCTCCTCGAAGAAGCCATGCTCTGCCTCAGGCGGCACTACCCGAAGGACATCGAAGAATGGGACAAGCTGCGCAAAGACTACGGCTCCTTCATCATCGGCGAGAATGACGTGCTCCCCATCGAGATTGCGAATCTCTCCCGACTGCTGCACCTCCCTGAGTTCCACCTGTCCGCGCTCTACGACTGCTGCCGGCTGCCGACCGGGACGCTGGCACACAGCGCGCTGCGAGGCGAGGCGAGCGAACAGCGCGCGCGGCTCGACGAAGACGACGTCGCGGCGTGCCTCGCCGCGCGCAAGGGGCTCACAGACGTGCTCGCGGCGAACGTCGAGGACCTCTTCGAGGTCACGCCGTGTGACATCTACGACGAGTTCTTCTGCCCGACGCCGCACCGCTGCGTGCCTGCGACGCAGGACGTGCAGTACCACCACGAGAAGGCGCAGACGGATGCGATCGTCGCGGACGCCGGGTGCAGTGCGCTCGAACCGCTCGACGCGCGCATCGCCTCAACGTTCGGCGCGGCGTGCGAGCGCTGCGTTGGGTTCTACCAGAAGCGCTACGCAGAGTCGCGCCAAGAGTTGAGGAACAGGCTTGCGAAGTACATTGCTGTGCCGCCTTACTAGATGCGTTTTCGCGTTTATGTTATCTACAAACGCGCTAAAACACCGTAGACACTCTAGACTGTATGTTATAGCTCTCTAACGGCCATACATATTATTTGTAACTTATTGTAGACGCTTAGAGTTCCGTGTGGTCTAATACCTGTAGACAATTTAATCGTTCCTCCAAACAATCCACGGCCACGGTGACGATTCTTATCGGTCTGCCGGACGAAAGTCATGGGGCATGCGGGCTGGAGACTGACGTCGTGAGCCGGGTCATGAAGGCTCGCCTCCACCACCTGACGATGAAATGGACGTTGTAGAGCTTTGGGCCGACGCTGACGTTCTTCCATTGCCACAGGCGTTTCCAGAGACAGCATGTGTCCCACTTCCATCTGGCCAGGCACGCATGCGGCAGCACCTATCATCTGATAATTAGGATGGTCTATAGTAGGAATTACAAGCTCTACACTAAGATGTGATGGCTCTGGGGTATCGGGGGTATCGTCTGTGCGAGTGTCAGGTATATGTGATTGCACGTCTGGTAAGCTACTTGTGCCTCAATGCCATGGGAAGATAGAGAGCTCTTCGCGGCTCGGTACCTTTTGTGAGGTGGTATACTAGCCTCTTCGCCGCCCATAGCCGACGGAAGAGGGTATGCTTCAGGTCTTGCATGACGTACCACTCGACTGTTCCAACGTATTCCCAGTCTAGAGCGAGAGACACCGCTTGCGGAAGGGCGTTACAGGAAGCATCGAGCTGCGCCATGTGTTGTATCCATTCATGGGCCTCGTCGTTCACCGTCGAACCCGCGGGGGTTAAACGAAGAGATGCCGAACGGATAGTGGAAATGGGGGTCCCTTTCACCTGACGAGACATATCTGGTGCTATAGAGACGACTGCGCTGTTCCCCGTTGCACAGCGAACTATCACCTCCCCTACACCATGGCAATAAGTACTGTCGTCAAGTGCCCAGATCAAGATCTCAAACTCACATTGCTGTCCACGAGGACTGTCGGGTGACTTCAAGGAGACGGTGCATTTGGCGGAATTGTACATCGCGACTTCGACCAGCCGCGTGAACACTGCCGCATCCGCATCCGCAAGGACAGGGGTATCCTCCCCCGGAAAAGGACTCGCGAGTGTCCACAGCCAAGGCACGCCGCCACTAACTGTGTCCACCTCCACAGCCGGGTTCGTGCGCTCGGATGCGCGTGCACCGCCCGATGGCCGAGTCCAGGTGACGCCGCGGTACTGAGCCTGGGTCAGAGACGGGAAAGCAGAGACGCACGCGGAAAAGGTCGGGAAGTCGTCGAATGCTGAGCCGCCGAGCTCGAGATTACGGATCTGCGGCAGGTCGGCGCACAGGACGCGAAGGGCGTCGGACGTGCAGTTGGGATCTGAGGCGTCGAGAAGGTTAGGGCTGTGCAATCCTAGGCTGGTCACGGCGGGGAGCTGGCTCGGCAGGATGTGGAGTGCGTGGTGTATCCAGCACTCGTCCGTCTCATGAAGGTCCAGACGCGTCAATCTCGTCCGGATCCTCTCGTCACTGTCGATGAGCTGGAGGAGGACGTCCAAATCCGCGTGTGTGCGCAAGGTGAGAGACGTGAAGAGGTACGGGTGGAGGTATTTGTGCCAAGAATGACATGTCAGAGCACAGGAGGCGAGGTGATTCTTGTACCCGGGTTCGGCTGTGATGGCTTCTTCGCTGAGGGAGGCAACGATATGACCTATAACCTCCTCTGGAAGTTGGACATTGAATTCCCTATCGAAGTGAAGAGTTGGCTGTAGCACACCAGGCGACCAAAGGGAAAACAAGGATATAAAATTTAGTGATCAGTCTCTTGGTAATGCTCGAAGTCCTCACCATTTCCGAAGCTACAGAGTGGCCGTTGCCCATATTTCGGAGGCACCAGGATTATGCGAATGTGAGGATCTGAGAGGGGATCAGGCTAGTCAGGCCGCGGCTATATAGCAAAGCGGCACGCACAAGCCAGGACAAGGGCAAGGGCGCCTTTTCCACTCGTCTCCGATGTCAGCAATAGCATGCACTGCATATTGGGAAGTTCCTCGCAGAATGCGCTAGACCCGAAGCACAGCCCTTGGAAAGACAAAGCTGTCCGACCGCCACTCCCGAGCTTCCTTGGCAGCGGAGTCTTGTTACGTGATGACGGTTATGTTGGAGCACGGCCGATGTGTCATGATGGGTTACATAAGCAGAACAGCAGTCTGAATGAATTGTGGGAACAGAACTCGAGTCCTTGCTCAGCAGAGCACCAGTAGGAATCGATGCCGCGCAGACAGAGGCAGTGTCACAGTGGGTTACCCACATCAATCGACAACCCATAAACGTTCTCGAAGAGACGATCAGTAACCCGCTGTCCGCAGCGGCTCGTCCTCATCGCTCGGCCTGAGCACGCTAAGGGTTCACGAGAAGCCCGCATAACAGAATTATGGTACCTGGCTGATCATGGCATATACTTATCCCAGTAACAGGCGAGTTGTGCGCCTCTGTCTGGGGATTCGGAGTATTCCCGGAAGTCTGATCGATTTTCATTTCTGCTCGTTGTCCGCCTGACTCTGAAAAAAATTGTCGCAAACTCCAGAGCACTCCTTGCTTGCAGGCGGTGCTACGCACTGCCATCTCCACTCACGATGGCTCTGGGGCATCTCTGGTGGAAAAAAATTGAGAAGATCATCCAGCTATCCATCCTCCTGTTAAAATCACACAATCAGCAGCGAGCGTGTCGGCCGACCATAGCCATCGACAAAAGACTCACTTCGCGAAAAGGTCTTCATCAGTGCATATAGCCAACTAAGTTCCTGATAACTAGAAATCGATAAGTTCGCATCCTCGTACGTCGCCCTAACTTAGTGTACCTCCAGTATATAATCCAGTAGGACATCCTCAGCTGCCTCTAGAAGAATCTCTACCTGCTCAAATAGATTCATTCTCTGTGCGCCATCGCATTAAAGGAGGGATACATACTTGGATCATCGGTTTCCAGGGCCTCGGTATGCCGCATACTAGGAGATGCGCCCCCCGAGCGAATACCTAGTCGTTTGGGTAGACGGTAAAGCTCTGCATGTGCAATAGTCACCGAGTTCCGCGACACAGCCCGCCTGATGTAAAAAAAGGCCGACGAAGACGCATCGGTCGGACGCAACGCCAAGTAGCGCCTCCCGGAAATCTGCTATCCAGCTGAAGGGCCGTTCCGCCGAATAATGGAAGAAGGCCATCCGGCAACATTGACTGACTCAGGTACGTATTGCATTCCATATTTCTTGATCTAGAATGGTGCACCGGAGTCGAACCCACGGCTTCCAAGATGTCTTGAGTGCACAGCCGCGAACAGGCATAGCTTTTTCACAGAAACTCTGCACCTATACGGGCGACCATTAGGCGGAGATATAATCGCGTGGGTATAGGGTGACGAAACTGTCGGATGCGGCCACAAGTGCGGGACTCTTCAAGACTAGGCTAACGCTCTACCATGAGGTCGAATGTATATACGGAAGCAGTCCTTCCTGAGGAAGAGCTAGCGAAAACCGGCGATTAAGCTAAAATTCTGCAAGAAGTGTCAAGAGTTGAAGAGAACGTACTTGGCATTCATATTTACGAACGATTCCCTGAGGTTGTCGCTTATAAGCGGGCGTGTGCGGTGTATGGCTGTTTCGCTACACGAAGGTGCAATGGGCCTTGCAGAGGTAATGGCGTATCTTCTAGAGGAAGAGCTCTGCCAGAATCTGCGTTCACAGTGAGTAGGCGGCTGAATGACGTCTGCACAGCTGCATCACCTGCCTCGACTTCTTTTTCGTGCTAGTTCCGGCTGCCACAACACATGTCCTATCTGGTGTGTGAAGAATATTGTGGGATGGTCAATAAACTGCCAGCGGGAGCGCGAGATTGGTATGCGAGAGCTAATGAGCAAACTGCCAAAGAGGTGAGCGTGTAGCAGAATACCAGATGCGCAAATTCGGTGAGAAACAAAATTTAAACCCAAAAATATGCAAATTTTGTCTCTCCATCTGTATCTGCTGACAATGCAAGCCACGATAAACATTCCAGTAGCTGCAGAAGTGTTCAGAAAAATCGCAGCACATCGCGGACGCTCCATGCCCTCACGGTGCCATCCTCCGAAGAAGAGACGAGGGTGCCGTCATCAGGCATGAAATTGACGCTCTTGACTTTATCCCCGTGTCCCCGGTACTCAGCCAGAAAGTCCCCAATTTTTGCATCCCACAACTTTACGACCCCGTCCGCGGTCCCAGACGCTAGGAGGTCACCGCGATTCGAGTATGCCACGACGTCGACTGCGGATTCTGAGTCATCGCTGAACACGCGCAGCTGCTCTCCACTGAACGAGTCCGACGCAACGACAGTGCATTCGGACGAGCCTGAGACAACCTCGCTGTCGTCCGGCGAGAAGGCGACGGACCAGACCGGGCTCATGTGCTCGTGGATCGTGACCAGCTCCGCGCCGCTTTGCACGTCCCAGACGCGGGCCGTGTTATCCTCTGAGCCAGTGACAATGCGGTCGGAGCCATGGGCGAAGCGCAGGCACCAGATCGCGCCGTCGTGTCCCTCCAGCTCAGACACCTTCGTGCCCGTCTCCACATCCCACATGATGACGCTTGTGTCCGCGCAAGATGCGAGGTAGACGCCGTCCGGTGAGAAAATGACGTGCATAACATGCGCAGCGTGATCCCCGAACGAGTGGAGCTGCGTTCCCGTGTTGGCGTCCCAGAGCTTTACTGTGGAGTCTGTCGAGCCCGTCGCGATCTTTGACCCGTCGGGAGAGTACGCAACACTCCAAACGTCAGCCTCGTGCCCCTGTAGGATGACGAAGTGCATGAACACGTCGACATCCCAGATGATCGCGGTTGCATCTGCGGAGCCAGACACTATGCGTGAACCGTCAGGCGCAAATGCAACGGACCACACAGTGTCAGTGTGCCCGTCGAGCCGGCCAACTGCCCTGCCCGTTCGAAGATCCCAAACGTATACTGCAGCGTCCTCGCTCGTCGTGGCCAGATATTTGCCGTCAGGAGATGTGGACATAGACAGCCCAGAGTTGTTCTCTTCGTCTTTCTCCTTGAACATTATGTGGGGCCACTGGATGGGTCGATTGCGTTGATCGGCTAACAAGACCTCGCCACGCCCGAGTGGGCTATTGCTCGGTAAGACGTCTAAATCTTGACTGATCGGTCTGCCATCTTGATCCTCGCCACCCCAGTGTATATCAACGTCCTCTGTACCAGGCGTGAGTTCACGTTCGATGCGTGTTCGGATGGCCTCCTCTAATGAGAGTCTTCCGACTAGGACTGAGTTAGTAATCACATTTACAGCGAGGGAACATACATATTTACCATTGCTGTCGTCGTTTACTTCGACTCTCGGACGCGTTTCTCTGAGATACGCCCTCAGGTCTTCAGGCCATTCGACACCCTACAAGCCATAGTCAGCGTAGTAACAAATATAATTTCAAAAGAGACTGACAAAAAGTATGTCCTCGAGATCTTGATCGCTGCAAACCGCAGTTGCAGCATTCGAGCTCTGAATAGACGTCATCAACGCCAGCATAATCAGCCGCGGAAAAAAGACGCACCTCTAGGATATAATCTAATACAGCGTCCATCGGACTGTAATCTTGATCGACAACCTACAGCTCGTTAACTCAGGCAAGAAAGGTGTCCAGGTATTAGCAAACGTACCATGTCGTCTCCAGCTTCAGTATCACTTTGATATTGTTCGTTCGATACTTCAATAGCAGGCCCATCCTGGCCGGAGTTCGCATCCCGTTGGTCAGGTAGCTGGTGCGGTCCCGCACCGGCCCTGAAGAAGTATGGCCAGTGCCGACGCTTTGCATAGATGCACTTGACGAAAATGCACTGGTTCTGGATGCGCTCCTCCTCCGGCGCGCGCGCGCGCGCGTACACGCCCCACCGATTCATGACCGGCCCTTCAACATGTTCCGTGCCAGAATACGACCCGGTGATCCCGCCGACACCGATGGTCTTGACGTCGAGCGAGGCACGGAATTTACTGCCGCTGGACGTGAAGGCTGTAACGGACCAATCGGGGTACGTCTTGACCCAGCCGCAGACCAGCACTATCTTCCTAGCCATAGCCTCGGCGGATGCGATCCCCAGATCCAAAGCAAACTTGCACCACGAGTCATGGAACTTCGCCACGTAATCCCCGAATGTCTTCTCTGAGGATGCTTGCACCTTCTTCGCGTCGCTCCTCAGAATCAGAAGCGCGCCCTTCTCCTTGGTGCACTCGTATTCCATCCCAGCACCGACGCTCGTTTCAACAGCCACCGATCTGTAGAGCACTATGAGATAATGCAGCCAACTAGATATGAACTACGCACGCAGATGCGGATGCCTCGACCTTTCTGGTGACTACACTTTTGCTCTTGTACGGCCCTGGCGCGAGAGCTCTAAGGCGTTGGTCTATTCGCTGGGCTCGCCTGTCCCGCAGTGGTTCGAATGCCGCTGGAAGACGATAATCCTCCAAAGCTGTCAGGACTGGATACTTTTCGGGGTCGATGGCATTGAATAGACGCATAAAAGCCCCTTCGTGGATGTAGCCGACGTCTCCGATTTGAACTTCGCCGTCTTGGCTCGGTTCGGGAAACCAAAGGGCTTCGCCCTCTTGAACGGTCTTCTTCAGTTCGCTCGCGTACACCTCACTGTGCATGGGGGAAGCAGAGGTGACTCTGTGCAATATCGGTTGCGGTGTAAGTTAAGAGGGAGACGTTCGACTGCGAGGCTGCGAGGATGGACGCACTTAAGAACATCTGAACCCTAATAACGGGATACTTGGTTCATACACCGCTTGCACAGGATACACCCAATCCCAAGCCTCATGGCATCCGTGCAAATCAATGTGCGCGGCTTATCTTGAAAGTCTAACAGATGAGAAGACGGAGGTTACAAAGCTGTGTGGCCAGCGTCTTGGAGGCCCTGTTCGCGAAAGTCACAGTAAATGTTGGTCGGAAATGCTCACGCTGTATCCCCCGGCTTTGAGAGTCATTCGAGCAGCGGAAGTGTTGAGTGATAAAATCAGGATAAAGTGCGTCATTACAGAAGAAATGGTCGGCTCCCGTCAAGTGAGTAAGTAAAGCGTGTGAATGCGGTCCTTTGCATGGGCGTCTGATTTGTTAGCCGTGGGTAAATAGCTGGAAGTTAAGCTCATATACTGCTTCATTAACGACTTCGTCGCTGATAACGGTGCTGCCATTGTGGAAATTGATACTGTACATTATGCCCAACCCCCATTAATCCGTTAGGGCACCCCTTACACCGAAGAGTAAAGCCGTTTTCAACTTTGCAGCATCAGCTAACAGTTGTATTATTGAATACGAGAGCCAAAATACCACTTACCATCGACTTACCGCTTCCTTAAGATGGTGAGTTCTAGTGCGACGCTTTCGTGTAGGCAGACGCAGCCCGCCGCTCTGGTGTCCAGGCGCGACGACGCGCGCGTGCAAGCAGCATTTAACGGGCGCTAACAGCGTGTATGCAGTTTGAACCACTTCATCCATGTCCTCTTTAAACACTGCTTATACACCTCTTTCTCTAGTTCCTAGTTCTCGCTAAGCTCGAAAATCTGTTGTCTGTGTCGTACGCAAGGGAACCACACCCGGGATGTATGGCGATGGGCATGCGGCAGGCACACGAGAGGCGGAGTCAGACATGGACGGGGACGTGCGTATGTATCCTAGACATGAGATCACGGTCGAGCGGCTGAATATGCTGTAGAGCAACCCAAAATAACGCGTTCCGGTAAACAGCACGCTAGAGTGACCGTTCCAGATATCGCGGCCAAAGTCGCAGTTGTGCATGCCCCTGGTCGTTCCCAGCTTCCACCTCTAAAGCGTCGCAAGTTGGGCTCCGTTCAGTCTACATCGGTAGTAGGACATGCGGGCGGTAATCCTCCAAATGCCTCAGGTTCCCAACCCTCCTCAGCATCGACCACGCCTGCTGCATCTCGTCGTACACGTTCCCAAGCCAAGACCAGCGATTTGCCTTCTCATAAGGAGCCCAGTGATGCCCGGCGCGTAAGCGGGATGCAGCGGAATCCTGGACACAAATCACCGAACCTGAACAGATGGCCAGTAATACAGGTACCTCTCACTCCTCAGCCCACAACGAATCCAACTTTCTTGGAAATCAAAACAGAACTTGAAGAGCCGCTTATCCTTTCAGTCCCGCAAGACCCTGTTCCTGTCACCTGCGGCGTGTACCGTGTAACTCCCGTGCCAAAGTATCGGGATCCGAGTGCCAGAAGAGCATGGACAACGGATAGGTTCAAGGAGTTTCAGAGGCGCATCCAAATGCTGGAGATCCCAGTGGAAGCTGGTGGCCAGAAATTGCTGTACGTACCCGTGCTCAATTTCTAATGCCATTCCTCAGCATATACGCAGCTCAGACGGCCTGGTAATCAGCTGGTCGACACAGACCCCGGTCATGGTGGACGCAGATGGTTTTCCACATCTTCTACCCAAACCCTCGGACCCACTGCTCAACGACCACTCTCCACCGCAAGCTTCTCGTCATGATGCAACTCCAGAGATTCTGCCCATACCAGCGACGCCTCCACTCCCTTCGTTCTCGCAGCGCCCTCAGTCCACCCGGTCATCATCAGATACCGTAGTCAATTCCGTGGATGTAGCGAGGCATCTGCCAACCCCCAGTCTGTCACCCCCTATACAACAACGTCAGCCCGCCATTGAGAGTATGCAGATAGGCACGCCCAGTCCAAGTAGAGCGCAGCCGTTATCGCTATTCGCTTTGCATAAGCAGAAGCACGGATCGTCCCGGCAGCACACTGGGAGCCCGTCGCATCCGTCATCCGGTCTGGATTTAGGTCCGAGAGGTCCAGCAGGTACAAAGTGTCGGCCTTCTTCAGTTGACCATGCCGCGACAGGCGATGCTCAGATGGACAGCAACGATGAGCTATGTCTGTCTCGGGAAGAACACAAGAGCGTAGCCAAGAACCATCAGCACAGTGCGAGACAGAACGATGTCTCCTCACCAGCGCCAGCGGACAGTCGCGCAATGTCTATCGATGCAGTTGAATCTCCTGTCCGCCGCGAATCGAGTCAACTACCGGAGTTAAGTTTTTCTGTCGTCGACAGCTTAGCTGTGAGCAAGTGTCTGGAGGAGCCGATATGGACAGAAGCAGAGATCGAAAGGCTCCAGATAGATGCGATAGAGTGGCTCAGGAAGTGAGTAATCCCCGCGTTTCTTATACCCATTATACCGACCATTTGACAGCTACATCCGCGTCTTCGACACTGACCGCTCAGACCTAGCCTCTGCTTACTCCCAACAAGCACTCTTCTCCCTTCGCCAGTTCTCGTATCTGTCTTCTCCTCCCGAGCTGCCCTCTCGCCCCGTGCCGGTGCACATGGGAACGGCAGGCGTCCTCACCGCGCTGCTGGACCTGCCGGACTCGTTCGCATTCAACGTACGCGACGCGGTCCCGCAAGTCAACTACGACGTCGTCATCCTCTTCGACGTGTTCGTGTATGCACAAGCACATGTGCCGGGCGTAATGCTCACGTGTTACGTCGACCCCGCGCGCTGCCCGAGTGTCGACGAGGCGCGGGGATGGCGCTGGGTGTGCGAGATGCAGTTTGTGCTCCGTCCAAATAGCTGGAGTGAGGAAGACAGGTGCGTGGCGGCTCTCTGATTATGTGTTGTGCTTGCGTTGATTGCTCTCGTGCCAGCTCGACCGGCGGGCTATGGCGTCTCATCGCTGTGTCGCATCAGATGACGCTGAGGAAGATCCCACTCACAATGGACTGGAAATGGATCTAACGGTTCTGCCTCGACGAAGTCCGTACATGTCCAGATGTTGACAAACATTCGTTACTTATTCTGTATAGCTCATGTACTACCATGTAGCGATTTATGGTGTTGAAAGGTATGATACAATCGGGACAAACGAGTTACTTTGGCTATTCACTTGAATATAACCTTCCCTACTAATTCCTGATCGTTCAAGTTGGCACGAGTAACTGCAGCAGCTGCCCAGCGCATCATACAAGTTCTGCCCAGAGAGACTACCGGAGCATAAAGAGCGATAAGTCCGCCCTGGTAGATGGCCAGCCGAAAGCAAACCACTATCTCAGCTAACGCCAAGGCCACCAATGGGCCTAGAGTTATATTTATATTTGCCGCCAGGAACATGGTAGTGGCTGGACGAGTACTTCGCCGAGCAAGCGATGGATGGACTTTGCGGGGATCGGGCACAGAAGCCCCGAAGCCTGCATTGTATTGCAAAGTAGCCAGGTCCCGGGAACGGCGATGGCGATCAATGCGTCGCCAAAGTAGTTATCGGGAGCAAATGGACATCGGGGCGAGCGGCGGCGCATAAGCGGAAGTCCTACCATATAGCTGCGAGTCCACGGTAAGTGTAATACCAGGAAAGCGATCACGCTCAGCAGCCAGAGCTGGGCTCGGATGCTGAGCCGCTGAGCCGCACATAGCTATTGTCGCGATGAGCGTGAAAGAGGACAAGGACTTGCCATGCTTGCCGGAGCATGCAATGGCACTCAGCGGAAATAGCGCGCGAAATGCACCGGTAACATACGGCA
>NW_006767639.1:997756-1000461 GCF_000300595.1 Phanerochaete carnosa HHB-10118-sp | reverse complement strand
AGAGTGGCGGCTGGGACCTACAACAACGCAGCAACATGCTATCAGAAGGCATCCTCAACTGGAGTACGCGGCTGACTGAACTGCGATGTGATGTCGTGTCGCACTTTTGGCATCAGCTTCGTGGCAGGGGACGAATGCGGATTGTCTCAGAAGTATTCGGTGACTCCTTGGTGAGGTGTTGGCGCGATGTTCTCGGGGCTCCCGTACGCTGCAGACACTCGAGCGAGGCAGGGTGCGAAGACAACATTCGCTTTCGACATGCACCATGAAACTGATGGGGTTACTTGGGGCCGATGGCCGGCCAACAGACAGATCTGTGCTCCAGAAGACGAACCTGCAACAAGTAGTTACGTAGATGAGCGTCGACATCGCCACTGCACTAACGGCCGCCGCACGCACCAGGGTACTGCACGTTTGTTCAATCTGAGCCCTGACTATCCCGACGCCGCCTCTTGATCAGCGCTCCGAGCGAGAAGGAGCGAGTGAGCGCCATGAGTGCCACACCCTCAATTGATATCACCCCGTAATCGCCCTTCATGATCATGAACACGGAACTGTAACTCAAGAACTCCCGCGTAGCCAATGAAATCTCCTTAAGTTGTCGACCAGTTAGCACTGCAGGGGATTGTCGGACAGAACTACTTACTATCTATTCATAACGCGAAGCTAGCCCACCCTGTACTGTATCAGGAAAAATCTTGGCGGCAACCTGCAAGTTGAAGCTGCAGGCGGTGGAACGAATTGATCTCAAGTTAGTTATTGCGACCTGAAATTTCAAGACGTGAAGGCAGGTAGCGCAGATGTATCTCAGATTTGCGACGGAAATAAAGGGCAGATGGTCAGCTCACAGGAATGATGCGCACCCTGACGCAGTTTAGTAGGCTAGCAGACGTCATAAGGTCAGAGAGTAGGGTGCGCGTTAGGTCTCGGGAAGACTGCCTCTGTTAGGCGCGCCTGCCGACCTGGGCTTGAACAGCGATGAGCGGGTTAAACAATAAGACGACTGCTTCTGCGCCGCTGCAAGCACCGACTCGGAGACGTTCGAGGGCACTTGCGTCCATCGGTAGACCAGAGGCTTCTAAGGCCGCACAACGCTCGAACTTGGACTCGTCGCTTCGCGGCATCATCTCCCTTGGGCGGTACGGGCCAGCGTCGGGCAGTGCGCATTCATCATTTTTACCGGTTCTACTGCGCCTTGCAAGACGAATCGTGCTCAGATTTGACCCCAAGAGCCCCGCTAGCGACAAGGAATAGCAGTCCGTGGGTAAAGCGGGGCTGGTGCCGAACTCGATGCTGCCCGGGCGATAGTATACGCCAGGATTCGGGGGTCGTCAGCGGCACACTATGGGAGGAGGAACGGAGGGACAAAGCGTCATAATCGTCATCGAAAATTAAAGGAAGGACAGTCCTAGTTGAAGTAGTCTCATCCATATCTTACGTCCCGATTGTCTCTTATAGTGCGCGCTGACTAGCCGTCCATCAGCGCAAGTGTACGGTTTTACAATGAAAGCTCTCGTTGTACTAGTAAGAAAGTTCGATCATGATGAGAGCCCAGAACTGACGGTCGTCAGTCACGCTGAAGAGATTAGAGTGAGAGTGCTACCTTACGATCTGCGGTTCTTGGAATCTCCCTGATCTTTGGTTGCCAGACCTGACTGGACTTGTGAATTGTGATGAATAACAACGACATCACGTGCGATGCTTGCCTAGTCAATCGGATAGAGCGTCAGACTCTTAAGAGCGCGGGGCGGAAGCAGTGCAATTTGACGGCCGCGAGTTCGACCCTCGGGATAGGCTAACATTAAAGTAAATAAAAATGCCAGTCCTCAAGGCCTCAAATTTTTCGCCCTGATGGAAGACCGTCACTGCCATGACAGCTTTCTAATCTGAAGTTCAAACTTATGGCGAGAAGAGCTGTATTCCTCCGCACAACGGTCGCGACACTGCTGGGATTGTCCAAAGAATGGAATCCGTTGTATGTCACATGTGATGGGTCTTGCGGCGCCCATATAAGAGACTGACCCGGCGGCGTCGGGATAGTCAGGGCTCAGATTGAACAAACGTGCAGTACCCTGGTGCGTGCGGCGGCCGTTAGTGCAGTGGCGATGTCGACGCTCATCTACGTAACTACTTGTTGCAGGTTCGTCTTCTGGAGCACAGATCTGTCTGTTGGCCGGCCATCGGCCCCAAGTAACCCCATCAGTTTCATGGTGCATGTCGAAAGCGAATGTTGTCTTCGCACCCTGCCTCGCTCGAGTGTCTGCAGCGTACGGGAGCCCCGAGAACATCGCGCCAACACCTCACCAAGGAGTCACCGAATACTTCTGAGACAATCCGCATTCGTCCCCTGCCACGAAGCTGATGCCAAAAGTGCGACACGACATCACATCGCAGTTCAGTCAGCCGCGTACTCCAGTTGAGGATGCCTTCTGATAGCATGTTGCTGCGTTGTTGTAGGTCCCAGCCGCCACTCTTGCGTCCTTCCGACTTCTCCAGAATGCGCGTTGCGACATAACAGCTCAGCGCTCAGCGCTCAGACTTGAGCCTCGGCTGAGGGCACACGGCGAATGGCAATATCTCGATTCCAGAGGAGCATGCTGTCCAGTGCACCGTGATCCGGTCATCATTCGGTTATGTTGGACGCCATTGGATCCCGCCCATGCGCGTCCCGTGCGCAATTTTCCCGTCCCCCCTCTGTCTCCGAC
>NW_006767639.1:987006-995920 GCF_000300595.1 Phanerochaete carnosa HHB-10118-sp | reverse complement strand
TGCCGTATGTTACTGGTGCATTTCGCGCGCTATTCCCGCTGAGTGCCACTGCATGCTCCGGCAAGCATGGCAAGTCCTTGTCCTCTTTCACGCTCATCGCGACAATAGCTATGTGCGGCTCAGCGGCTCAGCATCCGAGCCCAGCTCTGGCTGCTGAGCGTGATCGCTTTCCTGGTACTACACTTACCGTGGACTCGCAGCTATATGGTAGGACTTCCGCTTATGCGCCGCCGCTCGCCCCGATGTCCATTTGCTCCCGATAACTACTTTGGCGACGCATTGATCGCCATCGCCGTTCCCGGGACCTGGCTACTTTGCAATACAATGCAGGCTTCGGGGCTTCTGTGCCCGATCCCCGCAAAGTCCATCCATCGCTTGCTCGGCGAAGTACTCGTCCAGCCACTACCATGTTCCTGGCGGCAAATATAAATATAACTCTAGACCTATTGATGGTGTTGGCGTTAGCCAAAATAGCGGTCTGTAGTTCGTTCCTGTCCACCGTCTAAGCGGGCTCATCATTCTTTATGCCCCGCCGATAGTCTCCGCGGACGGGATGACGCGTCGGATAGTGTCGCGAGGGGCCTCGAGCTCGGGGACCTAACACAAGGCACCATCTGTAAAACGCCGAAATCTAACGGTCAAAATTAGATTGCTGCACAGTACATGGTGCATACGGTGTAATGCCAGAAACTTGTGGGTTTCTGACATGTCAGACATGATGACGGGCGTGAAAAAGAGAGACAAGAGCAAAATAACTAGCCCACCGCGAGGGTCGAACTCGCAGCCTTCAGATCGCACTCGGATCGCGTGCTTTACACCCGCGCTCTTAAGAGTCTGACGCTCTATCCGATTGAGCTAGGCGGGCGATATATTATGGCGCAAGGAGTATGATAGAACAGCCACATAGCCAACTCCCGTCCCGGATAACCAGTCTCGCAGCAAGTCTGGCCTTGGTATGCACGAGACAGTCAGACCCCGGCTGTCAGCAGAAAGACTTTGAGCATGCTCCCAGCAACTTCACTGGCGAGAGCGCAGAAGTTTGAGCCGTGTAGTGCCGCGTCCAGGATGCAGCACGCCTAGTACCATCTTCGCTGGACGGGGATTCGCATGATGTTATGGTCACCGAGCACGTACGGTGGACAATGACACTCGTCTGTACATTCACCCACACTGTCGGTTGTAGGGTATCTCCATTTAAAGCTTTATATCCCATGAAATACTGAATCCATTGCCGGCAATCCAAAGTCCATGTAAACTATGTAATGTCCTTCTCAACTTCGTGTCAAGATTTTCGAAGACTATGCAGGCCCAAAAGATGAGCAATACGAAGCATTACGCACAGCGCCTAATACTCGAAAGATTCCCTGATAATTGCATCGTTCTTCATGCCGCGCTCGCCCAACTCCTTCAGCATCGATTTCTCGAACTCTTCAGGGCCGCACATATATGCCTTGCGGGAAGATAGATCCTGCACGCCGTCGAACAGGCTCGCGTCAATCCTGCCGCGGTGCGCTTTGAACGTGACCTCGAGCTCGTCCGTGGGCGGGAGCTGCGGGAAGGATGGGATACGCCTCTGCGAGAAGACGTGGATGACGAGACGGAGCTTCGGCGTGCCCTTGCCGAGTGCCTGCGCAATGAGAGGGACGAGCACCTGGGGCTCACGCGTCGAGAGTGCGAGGACGACGTCCCAACGCGTGTCGGACGGAGGCGCTTTCGCGATGGCGGAGAGCATGCTCATGAACGGCGTGAGTCCGATACCGCCCGCGAGCCAGAGCATCGACGTCGCAGGCGGCTCCTGTGACGCGGACGGCGAGGAAGGGAGGGAGAGCATGAAGCTGCCCGCGATGCCGACCAGCTTGACCTGCAGTCCGAGGGGGCGTGTGTCATCGAGCAACTCAGGGCGCAGCTCGGTGAGCTTGCGCGCAATGGTGAACAAGGCACCCGTGACGGCGCCACCCTCCTTCTCGCGCATGGTAAGGTCAAACTTCTTCGTGCCTTCTGTTGCGAGATGTGCGCTAGAAACAGTCCAGGTTCGGATACGGTCGTCGTTGACGCTGGTGGGTTTCCAAGGAGCCATGTGCTGGTACTTGACCGTGCCGACCATGTCAGAGAAGTCGAGGATCGCCGTCTGGCCAGGTTGTATGGAGATAGGTTTGGACGACTCCCAGGTAAATGTGGCAAGATCCTCACTGAGGAGCCGCACACTAGCCAAGGTGACCGATGTCTCTTCGTCGAAATACTTCGATGTTCCGGCTGCAGTTTCCTCCGCTAGCAAACGTACCGGTGGACTGTACGGACTGGGGGTCGCTGACGTGCCAGGTCGCTGACGGACGGGAAGGGCGTCGCGAACAAACGAGTACCCGGTCACTTCGAGAAGGGTTACCACCCGTTGGCGTGGCATAATGGCTTGCGCTTCGTGCCCAACAGCTGTACGCGCGTCACCAGTGAGATAGAGGACGTCTCCTGTGACAAAGTCCACGATGGTGACGCCAGCCACAGGTGTAGCCTCGATGTTGCCCAGCGAAGTCATTAAACGATTCCCTGAAAATGGGCGTAAGCATTTAAGTGCAATGCGAACACCGAACTACGTACCTGAATAGTCCGGAATCACCAGCGTCTTGCCATCTGACCTCACACGTACCCAGCCCTTTTTTCCGCCCCGCTGATTCTGACCGACATGTGAGGGGAACCTAATTGCTTCCTCAGGCTTTGCACGATACGAGGTGCCAATGAAGATGGTGTCCGCCTCGCGCACGAAATCGACAAGCTCGTCCGGTAAACGTTCATTATCTTCGAGGTTGGGCCGCTTGTGGACAACGACAGGTGACGTATTACGGTGGGGCTCAAGTTGACGAAGGTTGATATATTTCGGGCAGTTCCTAGACGGATGTTAGCACAGTCTTCGAAAAAGATGAGGACGACGTACCCTATGGCCTGGTTGACTATGAGCTTCAATCGGAACTGATCCTTCTTCTGACGCATTGCGAAGATGTGTCCAGCAAACTTGTTCCTTCGGCGAGTGGAAAGTTCGATACCAATACCTGCCGCGAGCATTTTCTCGCCGTCAAAATGTTCGTGGTTCTCCCAGAAGGGATCTCCCTCCCATACTTTGATCTCCATGTCGAGGCGATTCCATGAGGGACTGGAGACGAAGCCCGGCTCGCCCGTGCTGCCGGCGAAAATAGACGTCCAGGGACGGTGTTGGTTGTCGAGGGTGGTAACAGGAATGAAGGGCAGCCGTGTAGTATGGAACTCACGGTGCTGTTCGTCCATCTCGCCATCAATCCAGGTGTACGCCATGGACATTGGGCCTGCAAAACCCAGCTTCTGTTGGATAGAACGCTCGCCTCTGTGCCAGCCCTGCAGCATGATGGTGGTAGTAGTTTTGAAACAGAGAGTAGTATTGTGGATTTACGGCCAGCGACGGCGGAGGCGTTATATGTTTCCACTGCGAAGTGTCAGCAGGTGGGACTCGGGCCCGTGACATAGCACGCATAAGCTGCCGATCATGCGGTGACGGCTTCCTGCAAGCTGCTTGTATAAGCAGTGAAACGCCTGGTGTGCGTTTAGCAAGAGGATGAGAAAACACCGAGGCTACTGTGACACACATCGCCGAGACAGCGCCGAACGGTGCCCAGAGAGATGATGTCGTCGATGGAGTGGGCGGGTGAGCAGTGGCCGCAGTTAGCGCAGCTGGCGGCGGCCGTGACAAAGGACTATGACATCCGCACGTGATATGTGACAACAACGTGACGCACGTGACAATTCATTATTCCGCTAGGCGCGACAGGTCTCCGAGCCACTCGCCTCGTTAGGCTCGCCCTTGATGCGCACACAACGTCGAATCTCTGAAATGTTAGCTCTAGGAGAGATACATGCCTGAAGAAGGTACTGCGGATTGCTGCGCGCATCACGTAGGACAGTAGTCTCACGGCCGCTCCCAGCATTTCCGAAGGAAGGCACGCGAACGCCGCGACGCCAGCTCTAACTTCACTGGTGAAAGCGAAACACCGCGACAAATCGAAGGTAGGGTCATATGGATCTGACTCTGACTACGGCCAAGGCAGGGCGATCACTGGGTCCCGAGTGACAACGAGAAGGGTGCGACTCGCCGGCATGACACATTCGTCTTCATGGCTTTTGTCAGGCGGGGGTTGAGCTGGGTCATGCATTAATGTTGTGCTGGCCGATCGTCTCGAGGCCTTTTAACCAACCCGTGCTCACGGAGGGCTACGACACAACGATCTTGCTGGCGTTTGCAATAAGGTCCAACTATTCGATAGCTATGCCAGACAACTTCGTACCAGCTGGAGGCAATGGTATACACGTCCGGATATGTAGTATGTTCCCAGTTGGCTTGGCATTGGTCTATCTCCTATGCTGAAACAGCAGGGAAGACTTGCTGACATCCCTTGACAATCTACCCTAGTCCACTCCGGGGTCGCAGATGTAAATCCTTCTGGTTGCAAGGGCAAAGTCTTGTTGCTTACGACCTGAGTCGAGGAGTACGGATGTGCTGATGCTAACATCATTCATCTCAAACTCTTCCTCTGCTTCCATCAATCGTCACGCTTGGAGTTGCACGCATCTTCTCTTCGAACTCAGCACCCAGTACATCTGGCGACGAACGGGATTTCTTGAGGCTCCTGCCTCTCCTCGAATCATCGAGCGTTAGCAGTGTACAAGACCAGGTGGCGATCAAGCGTCTACGAGTACTCCAGTGGCCGTCGCACATCTTGACTCCTTCCTCGCCTGTCCGTCGTGCTCTAGCTCGATTAAACCTGTGGTTCCATAGGAGTGGCATGTTCTCTGGGTGTGTTGCATTGCGAGCGCCATCCAATCTGAGCGCACTGACCATACCAATTCAGGTCGGTGTCGAGATAACTGACCTGGACAGGGAGAATTCAGGTGGATACACGGTCTGACTGACGGAACCAAGCAGGTGATATGTCATCTCCCGTCTCCCGCATAATGGCATCGTGCTCATCGACTACAGCTCGTCGTGGCGATTAACCTCAACTTCGCTAAATACGTCGTCTTGTACTCTATCTTCGACACAAGGTATCTTCGATCATCTGCGCGAGATGGAATATTGTCTGCGGGTCTCGCGCTTGTGCTGTGACAAGTCACTGCCCACGGCCTGCGCAGAATGCCCAGCCGGCACTGTTATATAAGACGCGTTGCTGCGCAAGGTCTATGAAGCCTAACTCTGCGGTCCCTACGTCAGGCGGACACTAGGCATCTCGCCGTCACTTCTGCCGCTCAAGCGTCTGCCTTTTGCGGACCTTCTGTCTTGTTCATGCTTCAATACTCTCCATACACAGAGACACCTCCCGCTCATCGCATACCGCGCTCGTGCCGCATAGCAATACCAGACAATCCGCGTATTTTGCTACGTTTAACCTACGTGTTTTTACTAATACGATGCATTGGACGGGGAAAACGTCGCTACTACGCTATCGCACTCGTAATGCATCCTGGATGTTGTACAGAATCAGAGGTCCATGCGAGAGCTGTGCCAGAAGCGTCCGACTGTCAGGCAAAAATTGAATCGCTTTGAAATCCCAGCCTTCTCCGGCACCCTCGAATTTGGCGACGAATGTCCCGGACCTCGCGTTGAATACCTGGAGATCTCCGTTTACTGTGCCTACGGCAACGAACGCACCATTTGGAGAGTATAGGAGATGTTGCGCTCTGGCTGAAAATTGGAAAACACGGCGTAGCCCGCCTGTCCACGAATCGTAGGCGATAGCTGTGTTGTCCGCCCGACAGGCCGCCATCACCTCGGCGCCATCTGGGGAGAACGTTACGGAGGTCGAGAGAATCTTCGGGAACTTGATCGTGAGAAGGTTCCTGCCGGTTACCGCGCTCCAAATCTTCATTTTGCCGTCGTCCGACGCAGTGACTATGCGATCGCCTTGGTAGGACATCGAGCAGTAGAGCGGTCTCGTTGACTCCCGCTGTATTATGGCGATGCGTTTATGGGTGTTGGTGTCAAATATGATGCAGGAGTCCTTCAACTCGATGTAGAGGCGTAAGCTATCCGGGGAGAAGGAGAGCTTGCGTATATATCCATGAACCAAGATGCTACTCATTTTCCGGCCGTCCTTGAGGGTCACGTTTGTGCCTTTCCAATGGCTGACAGCGCTGAGTACGCCGTTCGGTGCATATACGACGCTGAGAATTGGCCTACAGAACGAGTTCCGCCATGGACTCTCAAGTCTATGACCGCTCTGAATATCCCAAAAGGTTTCGCAGCCTGCCGAACACGAAACAAGGGTTTTATCCCGGGAGCAAAATACCAGAAATTTGGCTGCCTCGGCAGGAGTTGAGCTTGAAAGGTCCCTGTGGTGTAGATGTTGAACCAGCAAGCTATCGGAGAGTCGCCATATGAGGATATCGCCGTCCTCAAACGACGCCGCGAGAAGCGTGCCATCACTTGACAGGGTGGCGGATGCGCAGTTACGGAAACTGTGCGAATCTTGAGTATCCATGAAGATGATTCGCTTCGACTTCAGGGGTTGGGCGGAGGTTTCGGCGGGGCCAATGAAGACCTGCCAGTCTTCCAGAAGGCCAGCACCATCAACGGTGATGCCCGACCATTTCTTCAAGTCGGTACGCGTGATTCTGCGATGCGCAAACGCACGAGCTCGCTCATGGGTGACCACATCTTCCATGCACAGCGATCCAACTGCACCAGAAGTCGTCGTCCTTAGATATTGCAACACCACAAGGAGACGAGAGACTTACGTGTGTCATCAACCCTCACCGGAGGCTGCAATTGGCGAAGATAGCTTGCAAAATCGACTACCCGATAGCCATTCTAGAGGAAGGTGAAAGTGTTAACCTTCGAGCCTTCTGATGATACGTGGAATACATACGACAATGCTCTCGATCTGGTTGTCGCTTGCGATGGCAATCTCGACGTCGGTGGTCTGCGGTTTCAGGTAAACACGATGAATCAAACTGTTGACTAGACTTAGACTTACCTCCAATATGTAGTCTAGAAGGATGTCCAGTGGATCGAGAACCTCACCCTGCTCTCGTATCAGCTTGTGTGCATTGCAACACATCCTGAAGAAGTACATACCTCGCTTTCGAGCTCCAGCATGCTCACCTCGTCTAGATCCTGGTCCCACGCCACAACACCTTCCATCCCCGAAGTACCCCTTGCGTCTCCTGAATCCGGAAGCACGTGATAGCCCGCACTCGCAATCACTTTCCACGGAAATCCCGGCCGCCTACGTAGTTTGTAGCGCTTCAAGAAGGGGCACTGGTTCCTCTTGGCCTCTGGGACAGGGAGACCGGACGCCTTCGCGGAGTAATTCTTACCTTGACGCTGCATGCGTGGACCCCTCACAGAGCTCGTACGCGAGCCGCCCATCTCGGCCCCCACAGCGTTACCAACACGACCTTTAAGTGAGAACTTAGTCGTTGTGGTCGTGTTGCGGAAGGCAACGGCTGCCCAGTCCGACGTAGTCTTCACCCATCCTCTGATCACGATGATACTCTCTTGCTGAATAGCCTGGCCTAGATCGTCCTTGGCATACGCGTACCATTTGTCGTAGTTCCGGGCAATGTACGTGTGAAGGAGATGGTTCTCGAAGAGCGACTCGGTATGCGCCTCGCTCTGGAGTACGAGAACTGCCCCTTGTGCTGCCTTGCACGTGTAATTAGCACTGAGAGTCGCGGAAGCGCCTACGCTAGTCGCCCTGCAGACCGTCAGCGGCGGAAAAGCATTTCACGGCTATGCAGAATAACGCTCACACATCCACAGACGCATGCATCTCCTTCCTCTCAACTCCATCGCTGCAATAATGATCCGGAACGAGCGGGCAGCTTCTGGAGTCGATTTGCAGCACATCCGGAGGCAAGGACTCGATATTCTCGAAACGCTTCGGCCAGAACTTGACCTCCTTCTCGGGTGCGGACGTGTCCAGGTTAAATAGCCTGACAAAGGCACCCTCTCGCATGAAGCCCACGTCGCCAATATGCGGCTCCCCCGTCACATGCGGTTCCGGGTACCAGAGCGCGTGGCCCAGATGAAGTGTGTCGAGACTGGATGAATAGATCTCGTCCGGAGCGGATGGCAGACGCTGGCTGAAAAACATGGCGACCAAAAGGGAGGTTTAGCGCAAGTTGAAGAAGCAAGCCCAAGGACGACTGCGCAGACCGAGCCAGAGACACCCTGGGAGATGGCGAGCACAGTTCCAGCGCCATCGGTCTGATGGTGTCGCACGAAGAAGACTGGTCTGACTGGATGCCTAAACTTTGAAAAGGCCTGCAGCTGAGACAATGCATATCGTAAGAAATTTGACTCACCAGCAACCGTAAGATCATTCGGATACGATGTGCTTGCTAAGTGGAATATTTGGGGCGTATTATACGAATAACAGCACCCCAAATCCCGCAAGTTGAGATGCTTTCAGCGTACGGCGTCAAGTAGGGTGGCGGCGACGGTTTGGCTAAAAACAAAATGTAGAACAATATCAATATCTTCGGAGTGCCGCTTGCAAAAGCATAGACATCTTTGTGGTAGCTCAGTGCTGGTCGTCGATTGCAAGAAAATATGGCGAACTCTGGGACTCAAAAGCGATGTACGAATCTGCATCGGACTTCGAAAAAGCGAAGTGCGGATTCTGGTCCCGAGCGCTGATGGGAACGGCTGGCTTGCGAGACTACAACACGAGAGAAATTTGGAACTTTTTTGTTACAAAAAATATGCGAAAACAGCCTGAAAAAATAAGTAAGAAAATGCCATATTTTTCCTCCCGGTATCCGGCGGCCCGGCGACTCGGCAACCCGGCAGCCGAGCCGATTGTCCGCCAGGCCATTGTCAAAGCGCCCGTGGCTGCGGCACCCGGCGGACAATCGGCTCAGCTGCCGGGTTGCCGAGTCGCCGGGCCGCCGGATA
>NW_006767639.1:983941-986986 GCF_000300595.1 Phanerochaete carnosa HHB-10118-sp | reverse complement strand
AGGCGGCAAGGATTCTCTTAAAATCGGACTTCGGCGACATACACATTGTATCAGCCGGCACTGCTCCCACTAATTGATACGCCCCAGACTTCTCTTTTGACTCTGCATTCAACATCACCTAGCCACGGAGAAAGATCCCCTTAAGCCTCTACTTCGTCCTTTGGACGTCAGAACGTAGCAGCCTGGACGTCAGCTATGCATACTCGAGCACCTCAGCTGATTCAGCTGGTATCATGCTTCTTCAACATCTTTCCCGCTCGTCTATCACCCTTGACTCGATTGAGACGTCGTGCTCTCTAATTGCGCCGTATTGCGACCGTCGTCGAGCTTGAGTGTGCTCACGATGTCAACGCAGGCCAATGTCACTTAACGGAGGCTCGCTTCTCAGGCTAACGAATAAGGACGAAGATGTGTATACCATCCGACTGAGGATGGGTGTAAAGTACTATGTCCTCCATCTTCCCGTCCATGGTATCGTTTTAGCAGATTACGGCTCGTTACAGCACCCATTCCGCTGAGCATGGCATCAACTTTCGTTCGTCACCTACAGCATCATCCCGCTCGTCGCTACACTCGCATTGCTCCTGTTGTCGTTATCTATGCCATCGCAATCATCTTCGGTGTCGTCCTTCCGTGAGTAGTGTGATATCGTCGTCGTGATGTCGTACATGACACTCAAGCCGCCGCCCACAGCGCTTCCGTCTAAGGGCATTCTAATCGCTTGGGGCGGAACCGCTGCTAGTCGGATTTGCGCCGATAAGCCACCCGACATACATGGTCAGCGTGCCTGCCGGCCTAGAGTGCTTGTATTTCGATGCTACCCGTACACGGTTACCTCTTTGTTCATCAACTACAGACCTAGGTGAAGTGTCTCAAGACTAGACGCATAGATTTCATCCGGAGCGGGCGACAGACGATGACTAAAAAACATGACGGTTTAACGTCAGTTGGAAAGAGTAGAGATGGAAGTGTAGAGAGAGAGTCAGAGACACGCACATCGTGGAATCAATGCGAGAGTTTGAGCGCCATTACACTGATGATTTCGCACGAGGAAGACGGGCGTCGAGATCCTAGATATAGCTCTTTTACTAGAACAAAATCTGTCGCACGGAGGTCAACAGTCTCGGCATCCCAACCTATGGCGTACGCAGCACGAGTAAGACACTACTTTCTGAGGTTCGGCTCATCAAAAATCGGACCTTCACGCACCACGTGAAATTCCTGTCGTAGGCTGGGTCGTTGGAGCAGTTTTAGGCCTCAGGCTATCCGTACGTTGCCACTCCATCGTCCAGCAGACTTTCATTATTGCAGATAATGTTGAAAGCTCGAATGTGCCTGGAAGCAGCAACTCCGGCTCGCCTTGGGACTTACAGTCTGCGAGGCAGCAAGAACCGTGACTGCATCTTGAACGATGGCTTAGCAATAGTCAATACTCCAATTTGCACATATCTCACTTTCTATACGATCAAAAATGAGCAGCGTGGTGTCCGATGCGACCCAACCGAGGGCAAGTATAAAGAGGCATGAGCTATGGCCTCCTTGATGCTGCGACCAATTGTCGTTGGAATATAGTGGCGCATTTCGTGGAGCATGTTCTACTAGCGGATTATGTGGAGTCTGTTTGTGAATAAATGCTTGTGAGTTATCGTATCAGCAACGGACATATGGGACGTACTATTTCTTCAGCCCGCATACTTACAGCAGCTGTGGTGGCAGACACTTTGATACCTTGTCATAAAATCGCGAACAACTTTTTTCGCCTATGGATATTGTTTGAAGAAGGTGCAGTACTTGTGTCGGTTGCGGCGAAAGCAGAGCAGGGTTGACTTATATAGGCTGCGCTACTTCGTAGCGCCCGATACGTCCTCGGTGATGCGCTCCTCCGCGCCGTTGCTGATAACCGCCCGCTGAATGTTCGACTTCGACTTTGATCTCGTTATTACTGGCACTGGTGTGAGCAATTATTTAAATTATCAGTGGTATACAATGACCTATATACTAACGTTAAGTGGTATGTTCTTTCTGCGGGATGCTCGCCTCTCGCGTAAGAACATCTTGTGTATGATCCAGAGGGCGTCAGCCCGCACTTGTGCTAACGGTTGTGTGACTTTGCCACCATCTTGTCATCACTCCTCAACCTGCGTACTATGCCTGTCTAAATGTACCAAGTTACGGAGCTCCACGTCCCTGTAATGTTCGTGAGCGCAACCGCAGGCCGCGATCTAGCGCCTGCATACCATCGGTGACGATGCACGCCGTACCAGATATACAGAGGACTTTGCATGGCGCACGCGGCTTGCTGCAAAAATCTCGGTGGCCGAGGCCCAGTTATTGATTACGGCTGCATGCGCGCCCTATAGAGACAGGTATCTCAGATGGTGAGTTTATATTCGTTGTGTGGCCATGATGCTCCATGATGAGGCTGCACGATGACAAGCTAAGCTTTCTCTAGCGGCATTCGCCCAGCGAACTCGCAGATGAGCTCATAAACTCGCAAATTCGATGCTTTCACGTGGCCACCACAAAGCCGCTGTGAGTACCGGAATGGGCAATGGGCGAAAACTCGAAGCGCCTGTGTCTCTCTCTCCCGTCCTCGCCATCTTGACATTTTTGGCTGCTATCTTGGAGGATAGTTGCTTTATACGAAGACAGATTGTTTCATAAACGGTTCGCTCTGAATCGAAGAGTAAGCCTCGGATCTTCATACTAGCCCTCTTCCCAAGTCATCCTCACGTAATAGCCCCGCTTCACTACCTCCCCCACCATCTACTTCTTCTGCGCCAATCATTACTGCCAATGTAGAGGCAAAAAATTTATACACACCACCAGGAGCTCCGAGCTCTTCACCCTAGAGGAGCCGCGGGAAAAGACCCGAAGCGTGAGCCTGAGGGTCCGTACGGGGATCTTGTCGACGAGATGACCACGACATCAGGAAACACTGACCATTCTACCAATGCTACCCGATGCTTCGGAGCACTACCAAGCTCAGGTAGCATCGGGTAGAATGGTTATTTGTTCCTGATGGAAATGGGCGGAGGTTCCTAA
>NW_006767639.1:974008-983921 GCF_000300595.1 Phanerochaete carnosa HHB-10118-sp | reverse complement strand
TCGAAGCGCCTGTGTCTCTCTCTCCCGTCCTCGCCATCTTGACATTTTTGGCTGCTATCTTGGAGGATAGTTGCTTTATACGAAGACAGATTGTTTCATAAACGGTTCGCTCTGAATCGAAGAGTAAGCCTCGGATCTTCATACTAGCCCTCTTCCCAAGTCATCCTCACGTAATAGCCCCGCTTCACTACCTCCCCCACCATCTACTTCTTCTGCGCCAATCATTACTGCCAATGTAGAGGCAAAAAATTTATACACACCACCAGGAGCTCCGAGCTCTTCACCCTAGAGGAGCCGCGGGAAAAGACCCGAAGCGTGAGCCTGAGGGTCCGTACGGGGATCTTGTCGACGAGATGACCACGACATCAGGAAACACTGACCATTCTACCAATGCTACCCGATGCTTCGGAGCACTACCAAGCTCAGGTAGCATCGGGTAGAATGGTTATTTGTTCCTGATGGAAATGGGCGGAGGTTCCTAATGTCGAGCGGTGGATAGAGGAGAACGCTCCTGGACCGGATCCTCCAGAAGAGCTTTTTTCAGTCGATTTTGATAACATGCCAATGGCCAGAGCCGAGCAAGACGTCGATAGTCTCTTTGTATGTGGCACAAGGTTTTCAGCTCCTATCTGAGCGAACGTTAATTTTGCCCCACCTTAGAGCGAACACATCAACGGCATTTTTGCCTCCATCGGTGGTAACCTCACTGCGTTCGTTACTGGGGACTATTCGGAGGTCAGTGAAGGGGAAGACGATTGTGAGGACGATGTCTCGATTGTTCTGGCTGTCGAGAAAGCGCATAAATTCGCCGGTGGGGAGCGCGAGGGATTGCAATCACAGACCGCTCGCAGCCACCCTAGACGCTCTATGTGGGCCCGGACCATCTTGCTCGTCGAGGTTATGAAGGACCGAACGAAATCTCCGTTCGTTCCTACCTCCGAGAAGCTCGCACTAAACGAAAGCGAAGATGGAGAGGAGTCACGCGCACTGATGGTCGAATATGGGGCAAAACTACTCCTCCACCAGCATCGCGTCTACGCCCTCACCATGTTCGTCGTACAAGACCTCATCTGGCTCATCCGCTGGGACTGCGCTGGAGCCGCAGTGGCAAGGGCATTTGACTACAACAAGGAGCCACGACACCTTATCAAATTCTTGTTCCGCCTGGCCGCGGCGGTTCGTGACGACGATCCCAGGTGTATCGGGTACGACACCAGTGTCAGCCTGGCATCTCAAGCTGAGATTGACGTGTTCGATGCCTACCGCAAGACGCTCGTCGAGGGTAGCTGGCATCACACGTACGCTAGCCAAGTGTTGGATGGTGCCGACCTCTACCCAATCCACAAGGTGCGTTCCCACTCAGAGTCACAAATTACCTACCACAAGCGCCATTTCCGCGTCGCATCTCACGCACTCATCTCCAGGTGACATATCCTGATATCGAAGGACTGGCTCCGGAACATATACCCGCGGACATTACGTCCTCTGTAAGAACGTATACCTATCTCATAGGCAGACACTGCTCTGGATCTCACAAGCTTACTGGAAGAGGCGGCAAAGGCTATATTGCCTATGACGTCGACCGCAGACGTCTCGTCTTCATCAAGGAGTACTGGCGCGCGGACCACCCAACGGTCCATCCGGAAGTGGAGGTATACAAGAGGCTCCGAGGGGCTGGAGTTACTAAGGTTGCCACTGCGATAGCAGGAGGTACGTCGCTGTCCACGTTGCCATGTCCAAGCGGCACATAGAAGATAGCCCATCGCGGCCGGTAAAGCGGATCCACCACAGAGTCATCATCCTGCAAGTTGGACGTCCTCTGGAGACATACGACGACAGTAAAATGTTCATCCGAGTCTTCCATAACGCTGTCTACGGTCCGTCGGAGTGTTAGGTACCGTTCTATGTACTAACCCTTGCTTAGCGCACTGGGGGGTCTACACGAGAGCCGGCATATTGCATAGAGACGTGAGCATGAGCAACATCATGATCGACATCGACACAGGCGGCGGATTCTTGAACGATTGGGAATCATGCAAGTACGCGGACGAGCCACATCTCGGCGCGAGTCAGCATGCTCGGACGGTGCGTTCTTGGGCCATCAGTACCTCCCTGTGCACTTTTGTTTAACCGCTTGATAATAGGGGACTTGGACATACATGTCGGGAACTCTGCTTGAATGCCCCCTGAAACCAAACGAACTCGAGGACGATCTGGAGTCCTTCGTGTATGTCACGAAGATTGCCTGTCTACGTTTTCACCAACATGACACCGCGTCCACTGATAACGACCCGAAGGCTGCTGGCTTGTTGCCGCGGGTCAAGAAGACAATGATACGTATCTTGCGTTGTACTATTCCCACAAGTTCAATGCCGCACATCATCTCGGGAACGGCCACTATGTCGGAGGTCGCGAGAAGATCCGTCACATGAAGTCTGCTACTCCACCTATCACTCTGCTGGACGAAGGCTCCAATATTTCGCTCCTGCTCAATGGTCTTTACGCGATAGGCAGGAATCATTATTCACGTATCGACGTCAGGCAATGCAGACAGAAGTGGGGAGGCCTGAAGGCCACTCCGCGACCAGCCGAAGCTTCTCACGGTGTCGAGATAGTTGCCAATTACTCTGATCCCGAGCTGAGATCTGCCGTGCAGGCCTTGATTACTGCAGACGTGGAGGAATGCCGAAGGGAAGAAGGTATCGCTGGCCCTGGCTCTCGTGTAAGCTCTGCCGCAGCTGCGACAGCAGCCCCCTCGAAGACTCCTATCCAGGACTTCACAACACATGCGCCTATGCTGGCACTTGCTCATCGCGTCAAGGGTTCTCCGCCTGCTCCGAAGGTCCCAGACCGGTTCGCAAACCTCGTGCACTACGAGCCGACGAGGCCGAAAGGACAGGTTGGCAGAAAGAGGACCGCGCCGCAGGACAAGACGACTTCTGGGAGGAGCAGCAATAGGATCCGGAAGAAGAGGAGGGCGGAGATGGAGACGGCGAGTGCGTCTACCACGTTGGAGGACGGTCCTGCCTGAGTCCTGCTTGACCCGCTTATTCATCGTATTGGCCAACGTAGTATCATCACTCGGACTTGTATCGCATACATATTTCACAGCTTTGTTCTTCGCGTAGACCAATGTACATCTCTCGTGCCATTCCTCTGCGCGACCCATCTTTAAATTCAGGGATATTTCCTTCTCTGCCAGAAGAAGTCGGACTCGCGCCTATCACGATGCAGCCGGTCAGACTGGCGCTACTCGCCATAGGTGTGCGGTTCAGGGGGCAAATAATCTAGAGTCAGCAGACACACCCAAGAGGGATTGCGTTCAAAAAACTTTGATACAGTCGTCAGAACCTCCTAAACGTTAAAATCGAAAGATATATTCAAGACCGACACGTCCGAATATACGTGCATCACTCCGGTCGTCCATGCACCACTCGACGAGTACCTCGATGACCAACTCCCGCTCGATCGTCTACATCCTCCCTTCGTACTCGTCGAGTCTTCAGGCAAGACGCAGGGCTCATGCAGGAGCGCCGACGCCCGGTGTGGTACCAGGATGATTGCTGGGGGGCGGGCCCTCCCCGTTGACGTTTAAGCCTGCGAACTGGCCTGGAAGACTCCCATACGAGCCCGCCCACGCGGGCTTGTCACCAGCGGGACTCGTCGAACCGGGCGACGCATACGCACCTGGCGCAGGGTACGGTGACACGCCGTACGCGCCTACGGGCTGGCCTCCCGGAGCAGACGAGAGGCTGCCGCTCGACGCATTCGGCGAGCCAGGGTTTGCCTGATAGAACGCCTGCTGCACCTGGTGCTGCGCGCCCGGCGAGCTAGGGGCTGCGGCAGATGTTGCACCTGCGGGCTGGGCACTCACGTGGTGGATATTCAGCGGTGCGGTTGACGAAAGGGCGGGCGACTGGCTGGCGGGATGTTCCGGGGCGGGTGCTGTAGCTGGTGGCGAAGCCTCTTTGACACCGGGAACAGAGATAAAGTACACTGCGCCAGTAGGATCCGTTCCGCCTTGCGCGTAATACTGTGCCCATGCCTGTACGTTGGGGTCGGGGTATGCGATGTTTGGATCGTACACGAATGGTGGACCCGCGGGAGGCTGAGAGTCTTGTTGCTGCTGCTGAGGATGGGTTTGACCCTGGCCCTGATCTTGTGGCTGGTGCATCGCAGCAGCGGGCTGATTGGCAGATACAGGTGGCTGCTGTGGTGGCTGCTGCATGGGTGCCTGCATATAGGCGGGAGGCTGCTGAGCTGGAGGCTGCTGACCAGGAGGCTGCTGCTGCATTGGTGGCTGCTGCGGAGGTGGTTGTGCAGGATCCAAACTTGGAGATACAGGCTGACCATGATGCGGCACCTGTTGAGGTGCGGGGCCAGACCCATACGGCTGGACCTGAGGCGCCGGGCCGGGTGCACCATAAGGCGACGGCGTGACAGGCGCACCGTAAGGTTGCGGCGGATAAGCACCTGGTCCCGACTGCTGGTAAGCTGCAGGATCAACATAGGGCTGTGAAGGCGGTGGCGCGCCAGGGTAGCCGGGTTCAGGTCCAGGCGGGGGGTAGGCACCTGCGGGCGGAGGGTACGCGCCGTACCCAGGCTGCTCGTATATGGACGGGTTCCACCCAAATGATTGTGCCTGAGAGTCAGGCCGAGGGTAGGGTGGCTGACCATATCCACCTCGAGGATCGTATCCTGGAAGTCATTGATGAAAACGAGAGATACAGTAGATGCATGCAGTATACTCACCGACTGATGTGTGTCGTGCCAAGCTCTCTTCCATCATGCGGTCGAAAATGGATCGAGCCTTTACAAATGTTTCATTCATCGTCACGAGGTCAGCTGGAATTAACTAGTCAGCATCTGCTCTGCAATGATGTAAGTAGATGGGCTTGACCTCGTTTCTGGCTGTACTTGTCGATTAGCTTGACGATCTTAGGCCGCAGGCTCATACACGACCGATATAGCTCCTGAAAACGAGTTAGGATATATGCGCCGGATTCGACGATTCTAACGAACCTGAATCTCCTCATTATCTGCGAGGTTATCCTTCGCAGGGTCCATCTGTCGAAGCATAGTGAGTAAGCGGTCCACATTCGCTGCCTGCGTGAACACCGCCGCCTCCTGTTCAGCTTCTCTGGCGATCTCAGTCATTGTAGGTTCGGGTAATCGTTCCTGTGGTGATATCAGCACCTGCAGCAAGACGACAACCGTAATGCACACATACCACGTAGTTAACGGGGAAGATACCCGTGCGGCCCTTCAGTTGCCCTCGCCACCAATCTTTGTAGCCACGGTCGACAACCTTGATGATGTCCCCCTTCTCGAACGCGAGCTCACCCGCCTCCGTGGGCTCGAATGTATGTAGCGCGCGCACGCGCGTCACGATCTGGGTCCCGCTGTCCTGCGAGTGGATCGACGGTGCAGGGCTTGCGGTCACTGCGCTTGTCGCGCTGGCCACGCTGGCGGTACTGTACGACCGTGTGGGCGTCGGAATTGCAGGTGGCCCGCCTGACAATGCAGGGCTTGCGGACGGAACATAGCCGCCGTATGTCGGGCGTGCTGCGGCTGAGGAGCTTGTGACGGGCGTAGGCGTCGCAGTCGCACGCGAGCCCGACGCAGCAGCAGCAGCAACAGACGCGCCCGCGCCGCTCGAGGACGTGAGCGAGTACTCGTTCCACTGGCCACGGCCGCCTTTGTCATGCATGGACATCTCGAGGACGCGTTGGAGCTCTTCTTCCTCTCTGCGGCGGATGTCGTCATCAACTTCGGGCGGCGGGGGCTCGTTCGGAGTATCGAACTTGTAGCCTGCGCGCGATGCATCAGCTGTCCCTATTTGAGCGACGACGCGGAGACGGCGCACCCTTCGCCCTGAGATTCGCGTAACACTCTTCCATGACCCCTAACGACTGGTCCTTCTCAAAGTCTGCGGTCCATTCCGCGATCAGGCCCAGCGCCCTGCGCCGTACTTTCTCATGGGTATTCTGTAGCATTTGTCAAGAAGCCATCGAAAGCGGGGGACGCAATGTGAAGCATACCCGGTCCGTGATCAGTCTCTCCAAGCCTTGGGTGAAAGCACGGGATGCTATCTCTCTGTGCACCTCAATCCCGCAGTTCTTTGTTAGCGACTCGGCCAGGGTGAGTGTGTACAGCTGGACATTGGACGTTCTGTGCGTCAGACGCTTCAAGATGGACGCAATGACATTTCGTGCCCTATATGTGCTCTCTCCTTAGCACAAACTCAGGTGAAGTACAACTGAACTGACCCTTGTTCCCCTTCTTCCTGTACCTTGTCGCACAAGTTCAGGATCAGCTCCCAGTTCTCGCCCGTGAGGTTCTCATCGGTAGTCTTCGCTGTCGCGCCGACGTAAATCCCGAGCGAGGATCCAGAGACACTCGAATTAACGTACCAATAATCTCGTCGTATGGGTTTGTCTGGCCAGCTTTAAACATCGTGAAACAAATGGAAGACGAATGTAAAAGTGAGAACTGCGGCGGGATGAGATAGGGCGATGTGGTAATAGGGCGTGATATGTCACAAAGTCCATCAGATGTGAAGGGAATAACCTCCCAAAACGGGAAATTTTGGCGCAATGTTGCCGTCTCTAGGGCACTTCCTATTTTGTGGAAGTGACGACGTCTAGGGTTAGTTACCCCTAACTCGAGAGCTCTCGCTAGGGTTGTGACCGTGACTTTCCCTGCTGCTCCTCTCGTCTCGGTGCCTCTCACTCACATCGCACCCATACCAACAATGGCCAAAGGTGCGCACGTCACCCTCGCGCACAGGGCGCAACGCTGACCGTCCTGGACAGTCCCTCGCAACTTCCGTCTGCTCGAGGAGCTCGAGAAGGGCGAGAAGGGCATCGGTGACGGCTCGTGCTCCTACGGCCTCGAGGACTCGGACGATATCATGATGAGCCACTGGAACGGCACGATCATAGGTCCCGGACATGTGCGTGCTCTAGTGCGGGGGCGCGCGCGTGCGCGATCGCCCCCATCCCCCTGCATGCCGCGCTGACTCCGTGGCCGGGACAGACCGTGCACGAGAATCGTATATACAGCCTCAAGATTACCTGTGGCGATGACTATCCTGAACGACCGCCAATAGTGCAGTTCGTTTCGCGAGTGAATTTGCCATTCGTCAACCAGGTCGATGGCAAAGTGGACCCCTCGAAGCTGCCGTGCCTCGCGAATTGGAACAGGAATAACAGTATCGAGACCGTGCTTGTAGAGATCCGGAGGTACGTATGCTACCTCCCACACGACTATGACGACGCTTACGTGTGCTTATGCAGGGAGATGGGAGCCTTCAACAATCGCAAGCTGCCTCAGCCACCAGAAGGAAGTACCTTCTTCTAATCATGCTCGTCTACGCATACTGGCAGAATGCACACACCATATCACGACCCAATTGTAGCATTGTTCACATGTAACATGTCAAATCACAAATGATCCGGTATACGAGGTTTTCCGCTCTTGCGTAGACTGCGAAAGCGGGAAGAGTCACATCAATGGTGAGTGTTATCGATTATAGACTGCACATTAAGAGCAATTTTGGGAAGAAATACGGAACATAAGCGAGTAAAACAGGTCCAGAACGATGCGAACAAGTACGGAGGAAGCAGAACAGACGCGAACGGGATACAGATGTCTGGTATCTGGTATCTTTCCTTGACATGCTTATGACAAGATTCTTCCCGTTGAGCATGCTGGCGAGCTGGTTGCCCAAAATAATGCCCAATAACATATCAATGTATCCAGCGCCATGCGACTATATAGACCTTTTAGCAGTGTTCGCGCACGAGGTCAGGTCTAAACCCACCCCTCCGAGGAAGACGAGAACCATCTCCGCTGGAACGTTGCACCCTTGTAGACCCTATGGGCTGCTGATGAGGTCTGCACGTTAATTGACATGTGGTTACCGCCTTTGATAGTCTCTTCTGCTCGTGCCACTCGACGATGTTGCCTGCGACAAACTCTCCCGGGTGGTCCTGCAGCGTCGGCTTGACCTCGACATGGCCGGCCTTGGTGAGGACGCCCGCACTGGGCGTGCTGATGACATTTGGGTTTGGATGCGAGCCGAAGGCCTGGATCTGTGAGGATATCAATGCGCGAACCAGAGGCCTTGAGGGGACAAGGTGCGTAACACAAGGTGGACACCCTCCTCGCCTTGCCCTTGCGCGTGACGATATCGATGGTGAAGGGCGGATCGGAGAAGACGTCGGTATAGTCTCAGTCCATGAGGGTAATTCCCTGGCAAGAACCTCTTGCTCTAAGCTCTTCCGGAACTTGTCCGGGTAGACATCGTTCAGCAGTCGCGTTCCGCTATGAATAATGGTGACTTTAGTGTTCTATACAAGCAAAGAGTTATCAGTTGCGCCGTAGAGTCTGGGCATCGCGCCGTGCTCGCGTCGAGAATCTCGCCGGCAAGTTCTGGATACGCTGTCAGCGCTGGATCTCGGATAGGGGACATTGTAGCTTGCCAATACCGACTGCGCCACCGCTCGCAGCGACTTCATTCTTCGCCTGAGTGGTCTTCTCGCGCCAGATTCTGATACTCCCACGTCCCCCCCCCCCGGGCATTCGATTCTCCATAGTTGATGACGCTTGGAATTCGTTGCAAGGATAAGGGCTGCATGTTCGAGACGGTCGCCGCTCGCGAGGACGAGTACACCGCCCTAGGCTGTACGGCAGCCCCAGTAGAGCGCGGTGGGCCGTTTGATGGTTCTGCGGCATCACTGGTAGGTGCATTGTCCTCACGTTCTGCTGGCCCGGGCATCGGTCTTAGCGCAGGTGTCCGCTCAGGTCGAGGCCCGCTGTCATCATCAAACAGCGTATGGCGCAGTAAAGGCACGTTAGAATAGTGATATACAAAGGTCTTAGACCTACTATGGCGAATTAATCAAATCTCCGATAGGACATGACGTTGCTGTCAAGTCTTGAGCTTGAGCTTGCGGCGGTGGCTGCAGTTCCTTATCTGGATTTGTCAAAGGTTGCCGGCCAGCTGCTGTATTGCGGAGCCATCTTGGTGTGCTAAGAAGTCGCCTGAAAACGACCACTCTATCTTCCTGCACATCTGTGCAAGTAGGACAGGCCAAGACAAGCGACAGGCAGTGGCGCTGAGTGAAACGCGGTGGGCGAGACGGCGCGCGCGCTGATCTTGTTAGTCTCGTTTCCATCCGCTCTTAACTCCGACGTGTAAACACTGTCGGCCAGTGCATCGGACTTTGAAAGCAAAGTGCACTGGCTCGTTAGAGCGTCTGGTCCACTTGGATCATCCGGGGGGGTCTCGTCCGCACGTGACTGACGCGCACACATACCGCGCCCGTAGCCTGCCGTTGGCGGCTATTTGGGCTGCAGTGGTACTCTCCGTTGCAGGGGGCTTATAAAAACACAAATGTACTCAAGAATATATCAGAGGCACTTTTACATATATGTCTGACTGCATACACGAACGCCTTACTCATCACCAGAGACTGCACATCACCATTGATGTCCGACGCAGTCTCCGACCGGCGAAGTCCGGGCGCGCTAGAATGGCTGGGGACGAGACTATGATCTTGTGATCGCGTTACAATTCGGTTAATCCCACAATGGCATTTATGAAGTTGTGCTTACCGAGTACGGTTGCCGAGCAGGCTCAGGTCAAATCCCCAAAACTCAAGTCCGGATCACAAAGCTGATGGCCAACCGCATAATGAGCGCCCGAGCACCTTTCCGCACACAGACATTATTCTGGGTTATGTATGGCATTTTTGGGTCTTTTAGATGTTACGAAAGCATGTCAAGTGTTGTATCTGTATACTCTGAGGTCAATAAGGGTAGTAGCAGGCCGAGGACCATTATCTGACCCAGGCTTATCGAAGCGGTAATCAAGCGCCCATAGCTTCGATTATCTTATCTAGAACCT
>NW_006767639.1:957473-964072 GCF_000300595.1 Phanerochaete carnosa HHB-10118-sp | reverse complement strand
ATGCGGTTCCGGAGGAACGTCGCGGTACAGGCTCGCGGGCGGGGCCTCGTCAGGCAGGGGGGGGGGCGCGTTCTGCGCGAGCGAAAAGACGGGCTCACCTGTCGAACCCTTGGTCGAACAGATCCTTGGACGGCGGGATGGTGTCGCGGTTGGTCAGGATGCAGGCGTGTTTCTGGAGCCACGCTTGCACGTCGGGGACCGTCCAGGAAGGCGGCGGCGGGATGTTTTCGGTGTTCCCGCTCTGTTCTACAGTCGCATACCTGAACAAACGCGATCGTGTCAGTCGCGATGGGCTTCGCTTGTGGCTGCTTACAAGTTGTTGATTTCTCTCTCATAAACAGCTAGCGCTTGCTTCCGGACGATTGTCCCCTTGGCGGCGCGAGGTAGAGGTCTAGCTGGGTCTGTGATGATGACCATTTCCTTGAATATCTTTGCGAACGCAGGAGCGGCGCGGTTCGCTTCCTCAACAACCGGCCTAAAGGGCATTGAGCCATCATCCTCTAACTCTCCGCGGAACGACATACCATATCATATTCCTGAATACCGACAGAGCGACGGCGTCGTTCGTGTCAATGGCATGACCCTCGCTGGGTTCCACGAGAACGCCACACTGGTTTCTGGCGCGGCCGAACATGACCGCTCCGTGTACCATGGGCGACGAGGCTATGAGCCCTTCTTGCGGGATCGGCACGACCTTCTCGCCTGCCACGCCGGTCAAGCTCAGCTTACTCGAGGACACATTCGCATGACGCACCAGAACCGAGGACGATCACGTCGTCCTTGCGACCGGTTCTACACGAAGCACCACCACGATCAGCACTCTCCTCTTTTTCTCGTGACCGACCAAAAACAGGCTTACATGCGCCACAGGCCCTGTTTCGAAGGGTGCGGCTCCCACAAGTCGCTCGTCGCATACCCTCTCGTGTCCTCCAAGTTCTCGACGCTCGGCCGGTGCGTCGCACACGTCTGCACGAATGTCAGCCCCCCCTCGGCCCACCACCACCGGCTATCTCAGCGCCGTTGACTCACCAAGTACTGCAGCTCGAACGTCCCGTCGCCCTCGGGCACCCACCGGCAGCGCACGCGCTCCGAGAACGACAGCCACTCCCAGTCCGCCCGCGTCTTCGCGTCGGCCGGAGCCGCGCTCGGCGGGGCGTCGTCGGCCATGTCGAAGACCCTCGTGTGCGGCCCGAACTCGGTGCCGCCGTACCAGGGGTAGAGGCGGACGCCCTCCGCCACGAGCTCGCCGCCGGTCTTGGACGACAGCGGCCCGCCAGCGAATGCCTTTTTGGGGAGGGGAAGACGCCGGGTGAGCGACGGGGCATTTTTTTTGTGTAGGACGTCTGCGGTACTCACGACGATCTTCAGGGTCTTGAGGTACTCTACGTCTTCCTTCGACTGCGCCCAGGCCTGGCAGGAGGGAGCGTGTGAGCACCCAACATTACGGGGCAGGCACACGATAAAACACAGCCTTACGTCGACGAAAGCGGGCACGGTCGGGATGCCGGTGCACCGCGCGGCCACGGCGGCGTCGAGGGTGTTGCGCGGGGTGGGGACCACCGGCGACGCGGGCGCCCGGGGCGCGAACAGGCACACGGGCAGTGCGCTCACGAGAGGCGCGTAGAGCTGGATGTATATGCCCATGGCGTGGAACGTGGGCAGCGCCATGGCGCCCCAGACGACGCCGCGGACCGCGGCGTCGACGATGATCGCTGTGGTGAGCAAAGGCTGTCAGCAGCTGCGTTTCGACTTTGCGAGAGGCACGGAAGGGGTGCGCACAGGCGTTGCAGGTGTGGAGCATGGCGGCCTGGCGCTGGGGGACTGGCTTTGGAAAGCCGGTGGAGCCGGACGAGTGAAGGTAGAAGACGGTGTCGTCTGCGGAAAAGGTCTTGTTGCCAGGCGGGTAGGGCTTGCACGGCTCCGAGGCGCTCTTTCCGCTCAGATATGGGAAAATGTCCTCGAGCTCGGGGAGGGCGTCGACCTGAAGGGCGTGTTTGTCGCACTCGAGCTCGGACTGGATGTTGGCGAGCAAGGGGTCTAGGCTGGGCTGGCAGATCATCCGGTGGCAGGATGTGCGCTTGAGCATGCTGACTATCGCGGGAGCAGAGTTCCTGGGAGACATGGGGAACGGCTGAAAGGTCCAGGACGGTGCTCAGCGTCTCCAACCGCCAGGACGCAGCCGAGGCAAGACGCACCACTAGTCCTGCTCTTATCATGCCTGCCAACAAGGCGAGATAGACTACAGAGTCGCAGTTGACGACGACGGCGACGACGGCGTTCTCGGGCCCCGACCTGTCTGGCCGCAGCTTGTGGGCGACTCGATGGGTAGCGCGGGCGAATTCAGCGAACGAGACGGCCTCGCTGGGCTTCTCATGGCCAGCAGAGAGGATGGCCCAGGGTCGGTCGGGGTTGTGCTCGGCATGAAAGTCGATGAACGCCGGGATGACGGGGATCGAGCCGTCGAGTGGGGGTCGGACAGGGTTGGGAGACATGGCGGCAGTGCTGAGAGCGGCGGGTCGAGGACGATTAAGAGAGGGTCGTCCGTCCGGGGCCCGGGTGCTCTAATACACAGCGCAGGCCGCTCATGTCTCAGTGTTTTCATTCGCTGTTGCACCCAACCCCGCGGACTCTGCGCGACAAGCGGTTCTGGACATGAGCGTGGGTCCGTGCAAAGATGGAGCTCGGAGAAACGTCTCCGGGGAAGACAACAGTTTGAATTTCGGACTTTGAGAAGGGCGAATGGACGGCAAGGCCGCGCTGTCCAGCGAGCCCAAGCCGGCATGCCCCGAAAGCTTTGTGGCGTCGCCCACCGTGCCTGCTCCATGTTTGCCAAGTCTCACCCGTCTCGCGTTCGGCACTGCTTGCCGTCGCCTCGCTGGTACACTCGAGCCTCCGATGCGCGTGACGGTGTGTCAGGTCCATTCTGGCAGCGACTCTCATGGGCATCTCCGAGTGTTCGGGGAATCTGCGGGGTGTCATGGTAGATAAAAACCATGCTCCTTCCTTCGGGGATGTGGCAGGAGGCCGATCAAAACAAGCTGAAACCAGAGCACAGCGTTGATACGCATGGGAAAACTTCCGGTCGCTTCCGCCAAACTTCACAAGCTTCACAGATTTTCATGGGTAAGCCACGGCGTAAAGGGCGCAGAAGGAGCATCACGCGTCGGTGTGGTGACTCTGGTTACCTTCTATCATGATCCTTGCACGCACGTCCAGCTGGCATCTCGCCAGCGCTGCCAGTGGATCGTGCCATCCAGACAGCGACTCAACACAAAGGTTAATCAATCATCGGGAACATCCATAGAAGCCAGTGTAATTAGGGTACAACACATTTTGATATCAGAAGCGGCCGCCTACACAGCATGGCCGGGTCTCAGTCCGTCGAGCCAGGCCTCAGCGGGTACACGAACGCTTCTGGATCCTTCGCAGAGCCACGCAGGTCGTCGCGGGCTCCGGCGTCGTTGGTGCCAGCATGCTGCGAGATAGAAGCGAGAGAAGGCGCTGTCAGCGCGTGTGGGCGACGCACACGTCTCGAGAGGCGACGGCTCACGTCAAAGTCGGTCACCCTGACGGTCTCCTTGAAGACGTCCACTCGCACAGCCTCGGAGGCCAGCCCGCGCGTGGGCCGCCTTGACATCCTGATGTCTAAAGGTCCCCGCTGATGCTGTGCTTTCGTTAGTAGAGCCTGCGTTCCGGAGGTTGTTCCGGGCGTTGAGCCTAGAAGGTGCGCGATTGAGCGTGAATAGGTGATTTGTGCTGTCGAATGGCGCTTACATGGCAAGCATAGAGTTGGCATATACTACAATGGGGAAATCAGCAGACAACATGATCCAAGCAGAGGAATGACTCACGTTTGCTGACTATCTCGACCATGCCAGCCCAGATCAGGCTCGTAGTTACGAGATTGTACTGAGCATCTCTTTGTGATGAGAAGCGCATGCTTGGAATACAAGGAGCTACACCCACAGTGAAGAGGATTGCCATTGAGAATATCCTACGTAGAAACATTAGCCCAGCTACATGCAGAGGCAAGCGTCGTTTTTACATCGTGAGAGCTCCAGTGTTGAGCGCAAAATGCAAGAGCTTGTCAACGATGTGTTGCGTGCTGCAGTTAATGTGTCGGCAAGGCATTGAGACGCACTCGGAAGCAGCAGACGCACCGCGGAAACGCCGAGCGACTGCGCCACAGATAGAAGGTGAGCAGTCCCGTGGTGACGAGGTCGACAAGGCCGCCGCAGCTCAACGCGACGTTCAGGGTGAGCTTTTTGCAGTTCAGTCTCAGCAACGACAGTCCCGACGACCTCTCGCGACACGAAGGGCGTACCACAGGGCCTTGCCTCTGGCGGAAAGCAGTCCACGTCTTGCAGGAATATCTGGCCGCCTTCGTCAGGGGGAACGAACGTGGGGCACCAAGCTCGTGCGAGACTCACAAGAAGCCTGTCGCGACTGTAGACGTGCGTCAGTGAAGGATTGTCTCGTGACACGTTTGAGGCGCTTACTGTAGCCCAGCACTGCGCAGACGGTGGTCAGCCCGGTTTAGCGAGAACAAGAGAAGAACGTCGAGTCGACTGACCAACACGAGCAAACAAGGCGATGGCCTAAGACAATGTGAGACGTCAGCACACGCAATTTCTTCGCTCTCTGGAACACGCACCGGGACAGACGCGACTAGGAAGTTTCGCTTGCTCACTGTTTGGAGCTAATTTAGCGTTACATACTGACGCGAAAAGGGAGGCAGCACTTGCACTTCCAGATGCGATAAATGTAGAATCTAAAAGAACCGTCAGGTCGATTAATCAGGTAGTGGGAAGGGAAGGACGTACGCTTGGGTCATAGACACGATCATTATCTGGAAAAGACGTTAAATCGGAGCACTGCAGACGGTTGTACAAAATATATACCTCCAGAATGACTGTAAGCTGCAGAGCGACAGGAAAGATCTCGATCGATGATGACTGCCAGTGAGAAGGAACATGTACGCACCACTGCGCTCCTGTCGCACAAGACCGTGCTTTCAGCGGGCAGTCGCGCCGTGAGGCAAACTGCGCACTCACCAGACAATCCGCTCGACTTCGCCCGTATCGCCGAAATGGTCGATAAAATAAGTGTACAGCATGCAGATGCAGAAGGTGGTGTGCAAGCACTCGAGGAACCTTGACAGCACCAGGTCGAGTGAGCACTGTCCCCGGGGCAACGCGAGCATCCCCAGGTGCGTACCACAACAGCAGCACGAAGCCCCGGACGAGACGCGAATCTTTCTCGTAGGTCGACCAATAGTAATAGACTTGGGCGGTGAAGATCCCGAATAGACTGCCGTGCACCCGAAGGAGAACAAGTTAGCGGAGGTCGCGGCGGAAGGAAGGCGTCTACACACATGAGCGCAAGACAGACGAGCACCAGAAGCGGGCCCATGAGCAACGCGAAGGACGACGCCATGGCAAGGATGACCAATGGCGCGGGGACGTCCTATGGTACGGAAGGGGGTGCAGTCGAGACCGCGGAGGAGCGCCGCTCCTATATGCGTGCATGCGTCCTGGACTGATGCCGAGTTGCATGTCCTGTTCGATGGAGACCACAGTGCAGAGTTCGTGAATGCTAGTCGCCGAGGGGAGTCTCGACATACAGAGATCTGGATGATCCGTTCGCCTGACGTGGCAGTTGCAGATGGACGTAATGGGCCCTCGTTCGCGCTTCGCGGGATCCCTGGCATGTCGTGGGTTGAATTGGCAGCTTGGCACCGCACGACAGGCAGTTCAACCTGGGAGAGCGTTGTGAGATACGCCATCGGGGAGGCAGGCCCTGTCCGAGCCGCGAATCCCCGGTCCTCGAGAAGTCGACGTAACGAGACAGTGCACCACACAGTGCTTGCGTCGACTGATGCGTGTCGCAGCGTTCGCTCGACTTCGTTGCTCACATGGATGATGGACGCATAGCAAGAAGCTGATGAGGTCCTATGTTGTGCACCGGCGACATCACTTCCGCCGTCGGTCTCGACATGGTGACGACCGATATGGTGTAGCCCGATAACCGTCTAGCTCACAGTGCGAAGTAACATCTTGGCTCCTGATAGATCTGCGCGACACTTGCGCATGTGCTTTCCATCCGGAACGCGGGCTAAGGCTGCCCAACACGGCCTGGAGGTGAGTGGAGCGTGGAGAGAGGTCTAGACGCAATGTGGTCAGCAGGGAGTCGTATAAGTTTCAAATTGATCGCTATACAGACATCTCTTCAATGGGCCATCTGTCTTTGACAAGAATTAACCCGCCGTAAATGAGCGTCTCACCCACAGTTGGGATGTCGCTCAATCATATGCTGATTGTGTACAAGCCGAAGATCAAACAGGTTCTCCTCAGCAGACTCTGACAGCCCGAGAAAACGTTACTGGAAGATTTGCATCAGCTTTGCAGGCTGTGTATGCTGCAGAGAAGTGAGAAGGGTGCTTACCGCGTGACACAGCTTTCTGAGCGTGAGACGCAGCAGCGTCGCGTGATATCGGTCCGAGAGGCTCCTGATGACCATGAGAATCCCTGGGTCAGCACAGCACACCCATGATGATATCGATATCCAAAGCTTACTGAATGCCTTGTATTCGCAAGCCA
>NW_006767639.1:952892-957337 GCF_000300595.1 Phanerochaete carnosa HHB-10118-sp | reverse complement strand
TCAACCTGGGAGAGCGTTGTGAGATACGCCATCGGGGAGGCAGGCCCTGTCCGAGCCGCGAATCCCCGGTCCTCGAGAAGTCGACGTGACGAGACAGTGCACCACACAGTGCTTGCGTCGACTGATGCGTGTCGCAGCGTTTGCTCGACTTCGTTGCTCACATGGATGATGGACGCATAGCAAGAAGCTGATGAGGTCCTATGTTGTGCACCGGCGACATCACTTCCGCCGTCGGTCTCGACATGGTGACGACCGATATGGTGTAGCCCGATAACCGTCTAGCTCACAGTGCGAAGTAACATCTTGGCTCCTGATAGATCTGCGCGACACTTGCGCATGTGCTTTCCATCCGGAACGCGGGCTAAGGCTGCCCAACACGGCCTGGAGGTGAGTGGAGCGTGGAGAGAGGTCTAGACGCAATGTGGTCAGCAGGGAGTCGTATAAGTTTCAAATTGATCGCTATACAGACATCTCTTCAATGGGCCATCTGTCTTTGACAAGAATTAACCCGCCGTAAATGAGCGTCTCACCCACAGTTGGGATGTCGCTCAATCATATGCTGATTGTGTACAAGCCGAAGATCAAACAGGTTCTCCTCAGCAGACTCTGACAGCCCGAGAAAACGTTACTGGAAGATTTGCATCAGCTTTGCAGGCTGTGTATGCTGCAGAGAAGTGAGAAGGGTGCTTACCGCGTGACACAGCTTTCTGAGCGTGAGACGCAGGCAGCGTCGCGTGATATCGGTCCGAGAGGCTCCTGATGACCATGAGAATCCCTGGTCAGCACAGCACACCCATGATGATATCGATATCCAAAGCTTACTGAATGCCTTGTATTCGCAAGCCAAGGGCTGACCATTGGAGCTGCGCCAAGCTAATAGATTCGCCTAGCAGCCTGGCGCATTTACGAGGATAACTTCACTATCCGAAGGTATATCGTAGCTATCTACTATGCATTATTTTGAGAAAACAAGTAAGGAATATGCTGATGGTACCATGCGACGTTGCGATTCCCCCTGGAATCGGTATCTTATGTTCGAGGTGGCAGGAGTGGATAGGAGCCTAATAGACGCGCACCCTTTGGCGCCTTGCCTTGCGCGCGAGCTTTGAGACCCAGTGCACGAACTACAATGTTATTTTATGTTATAATCTCGCCTGCGAAAGCTAACGACGGTGTGGATAAATGGCGTTGCAGCGCTATGTACAGCAGTTTTGACTGCCCCACGTATCTTCTCCTCGGGCGAACGCTAAGCTCGCCATTACCGAACACGTGTTCAGCGTCAGCTCGTGGAGCGCGCGCTTATGTCAAAGCGTCGTATCCGGCGCCAGCGTGGCGTGAGAATTTCACATAAAAATTGTAACCTTATCCAGATTACGTTCCTTACATCAACTTAGGATAAGGCGAAAATCAAGCCAAGCAAAAGAACTTAACAGGGACTGAATCCGGGATTTAGCAGCAGACAACTCCAAAGAATTATACCACTACCGAGCTAATCTTCGATACGTCCGTAGCATTTCGTATTGACTGTAGATTTTCGACCTGAACGGCGGTCACAGGTCACAGGGGCCTCAAATCCGCCGCTTGGAAGTCTCTGTCACGGGTCACAGAGGGGCTCGCCGGTGTCTATGGGTGAGCCAAAAAATTTGGGCCTGCGACGCACCCATAGGAAATCCTCCAAAACTACTGGTCGGCCGCCGTCGCTTTGCGGCGGCTGTCACGGGTCACCGAGGCCTCTGCCGCTGTCGCCGCTACGGCTGTACACGGTCACAGTCACACCCGCCGCCGTTCAGGTCGAAAAAGTACAGTATTCTCTAAATCACAATATAGTTACTGGTGCTGTAGAGATAAGCGGAAATAAAGTCCCAGCACTTGCTACACTACCGCTACAATTATCTTGCAAGGTCCTTTGCAAGACAACGGGACCTTGGGGAAACAGTGTCCAAAAAATGGCAGCGTCGACTGCGGCCAAAGCCGTATATACACAAATTCCGCTATGCAGCAATGATCTTGAACCGCCATTCGGTGGGGTTTTTTCCTTCAGCTGTAGTACGAGACATGATTAGAGGCACCCACGAGTCGACAGCCGCACAAAACGCACGGCGGATGAAATACATCTCGGGGGTGCTATCGGCCGGCACCTGAACTGTGATGTTTCCTAGAGTAGGGTCGATGTTGCTGGCGAGAACGACTCCACTGTGGAAGGGGTCATTACACAGCAGAAATTGTTTGATAGGGCCTGGGTGTGCTGGGAGTCCAGAGGCGTTCCTGCCACGGATATGACGTCGGTGTGCCATAGAAAAAGATGTATATCACACACCATGCAATAAAACCCTCTCCGCCCGCCGTCCACACCGTGTCAGTGTTTGGGATAATTATATTGGGAGTCGTATCACGGGGCGCTATATGGAAGATGTCGCTGCTAGCTCCCTCGACATCGCCGACTATAGCGACCATATCAGCAACCGTGCTCAAGACAGTGTATCTGGCGGATACATACTTGTAACAAAGTATGAACCCGGCTCGACATCAGGTACGACATAATCCACTGTGCCTAGGCGGGGATCCACGTTTTCTGCGAGATTGGCGGTGAAGTCGGCCATACCCACGGTCGTGTTGCGGTATAGATCGATACGCGATATGTTAGGGGCTCTGCGAGGGACGAGCGATACATTCCTAAGGCCCACAGATATCAGCATCCAGGATGAGCTCGAGCTTATCCTCAATACACACCAGATCACCGTCTCTGAGTCGCCAATAGTCAACACCTCACCAGCCTCTGGAGTCATTGGTGTCAAAGGAAATATAACCCCTCCTAGTGGTTTCTGCCATTTTGATGCGGGCATGCAATAGGCCAGGCTGGACGAAATGCTGCCCCCGGCTATAACTGTAGACAGTGCCAGCAGAGCTCGTAAAGAGATCATCCTTCCTGGTGTCGTTAGGGGATTGTTGCTGTTTACAAGCGATCCTAGCACACAGAGAGAGCTATACTATATAACGTGCGTTGCGCGCAGCTCCCATCTAGCGGGAGAAGGAAGGCTGCGCACTTCTAGGACCCTCTACCCCTGTGGTCACAGCGGCGCGACTCGGATCAAACTCCAACGGGGATTTTATGCCTTCGTGCTGCAGTCGTGGAACAACACAGCGGTTCAAGGCATGCATGATGATCTTCCGTTCCCACACAGGTCCAAAAAGGAGTACACTGTAAGAAAACCCTGTCCAACGGATATAAGCATCTCAAGCTGTCTTTCATTGGTCAGAATGAGTCGCATGGACACGTACTAACGAAAATCACTCGTAGGTAATTTCCACTGCTATAATAACATGAATATGTGCCGTTGATATTTAATAGGGAATTTGCAAAGGCGCACTACCCAGAAGCAGACGTCAAGGGCATAATTGCCCGTTAACTGAAGCCAGCGCCGGAGAAGACTACAGGTACAATGAGCACGCACGCTTACCAAGGAACAGATCGGGGAAATAGCGCCTTGTCAATATAGTACATGATTCCAGATACACTCGGCTAGTACCAGGGAATGCGCCTTCAACTCACCACTCCTGAGTAATACCTGCTGCGCAACCACACATGGACCGAACACTCCGAGTTATCCGAGAGAGGCTGCAATAGATAGAGATGGGTCTTACGAGCACATTAATCTGCGCGAGGCTCAACTGCTTGAGGAGACGTGATCTTCATGACGCGCAGACTCCACATGTTCGGAAAATTGTGGCAAACTGTCTGCGAACGCGTTTGGAACACCTTCACCTCGCCTCAACTAGTTTTCGATCGTATCCGCGCGTCGCCACCGGCTCCTGCGCCCGCGCGTCGTCGGGCCATTTCTGGACGCTTCGACCTGGTTTTACTGGTTGAACATCCTGAGATTTTTAAAAATTGCAGTGATGGCTCGCTAGACGGTGCGTTAGCTACGGTTTACTTAGGCTATATCATTCGACTCACTGCTCCCGTACTATAGGCCTCCAACTTGCACGCGTGCGTGTCATCTTCGAGTTGCTGCCCCAGTACGGCATTCTTCCGCACCCCTTACTGTATGTCGAGTGGTACACGCCTTTCCTGCGGGTTGACGGCATTAGCCAGCTGTTCCAAGTCAGCCGCTCGACGCGGAACCGCCGGCCAAATGCCACGATAATCTCCGCCGACCGCGCCGTCGGTGTATGCCATCTGCCAAGACAGTGTGGAAAAGAGATAAGCAGGGATTGGACATCTGAGAATATTCCTGATAAGGCGAGCTTGTTTTATGTGAACCCATACCTGTCTATAGACTTGTTCTCGTCGAACACGGCGCCATACTACTCACGGCCGCGTGCACTTATATAATACAAGCCGTTTGTTTGTTTTTAGCCAGCTAGGCGGACTACCACAACAGACCCACTATACCCACATCCGCACGGGACCAGACTCAGCTTCGAGGGCATCTCAGACCGGTTGG
>NW_006767639.1:951803-952872 GCF_000300595.1 Phanerochaete carnosa HHB-10118-sp | reverse complement strand
GTACTATAGGCCTCCGACTTGCACGCGTGCGTGTCATATTCGAGTTGCCGCCCCAGTACGGCATTCTTCCGCACCCCTTACTGTATGTCGAGTGGTACACGCCTTTCCTGCGGGTTGACGGCATTAGCCAGCTGTTCCAAGTCAGCCGCTCGACGCGGAACCGCCGGCCAAATGCTACGATCATCTCCGCCGACCGTGTCGTCGGTGTATGCCATCTGCCAAGACAGTGTGGAAAAGAGATAAGCAGGGATTGGACATCTGAGAATATTCCTGATAAGGCGAGCTTGTTTTATGTGAACCCATACCTGTCTATAGACTTGTTCTCGTCGAACACGGCGCCGTACTACTCACGGCCGCGTGCACTTATATAATACAAGCCGTTTGTTTGTTTTTGGCCAGCTGGGCGGACTACCACAACAGACCCACTGTACCCACATCCGCACGGGACCAGACTCAGCTTCGAGGGCATCTCAGACCGGTTGGCCCGTAATCATACAGACTAGTTTAAATGGCATAGTGCTACAGGCGCATGGACCTTACAGTCCAGACATTGAGCATCATCTGCCGCATGGTACACGCCGCTCTGACCGGTCTCGACGGCACATAGCCTTGGTGGGATGGTCTGGTAAAAAGATTTTTTTTTCCAGATGTGCGATAGGAACTTACGAGTAGTGAATCAGCTCAACATCCGATATCAAACAAAAGTGAGACTTTGACCCGGTCACATCGATTCGTTGTATCTTCCAGCATTCTGATCAGCACAAACGCGGGATGCCGGGAACAGCCTGGCGTCTTACGTAAGCATCTGACCCACGCCATTGACGCGCTATTTACACTCGGAGGCGGCACACAGCTATAAAGCATTCTAACACTCTTATTTAGGCATAGAGAGATTTGAATATTCTCGATTAACGGCAATTTCGTCCTCGAAAAACGTCGGTCATTTGTCACAACAAGTCCAGAAGTAAACTGGGACTGTCAGTACAAGAGTTGTCAGTACTACTAGCAGTACCAGCACTCCAGCAAGTGTAATCTCGTTATCCCTATTGCGCCACAATCTGAAATCTCA
>NW_006767639.1:937979-951783 GCF_000300595.1 Phanerochaete carnosa HHB-10118-sp | reverse complement strand
TCAGCACAAACGCGGGATGCCGGGAACAGCCTGGCGTCTTACGTAAGCATCTGACCCACGCCATTGACGCGCTATTTACACTCGGAGGCGGCACACAGCTATAAAGCATTCTAACACTCTTATTTAGGCATAGAGAGATTTGAATATTCTCGATTAACGGCAATTTCGTCCTCGGAAGGACGTCGGTCATTTGTCACAACAAGTCCAGAAGTAAACTGGGACTGTCAGTACAAGAGTTGTCAGTACTACTAGCAGTACCAGCACTCCAGCAAGTGTAATCTCGTTATCCCTATTGCGCCACATCTGAAATCTCACGTTAGTCTGGTAGCCGTCCTCGGCTGCAAATCGTGTTAGATTTAGCGTTAAGTCATCAACATCGTATCAATGGACAACGTACGAAGAATAAAGTAGGTGCCAGGGACTATATTCGTTGGGACTTGGACCGTGATGTTGCCGAGAGTCGGGTCGATGTTGCTGGCGAGGACGCCGACATCATAGTAAGGATCTTCAAAGAGCAAGAAGTATTTAATCGGGCCGGGCCATTCGGGGAGCTGGCTCACATCCCTGCAATGCGCACCGTTAGTGCATTAGCTACTGTGAACGCGCAGAGGTTCGCTTACCAGACGATAGTACCTTCGCCACCGATTGTCCACACGGTGCTGCCATCTGGAGAGAGGATAACTGGGATTGTGTCCCGGGGTTGGATCTGGAATGTCGCGCTCGTGGACCCACCGATGCCGCCGACTCCCAGAAATTGTCAGCCTATGCTTCACACTGAACAGATAATAAGAAAATTCTTTACCTGAGATGAAATAGCTGTCGCCAGGCTCGATATCAGGCACAGCGAATGCGATCGAGCCACTGCGTGGGTCGACGTTCTTCGTGAGGTTAGTGACGAACTGGTCATCTCCTGGTCCCACGAGGCGGTAGAGGTCAATACGTGAGATGTTAGAAGCCGAATATGGGACGAGGGACGCGTCCCTGGAAGATATGTGGTACGGATTAGCATTTACCAAATCTTATGAGTCATTCTAGGACACTCACCAAGAGACGCCATCAATGTCGCCGCTGGTCCATACGGTGCTGGCAGTGGGGTACGTCGGCGTCGGGTCATACGTGTCCCGCACGGCCATGCCCTTTCACAAGCTCGGCTTAGCGGAGATAACACTGGGGGACATACCCCCGAGGGCGATCACAGACGCGATGAAGAGCTTCTGCAAGAGCTGTAACATCCTTCACTCGCTATGCTGGAAGGACATACTTCGAGTGATGCTGCATTCTGCTCTGCCAGGGTTTGTCTTATATACCCTAGAACGCGGGCATAGCTCTTGCTGAATACAGAAGCGGTTGGTCGTCTTCATAGGGCTGGAATGCTCGCTCGCCAAGAGGATGACCATGGGCTCTGGCCAAGTGAGGTTCGGCGGCGATGCGTTGCTGTCGCGCCCTTCGGTCCCGGAAGCGACGTCCGACGTCTCAGTGGAGAGAATGGGGTCGTGTGGTGAGCTCGTGAGCGCATCAGCAGGGCACAGAGACATTCTTTTGCTCCTTAAAGTGAATACGGTGCGCACCGTTTGCGCAGGTCAGGAGTAACGCTGCAAACTCAATAGCTTGTAATACACTGGCAGCAGCGCAATGGTGACATACACACATCTCTTGCTTTAACTGCATACGTAGGCGAGCCAGCACACGAACCATCTGGAGAGGGAAAGTCAGATGACATCGTCCGAAGAGATCTGCAAGAAGCTGACAAAGGGTCCCAGTTGGCGACGAGACCCGCCGGGGATCTTCAAATTTTCTGTTGACGCTCGGCGAGGCGAGCATAATGCTTATTGCGCGGCTCTGTTGCGAAGTTAAATCCTAGGCACGCAACGCAAGTTCATTCTTCCTCGGCTTCTCGACCAGAGAATACAGTGATATGGCCACGCGGCTGCCAGCACGGTATCGAGGCGCACGCGGATGACAAGGCCAGCCAAGGCGCCGATACCACCGGGCTTGACGACCATCCCGAATCTTAGTAATAGGTGTGGGCTCTTCAGGCCGTTTGATGGGCACAATTGCAAGAAGGATGAAGATCTTAGAGTGCGTGCCAATCCCTAGGGATCAAAGGATTTTCGTCAGCACCGCGACAGAGTGCGAACTTGGCAATGGGACCTGCCACGTCTGCGAGTACACAAAGAAGGGGCTTTTTGCAAGCAGATAGACACTTGATGCGCGACAATTCGTGCAAGTAAAGGTTAGGATTGAACCAGGTTCAGAACAACCAACGACCATCGGCCGGCGCCAGTCCACGGCGTCAACTTTTCGATGTCCAACGTCTTCGACAATCTCCATATTCGAAGACCCAGAAGCCATATGGGACACAAGTACCAGATATTGTTCTGTACAAGAGCAAGCCGCCTAAATAAGAACAGCCGGAGCAACACAGCTACAAGCAAGCCCTCAACCAGAAAGGTCCAGGAAATTAGCACTGAGATATCAACGAAAAATTCAGTAAGTGGGCCACGCAGAGGATCAAGAGGTCATGAATCAGTAGGAAATAGAAAGATAGGGAGGTGTAGCGTAAGGTGTATGATATAATGGAGAGAGAGAGAGAAAACGGAGACATCAAATAAAGAAACCATCAGCAGCACTGTAGCGGTGACACGCTTCAGGCTCAAGCACCACGACAGGGCCGGGTATCGCGCTATCGGTCAATGTCCATCCGTCCCGTACCCTCGGACTTGCTGGGCACTTCCCGTTCCGCGCTTATCGGCCGCCGCACGTCTTCGTCGTCTCGCAAGAAGCTGCCACCTCCACCATCGCCATCAGGACTAAGGCTGAGCGGCTGCATGCGGGGCGTCGTGAACCGGCTTGGCGGAACACTGCTCGCGGCCGAGGCAGAGCCCGAGCTGAGCGTGAGTGCATCAAACTCCTTCTCGGGCCCGCGCACATTGTGCGGCTCGCGCCGTAGCACGCCCCGGCCATTGAGCTGTTGTTGACGTGCGGCATAGCCTGAGGCAGCAATCAGCGCCGGATCAAGCGGCGGGAGCTGTAACTGTGCAAAAGATGGCACGGGAGAGTGCGCACGACTCGAGTTTGGTGTCGACTGGATTGGCGGGAGTGGGTCACGATAGGTATCCAGAGGCAGAGATTGCAACTGGTGAAGGGTGAGAGAAGACGGAGGTGGTAGTGTTGGAGGCGGAGAGGAGACTGCGTTGGATGACTGCCGCTGGAGACCGACAACGCGCAGGCGCTCAACCCATCTGCGGGTATGTCAGGAAAAGCTTACGAGACATGATGTACACACGTACGCATCGGCCTTGTCCAAGCTCTCCTTGAAAACTCCGGTAACAGCCCTGAGCATATCTAAGCTCTCGGTCGCGAGCGTTAGAATCTTCTGCGCGGCTTGTGCTGCCGCACCAGCGGTAGGAACAGCTACACCGTTGGCACCCTGCCTACCATGAGGATGTGTGCGCAATGACGATGGTGACGTTGCTCGTGAGGCTGGCCGAGACCGAGGCGATGGTCCAGCCTCCCCCGGGCCGTAGGTGTACGGAGCAGTCCTTCCTCTGCCCCGACCCGAACTTACGTCCTTCTTGCCATCCGACCCATTCATACTCGCTGATCCATTCGCCGACGCGGCAGCTGCCGTTGCACTGAGAGGGCCTGGTGCAGCGTGTGCCCAACGTTGTGGTAAGCACAAGATAAACTGCCGTACTCGGGTCCGCGCAGGTTCCGGCAGAGCCCCGCCGGCATACTTGGAAACGACGTCGACGACTTGTCGGATAGTGTCCACGACGTCGCGTCGAATGATCGTTAGTGTTTGTAGATGGTGTTCGGTTAGCGGAGCAGCCAGGGCTGTCGACGAGGAGGTAGAGTGCTGCAGAGACGCGATAAAGTCGCGTAGGACTAGTATTTGGGCATCAATGTGGGCAGTGGCGTACTAGCGTGAATATAAGTCAGATATACGCGATAAATATGTGCTTCGACAAACCTGCAGCCATTGCAGACAGTACTTGAGCCTTCGCATGCTCTCTTCACTGACAGCTGCACCAATACCGCCAGCTTCAAGTAGCACGGCTTGCCACCGGCTTCGTTGTACGACTTGCTGCTGCTGTTCAGCATTTGCGCGCTCGTCTTGTCTTGGAGTGGGCGTCCGACTGCTCAACTCGTGTATGCTCGTCACCTTTGCATCTAACAGACATTCGTGAGGAGAGACTCTAGATCATCAAGCAAGCCACGCACCATCGCCACGAGTCATGCTCGCGTCCCTGTCACGTTCATTCTCTCTCTCCGCGTCCCGCCGCCGCCCGCGCGCGATCGATATATCGCGGAGCGCGGACGTCCAGCCTCCGTTGGCAAGATCGGGAGATGCATCGGGATGACGTCCACGCTCAGGGGACTGCTTTCGACGATAGGTATCGAGCCTGTCAAGCTGCCTGCACGCAAACTCGTCGAGCTGGCCCACAGGTAGCCGTTCGATGACAGGCCGCGAGATCGTCTTGACGGAAGACTCCATCATCTCCGCGCCGTACTGCGAGCATGCACGTGGTGAGCACGAGACACAGGCACATGACGGAGACTGCGCACCTTGACGACCCTGGAAGAGGCTTTTCCCTGCTCGTATGCTCGCAGCGCCGTATTGACGAGAGGCAAGGTCGACACCCTCGACACAAAGTCTGCCTGCTCCTCCTCGGGCAGCGAGGGCGAAGTCGAGCGCGACGTCGCGGACAGCGCGGGGGTCGGTTGGAACGCTGTCGTACACACACGGGATCAGTACTCCGACGAGGGATATCGCGAGGCCTGGCTCACACGTCGTGGGGGAGGCGTGCACGCTGTTGCGCATGTCGCCGAGGGCGCGAACGGCGATGCGGACGGACTCGTCCTGGTCTTCGAGAGCGGGATGCTCGATCACGGTGTCCATCGCTGTCGATTGCGCGACGTGCGGAAGGGGAGGGACGACAAGGAGGTGGACGTCGAAGTCGAGGATTGACCTCCTGCTAATGAGGACATCAAGCAAATTATGGTTTTTTTCACGTGAAAACCCAGTATCCCCACGGTCGCAAGGGCCCCAGGCACTCACCCATGTGTTGCCCGCCCCTCGAGGCTCGCGGGAGGATCTCTCGGCCTTCTCGCAGCTCTTCTTTGTGCAGCCGTCGGTGTCGTGCACGTCGCGCAAGCCTCACTCGTCGTTGTCGTCGTCGTCGTCGCCTCGTAGGACAGCGACTACCACAATCTTGCGCGCCTAGATTCGAGACACGGTACTGACGTCGGTCGATCGCGTGTCTCAGATAAGATTAGATGCACCGTCGCCTTCCCGCTGCCTTGTGCTTCAGGAAGAATCAGCTGCAGGTTCACCTCGGTCAGAGGCTCCAGCGGTACGCGATTGTTGTGTACACACGCCAGCAAAAAACAGGGCACTTGCGCAGGTCTAGCCTCAAGTGGGTAGGAGAGCCGATGAGATGTGCAAACTCTCGCACGATATTCGTCAAGATAATCTCGGCATTTTATAGAAACGACATGAAATCTCAGGCCTCTCAGGCCTCAGCACACGGTATAAAAAGAAAAGCCCATGTTACGCTACCCTCATGACAAAAAATTAGAACCCGTAATATTACAGTGCTGCATGCAAGAAGAAAAAAGACTAGCTCGTGGCAGCAACCAAACATAAAAGCTCATAGAAATAGTAAAGACCAAACGCGACGCGCTGCCACCAGTGTATACGCTAATACAATAGACCATTCGATAATGTTCGAGAGGCACTGCCAGCTGAAATAAGTGTTCCCGGGCGTGGGATAAAGATAGTGGGATAGAGGATAGTTACTATTGGCACGAACAACAAGCAGGAAGATGGTAAAAGGAAGGCATGGAGCATAGATATGACAGACAAACCGCTCAATCGCGCTTGGCACCTTCGGGCGGGTTCACTGGCCAGACGCTTTCCCGGCTTTGCGAGCTTGCGGAGCGGTTAAGCGGGACCGCGTCAGCGGGTGGTTGGTGCTGTTGTGGCTGGTGGGCCTGCTGAGAGTGTGCTTGCTGGGGTTGGTGATGTTGCTGTGAGTGTTGGTGCTGCTGCTGTTGCTGCTGGCCCGACGCAGGTGGGTGTCCATTCCCCGACGGGGGTGGGTGCATCCGGCTCTCGTCCATGGCACGCCGCAGGCCTAACATCATGCGGTCCGTGCGTTCAAGTAGCTCCGCCAGAGCACGCTTCTCACGCTCGAGCTCCGCAAAATGGCGCTCGAGGTCCACGTACGTTGGCACGGGGGCCCCGCTGGGCGGTGGTCCTGCGTAATAGTGCGGAGGGTACGCCTGCATATGCGTGGGAACCGGCAATGGGAGCTGATATGATGGCGCCGAGGGTGGGGTAACGCCAGGACCCGCCAACGGCGAATGTGTCCTGCTTGGAGGATGTGCCTGGAAGCCAGCGGAACCTGGACGAGCAAATGGAGGTGGCGGATTCATGCCATATGCGTTATCACCAACGGCAGCGTTCAGAGGTGGCAAGTCGAAGCCGCCATGAGGGTTGGGAGGGAAGGCCATGCCGCGGACTGCTTAGAGTTTGCATTAGAAAGCAGAGATCAAGCCTGAGATATCAGCACGTACCGTCCTGCCCGTGACCAGTGGACGGTCCAGCTTCGCCTTGCGCAGGACCCTCTGGCCAGCCATGAGAAGGCATGTCAGACATTCTAGTGCTCCCCCTCCGTGCTCCACGACCCGTACCTTTACGAGCCCTGGCATTCGCAGGACGGGCCGCCTGCTCACCCTCCTCGTCGACCTCCATAGCCTCCTTCTCCTTGTCAGCCTTGCTCTTCCTTGCCCGCTTCTTACGTGGCTGACCCTCGGCCTCCTCTGCGCTCTCTTCCGTTCCTGCCTGTGAGGCATGCGGACGCCCAACACTCGCGAGTATCGCAGCCGCGGCCTGATCCGTCATTCGGTCCTGTCCGCTCGGCGATCCACCTGACGCAGCAGGAACGCGCTTGCGACGCTTGATAACGGTCTTCTTCATCGAGTTCGGGCGATGAGTGCCGTGAAGCTTGAAGTACAAGCCTTAAAAAGAACGAAGAAGGGTCAGAATCGCGCACACAAGGACGATAAGGTAACACAGAGGAAACACGGCCAAGCCCAAAAGTATGACGGGATAGATATGCTAGAACACCCATAACGGCGACATATCAAGTGCAGGGTGTCAGCGACAGACCCATCGCCCAAGACGCGACTGACGACGACGGCGAACGCACCTCTGCACTTAGCGGCAGGTGAGAGGATGGGCTATCTGATAAGATGGGTTCATGTTCTGGGTCCCGAGTTGATGCGGCTGCGTCTGCCACGTGATGGGGGAAAAAGCGCCCGCTTACAACCGACAACGGCCACCGGCGATACAACAAGCGGAGCAACCGAAGAAGAGAAACCAAGACATACCACAAGCGTTGCAGATGTTGTTCCCCACGTCATCTCTCCGCCATAGAGGCGTCGTGCTCGTTCCGCAATTTGCGCAGCTGAGAGGACCGAGCGGATTCTTGATACGAACCTTGCCAGGGTAGCCGCTCTCGGGCGTCGACGCCCCCCCAGGCTGTTCTGGAGCAGCGGCCGGAGCTTGCGAGATGTTTTGCTCGCTATTCGAGGCCGGAGCGGTAGTAGCCGGGTTGTTCATCGCCGAAAGAGCGTTGTTGTACGTAGGGCAGCCCGAACAGGCGGAAGTACCACCTGTGCCGTCGCAGCGGCCATCGCCAGGGCAAGTGCCAGCAGGGTGAGACTTTGCGGGCCCAGACGAGCTATTTTGCTCCTTCGATGGACCAGCTGGTGGCTGGCCTTGCTGAGACGCCGCCGAGGAAGGGGCTGCAGGAGGTGGCATCGCAGGAGATTCGGGGGATCTCTGGTGAACACCGCCGTTGGTAACACCGTTGTTAAGATTTACGTCAGAGGCAGCTTGGCCGTTGGCGTCAGGATGTGTTGCAGGAGCAACAGCTGGTTGACCACGGCTGAGAGTCGAGGGGCGAGGCATATTTTTGTGTTTCCAGTAGAGACCTGAAGACATGCGTCAGTATTGTATCAGTTGATGCGGCGACAGAAGTATGGTAACGATGGCGGCAGGCACGCGCGGGATTGAAAGTTAGAGTAAGAGGAAGATGGAGAAGCGAAACGCGCCAACAATCAGCCATCCAGTGAGGCGCAAGGTGCCCGGCACAGCGGAGGCCGTGCAGCGCATGTCCTCATCTAAACCAATGCAAACTTTGTTTAAGGCAGCTCTCCTCGCGCAGTACACGCTGACAAGGGGGACACGACGCGAGGATTCGATACGATTTGCCTCGGCTGGCCAAGTGCGAGATCCACGTGGCGTACGAGAGGTATAGTATCGCCGCCATGTTCGCCTCACGAAGCCAAGAAACGAAGCCGGAGCCAAGGTCATACATGAAGTCACTCACCACAGGCGTTGCACACTGCCTTCCCTTCCCCATCACGACGCCAGAGCGGTGTCGAGTGGGCCCCACAGTTCGCGCAAGGTGGCTTCGCGGGTGCGATCGTAGGGCTGCTGTTGGAAGCTTGCGCCAGTGTCGGGTCAATACTCTCGGTGCTCTTCTCCCTCAGGGCGGGGTCGATCGGATAGGGCCCTGAACCGGGCGCAGAAGGCACCCGTTGCATGGCTGCAAGCAGCGAGGGAGATGGCGGTGCACCATTCGGCGGTTCATTACGAGGGTGCTCTGATGCAGGTGGCGACTGGATCTGGCCGTTGAACGGCAGTCTTGCGAGTGATGCGAGTGCAGGATTGTGCATGTCTACGACCGGCGACTGCAGCATGACTGCGGGCATTATTTCTCTTTCCTCGAGCCGAGACAGGATTGAGGGTTGTGATTAGATAAAAGATACAAAAAAGTGGAAGATATTAGGTTTAAAAAACACGTCTCTGAGTGGCCTCACTCAGTGGCGTGGCGCGCGTCGAGTAGGTGGTGGTGGAGGTTCAGAAATGTGCAGGGGAAGGGGCGGACTCGAGCTGAGATAACGGGAGATTATCAGCTTGGGAGACATTAGCCAATCACAGTCGAGTTATTTCTATTTATCGCATTAAATAATCGCGCGTAATTTGTAATCTAATCTCTGAAATCATGGCGTCTAATCAAACGCCCAACGGCGCTCGACCGACTCGGCGAATTATCTAGGCCCGCATTGTCAACGTTGTTCAAGGCGTGCTTGCGTGCATTAGACCGCTACGGTGCCACAGGAGTGTGTAGGCAGCTTGCTTGCCGCGCAAGGGATGCATAAACGCATCAGTTACACATCTTATTGCAAGACAATTGAGGACAGGAGGAATGAATTGTGCGCAGCGGTAAGGGAAACCAACAGTCGGTCAAATTACAGTTCAGAGCAAGGAATATACAAAGGCGATCCGGAGCTTTCGCGCATCACGCGTCACGGATAACACGCTCGGTACCTGTAAAACTTAGACTCTGTTTAGGACCAAGTACCCACAGGCTCCTTCAGGCTAGTGGTTAGCATCTGAGCATTCTCATTCTAAATGATTACAATGCACAACTTGAAAAGACTGCTCCGCGTCGTTTTTTACTAGAATGTTCCCTTGAGTAGGCGCGAAGGAGTGCTGTAATCCAGAACACTTTCGACACGGTAGCCGGATCGTTATTCCCACCGATGATACTCAATCATTTGATTGCCCTCTGCTGAAGCCTCGAGATCCTGAAACTGATACCTGGAAGCGATAAGATAAAGGATACGAATGGAAGCAAGCAACGGAAGTCAGCTCACGACGACCAGCCCGGACCTTAGAGCGATGGGATTCCAATCGAGCTGCGGATGGCACTCACGGTTGCGTGGTACACCGCAAATCAGGTCTCGCCAAGAATTTAATGAAGTAGACTCGACGTTATCTGAAAACCTACTACTACTAATCCGATGTGCGCACGAATACCGGTCTGTAGCATGTCCGGCGCATGTCGGGGAGATCTTGAGAAAGCTGTCATCTTCCTGCAGGACGATAACCAGTTCGCATACACATGCCTTGATATGCCGTTATAATCCCACCTTTGGGGGGAAAGAAGAGTGAATGCTCAAAACGTCTTCCTGCGTACTGTGAGAGCGCACCGCCCGTTGCGGCTCGGATGGCCCATGCTCGTTGCGGAGGCCGCTACGACCTCATTAACAGCAATCTATCCAGCACGTCAAAAGACATCTTCCGATCATTCACCTGGAAGATAATGCGGCTCAGGAACTGCGTCCGACAATAAACACTATCACGGAGTGAAACGCAGGCGAACTACTCATCAGAGAATGCGATGCAATCTGGTGTACTATAACTGTGTGCAATGCAGTGTAAGCCCATTTAGCCACTGCTTTAAGCCTGCGTTTAACACACTTTCGCCTGCTGAGATGATTATTGTTCGTCCTGCTTGATGAAGCCAATTGTACGAAGAAATTCAAAGGTATGGTATGCTAGCGTACGTCTTGATCAAAGTATCGACTAAGCGGGGGAAGCGTGGCTAGATTAAGTCTACAAAAAGTCTCTCACACATGTGGCATTGGCAAAGGATGGGTCGACAGTACTACTACACCACGTTGTATGTGGCATGTGGTGCCTGGAGGCCTGCCACGATGTGGACTAACCATGAACCATGAGGAGGAAGTAAATCAAGCTGATCATTCTGTCGCCAGCAGCCGGAAACACACCGCGAACCTGGGCACTGTGTGGAAAGAAAGAAGCCTCAGGATGGTGAGATAACCCACTCGTGGCACACCGGCGACAAAAATCATACGTGGCGAAAAACGTGTATAACAATCAAAAAGGCAATTTCTAGGACAATCGTACGGACCGCGTGTAAGGAGGACGTTCGCACTCGAGAGGTGCGACAGGATAGTGAAACGGGTTCATCGTGGCGCTTAGCTTTCAGCAAGAACAGAGCAAGAGTGTCGTGAGACGCAATGGTATGAGCATATGCCGTCGATAATCATCAACATAAAAACCGCAAGTGGAAAGCTCAAGTTTGAGCGAAAGGGCAACGTGCTTAACAGGGCGCCAACAATCCACCAAGTATGGTAGCTTAGTCAGCATCCAGAACAGGCCGCCTTAGACGTGTGTGTACTACCAATCGCATCGGCAACCGTGAAATCCTCAAGACACTATGGTGAGTATACCCGAATTTTGACTGTCTGGGAGACATATAGCGAAGGAGTGCAAGCTGGGAGGCTGAAAGGAACAGTTTGGTGGAGCCTTGAAGGTGGATGGGCCGAACCTATGTCGGATGAAGCCAAGGCGTCCCTTGGGCTGCCCAGGCCACAAATGGCTGTATACTTGATGCTAACTTGTCTTCCTTCTTCTAGACGAAAGGTCAGTGCGTTCTGCGCAAACGACTTGTAACTGAGTTGACGAGACGGATCCTTGATGGCACATAGGTACCACATCCTTTGGGTGCGTGCTCTTGTCGGATGCGTAGCAGCTGTTATTAACGCGCATCCTCCTCTATAGTAAGCGGCACACTAAGTCCCACACTATCTGCCGCCGGTGTAGCAGCCGTTCGTTCCACAGGCAGCACAAGGGTGTGTATTACGGGCCCGTTCATCGTAGCAGAAAACACTCACCTTGCGGTTTTCATTCTTCTGCGACGATCACATCTCGACACCGATCTGACTGAACACGTCTCAATTCGTTGGACCCCCCCCCCCTTGTAGAATGCGCTCAGTGTGGTTACCCTCGTGCTAAGCTGCGGTCGTACGAGTGGGGTCAGAAGGCCAAGCGCCGAAAAACCACTGGTACCGGTCGCATGCGGTACCTCAAGCACGTCTCTCGCCGCTTCAAGAATGGCTTCCGGTATGTACAAGTTTTGAGGCCTGATTGAGCGTGAATAATCAGGTCTGGTCCTCCAGGGAGAACACCGTCGCCGTCAAGCGCACGAAGAAGACGACATCGGAGGCATAAGTGCCACATCTCTGGTTTCCCGGGAAGTGTCCCATCGCACGTATATGCCATGTCCCCTGTATACTCCGCGGTTCGAACACGTCGCTTTAACTTTCCTCCATTGCATAAAATACATGAGCTATGCCCATATGCATGCATTAAATCCATTATCGCCCCTCAGAAGAGCCTCAGTCCGGGTGCGATGAAAACTCCTCCAACTACTGGTTTTTATTCTTATCGATTATCCGCTGTATGGGTTTCTATCTCCGCTATGAAATTCAACATATCCCTGCGAACAAGACCTGCACTCACACGATACTGTTTCTAGTGTTCACTTCAGGTGTGCCCATGGCACTACTGGTAGGGCTGATGTCTCCCGGACTAGATGCCCGCTCAGCCGTAGGAGCAGCTGTTAGTGTATGCATGAATGCAACTTTTGTACCGGTCGTTTGTCTGCTGGCTGAGCATGCCCGCTGGCCGTCATTTCAGCTCTCTCTCGATCACTCATGCGTGGGTGCTTACCGAGAAGCATTCGCAGATCATACTCACTTGGCTCGGAGCTGCGGAACACTATCTCCTGGCCACTAATCATATTACTCTCATGTGAAGACGAGTTTACTGAATCTTCTTTCACACGAACTCGACACCCTCGGCCTTGAGCCCTTCGCAGCGGGACTTATCGGCAGAATGGGCGAACCTCCGATGACGAAGTTTTCTGTACCTCACGTGGTCCGCGCGGAGTCGACGGAGGTGTTTCTCTACGAATGACCTGTCGTCCCTCTTGGCTGGCTCAGGGTTGTGCAGGCCTCACTGCCAATCCGTTAACGGTGTTCCTCGCCGCTTACCGTCAATGTTTTTCCAGTGACCTCGTGGTAGAGTGCGCGATGGCATCTCACTAAGCCGCGCAAAGTTCAGCGGCGCAAGATGCCCGTTTGCGACAATATCGCATACGCTAACCGAGCAAACATCGGCGTTTGTAACGACTTGGCAAGAATTCTCCTATTACCGAAGGTGCGCGAAGGTATACAAGAAGCTCGATCTCCGAGGAGATTGAGTCTGAAAACTCAACGCCAACATTCTCAAAGATGTTTGCATCGTTCTCCACGCTATTCGCTACTTCTGCCGCCATCGCATGTATCTTCACGCCTGTTGCTCATGCCTCCCCGACAAGTGCGGGGCTATCGACACGAGATGACTACGCCCCATCCCCAATTCTGCCCAACGCACAATCCGTTTGGACCATTGGGGAACAAGGTCTCGTCACCTGGTAAGTCGTATGTATTCTGCGGTTCGGCCTTCAATCGAGCTCGAATCGTCATTAGGAATAAATCTCTTGTCCCGAGCACGGCGACCACCATTCCCTGGATTGATCTATATGAGAGCTCGCCCTTCGGCTCGGCGGAATGGGTGGTCAACCTTGCTCAGAACGCCGACCCCCAGCCTGACGAGGTCCTCGTGCCCGTTGTAGAGGTAGATTCGGCTTACGCGGGTCGACGTCGGTGCGGTAGGATGAAGGAGGGGATATGGTCGTCGAGGGAAAAGAAACTTGAACGCGCGAGCAGCGAACTCTAGTTACAGAGACGCCGCGAGGGCCAAAACCTACAACCTAATACTTAAGCTAATATACTGTTCGACTAGACTTACTGCTCGTGCTCGTGCCCGCGCTCTCGCGGGCGGTTCTATACTTGACTCGAAGGCGGGCGGAGGCGACAGCTCACGCGCGACAGGGGAATGACACTCGAAGGGAGATTCTGGGGGAAAGAGGTGCTTGCTCCATTCGAAGGTGGGAGGTCACCTTTATAATACATGACAAAAGCGCCACTCCGCTGCCGTGCTCTCGGCCGGAGTGCCCATAGAGGAGAAGAGCGAGAAGCGTCGTGAAAAGAGACCAAAGGGGATTGAAGGAGTGTTCTGTAATGGGTAAAA
>NW_006767639.1:911474-935644 GCF_000300595.1 Phanerochaete carnosa HHB-10118-sp | reverse complement strand
TTTTTCCAGTGACCTCGTGGTAGAGTGCGCGATGGCATCTCACTAAGCCGCGCAAAGTTCAGCGGCGCAAGATGCCCGTTTGCGACAATATCGCATACGCTAACCGAGCAAACATCGGCGTTTGTAACGACTTGGCAAGAATTCTCCTATTACCGAAGGTGCGCGAAGGTATACAAGAAGCTCGATCTCCGAGGAGATTGAGTCTGAAAACTCAACGCCAACATTCTCAAAGATGTTTGCATCGTTCTCCACGCTATTCGCTACTTCTGCCGCCATCGCATGTATCTTCACGCCTGTTGCTCATGCCTCCCCGACAAGTGCGGGGCTATCGGCACGAGATGACTACGCCCCATCCCCAATTCTGCCCAACGCACAATCCGTTTGGACCATTGGGGAACAAGGTCTCGTCACCTGGTAAGTCGTATGTATTCTGCGGTTCGGCCTTCAATCGAGCTCGAATCGTCATTAGGAATAAATCTCTTGTCCCGAGCACGGCGACCACCATTCCCTGGATTGATCTATATGAGAGCTCGCCCTTCGGCTCGGCGGAATGGGTGGTCAACCTTGCTCAGAACGCCGACCCCCAGCCTGGCGAGGTCCTCGTGCCTGTCCCTGACGTAGCTCCCGGCTCTTACTTCGTTATAGGCAAGCTCATACCCTTTAATAACGACCATGACATCTGACCAAATGAGACAGTTGGGGCCTGGGGCCAGAGTAGCACCCACTTCGAGATCGTTGCAGCTTAGGCTGACTGTTGCAACTCGGGATCTACGCAACAACTTTGTGGGATACACAGAATTCAAAGAGCATTATTATTAAATCAAAGTCTCTACATATCATCCTTAGTTGTATCGCAATCGTCTACGCCGAATGCAAGAAGCCGATCTTCTCCCAATACGAGACCCAAGCTCTGGCGTGAACAACATCGACGACACCAAGGTCGCGCAAAGTCGTACTATACCGCTGCATGCGCGCAGTGCTGAACACCGGAAGCCCACCGGCTTCTACAGGTTGCGACTTTTCCGCCTTGGCAGCGAGCGCGTCTCCCGCAGTAATGCTTCGAACATACTCGAGGATTTTGAGAGCAGGCTGGCGCGCCGTGAGTGGTCCAGTAGGTATGTGGGTACGAATTTTTACTCACGAAATCGTCCCACGTCTTGCCTGTCACTGGCTGCTTCTCCAGCTGCGCCGTCCACTCCGCGAAAGGGATGACTGAGAGGGAGTAGCCCTCCAAAAACGTTTTGATGTTCTGGATCACCTGGCGCCACTTGACCGAGCGAGGGTGAGTAAGGTGAAGCACGTATGGTAGGCGATCCTTGTACAAGACGAGGTCCAGGTAAGTGCTCGCAACTGCATCAGCTGGGACCCAAGACACAGTCTACGAAGTGATTTCAGCGGACACGAGTCGCGCCATGGTACCAATGTAGAACGTACCCCATGGAGATCGGGAAGCGCCCCAAGGCCAATGCTGGTCCTCACCATAATCGGGACCCATTCGGTAGTCGCCCATGCACCTGACGTGTTGGGTCCACAAACCTGTCCGAGACGTATTGAAGTGCATTCTAGGCCGTTGTCTGCAGCTCTGGCAAGTAACTGAGGGCACGCATACATGGTCAATATTGCCACGGAAAATTACCCTGGAAGCCACACACCTGCTCGGTCACAAACTTGGACGCAGCATATCCATTGCTCGTCGCCACCTCCGGACCTGGGATGGTATCCTCAGGAACAGGCCCAAGGTTGATATTCCACTTGTGCACTGCTGAGATAGACGAAGTGAAGATGAGCTTGACCGGATGGGAGAGTGAGCAGCAGAAGTCAATCAGACGGCGCGTGCCGGCGACGTGGGTTTCGTAGGACGAGAGAGAGAGGTTAAAGTCCACTCTCCAGGCGTTGTGAAGCACATAAGTCACTGAGTATCGGATCTGGAGCCGCACAAGACAATCAGCATACAACAAAACCGGCTCTAAACCGAATGCGCTGACCTCGTCATACATCGCTTCCTCCAAGCCGAAGAAGGGCTGAGACAGGTCACCGACAAGCGAGACCAGTTTCGGGCTGTCCAGTAGCGATGTATCCAGCTCTCTCTCGATGAACGATGACAGCTGTCGGTCGTAGGAGACGCTGACCTGTCGGTTGAATGTGTACACCCTGGCAACCCGCGGGTCTGCCAGCAAGCGGGCGAGTATGTGGGACCCAATAGCACCCGTGGAACCAGTGAGCATGACGACGGCGTCGTGAGCCGCCGACCCGTTCGCCTGTGCGGATAGGTGCGTAGGCTTTGGCAGGTGTGCGCTGTATTTCGCAATCATGTCCATGATGGACTTCTCTGTATCTCGCTTGTCGTCTGGGCCGCCCGTGTCGATAAGCATCGAGATGGCCTTCGCTAAATCATGGAGCGTGGGGTATTCGAAGACGAAATTCTGAGAGACGTGCTGAGCAGCTTCCCGGGTCAGCTGATCGCCACGCATGGCAGCGATGACGCGGTTTCGCAGAAATGTGGCGTGCAAACTATTCACTTTATTAACAATCATCACAGACAGTGGATAGAGCGGTACATACCTATCGAAACCCTGATCGAATATGTCTGCAGAAGGAGAGATTGCCCTGCCTCCAGCAACCGCAGAGGCCTGTTTGAGAAGCCAGGCTTCAACGTCAAGAACAGACCAATGTTCGGGCGCAGCAATGCCAGCAGAGTTTCCAGAGTCCTCAACAACTTGATACCTAGTTTGGATTACCGTTAAGAAGTACTCCTAGAAGATTGTAGTGAAAGTACTTGCAAGTCGTCGATCTCCTTCTTGTACAAGCCAACCGCTTGTTTGCGGATAACCGTTCCCTTCGCAGCGCGGGGAAGGGGCTTCGCAGGGTTCGTGACGATGATCATCTCTTTGAATAGCCTCGCGAATGTCGGCGCTGCGTGGTTGGCCTCCTCTATAATGGGCCTGGAAGGGACGTGGTAAGAATTCACCAATGTTACAGCATGGCACAACCTACCAAATCATGTTTCGGAACTTCGGCAGCGCAATTGGGTCGTTGAGGTCTATGGCATGAGACGGGGCAGGCTCGATGAGAATGCCGCACTGGTTCTTCGCGCGGCCGAACATGACGGCTCCGTTCACCATAGGAGAAGAGACTATCAAGCCTTCCTGTGGAATAGGGACCACTTTCTCCCCTAAAGAAACGTCCATCACTAGATGCGACTGTGGATCAGAGAGAACGCACCAGATCCGAGAACAATAACGTCATCCTTTCGTCCGGTGCTGCACAAGTATTAGCACTTATGTAAGTGGTCGCAAAGCTTTCGTGGCACATACATACGCCAAAGGCCCTCTTTCGTAGGGTGCAGCTCCCACAAGTCCCTCGTAGCATAGCCAGCCGTGTCTTCCAGGTTCTCGACGTTCGGTCGATGGGTTGGGCATGACTATTCAACGTTAAACTACCTTCTTCTGGCGGCGAGATACAGGTTCTTACCAGGAAGTGTAGCTCATATGTACCATCGCCCTGAGGATCCCACCGACATTTGACTCGTTCCGTAAACACCATCCAGTCCCAGTCAGCCCTCGTCTTCGCGTTTAGCTGTGAACTTTTTGATTCGTCGATGTCGAAAATCTTCGTATGTGGACCGAACTCTGTACCGCCGTACCACGGGTACAGAGGCACGCCCTCGGCTTGCAGCCTTCCTCCGGTCTTGGAGGACAGAGGACCACCCGCGAAAGCCTAATCCCCATTCAGTGAGGCGGAACCATATGTCGCGTGACTTTTCAGCTCACAACGATCTCGAGAGTCCTGAGGTACTTGATGTCGTCCTCCGACTTCGCCCAAGCCTGCAACGAAACTCCGTTGAGGTCAGAGTTCATACACAAAGATAGCGACTTACCTCGACAAAAGCAGGGACAGTCGGAAGACCAGTGCATTCAACAGTTATGCACGCCTCGAGCGTGTTCCGCGGCGTGGGCACAACAGGCGATGCCGGCCATTTTGGGGCGAAGAGGCCAACCGGGCAGCCACCAACCAGAGGACCGTAGAGCTGGATGTATACGGCCATCATGTGAAACGTAGGCAGTGCCATGGCGCCCCAGATGATCTTGTGGTCACCAGCGGTCTTAACGATGGCTGAGAGAGAGGTTTTAATTCTGGTTAGTGCGGTGTTCCGATTATATCGAACCATTTGCACAAGACGCACATGAATTGCAGCACTCCAGCAGGTTCTCATGTCTTTGAGGAATAGGCTTCGGGAAGCCTGTTGATCCCGACGAGTGAGCATAGAAAGCGACGTCTGTGGGGTTGTACGGCACTTGGGAAGTCGGATATGGCTCATAGTCGTCCGAGGCAGATTCGTCGTAAACGATAGGGAAGATCTCGTCGAGGCCAGGTAGTTCATCAACCTCCAGGACGTATCCTTCCTCTTCGAGTTCATTCTCAACGGTAGAGAGCAGCGGAGCAAGCGCCTGCTGAGAGATAATCCGGTGGCATGATGTCTGCTTTAGCATGTTGATAATAGCTGGAGCGGAGTTCCTCGGAGACAACGGAAAAGGCTATAATAACCGGGGATGCCAATAAGCACCAGGGCGCATTTTTTAATTGAAATCCAAAAAGAAATTTACGCACCACGAGACCTGCCCTGACTATTCCAGCGATGAGCGCGAGGTAGACAATGGTGTCACAGTTGACCAAGAGACCGACGACATCCCTGTCTTTGCCTACCCTCTCTGGTCGCAAGAGGTGGGCAACCCTGTGGGTCGCTGCTGCATACTGTGCAAATGAGACGCTCTGTACAGGCAACTCCGGCCCAGCGGATAACAGGGCCCACGGGAGGTCGGTGTTATGCTTAGCATGGAAGTCAACGAAGCCAGGCAGTACAGGGATGGATCCGTCGAGGGGAGGAAGTGCGGGGCTGGGAGACATCGTCAGAGAGGTGGTGACGGTAAGAAGACACTTGGACCCTACATACCAGCACGAAGATCATTATATCTTCTGTATTCCGTCGCGGTATCAGAAGTACGTGAAGAAGATTGTTTTATCACACGGACCCTTGCGGACCGATGGCAAGGTTCTGATGCGTCTGGCGCGAATACACCACCGCGCTTAATGTCCCGAGCGAGGTTTCAGGCAACCCGTCCGTGGAGAGCTGGACGACTGTGGTGTGCTCATCGTTTGATGCGGCAAAGATATGTTGCTAGATGCATGCGGCAGAATCCGAGAGCATTGTGGCGTCATAGTCTCACTACGATCCGGATTCAGAAAATGCAGCTGGTCAACTCTCGCAAGACCAAAGTCGCTGAAAAGTACGGTGAAGAACATCGTCTGCGAGCGTGGAAATCTAGGGTCGGCTGGCGCCCTGTTTGATGCACTGCCGGTCGATGTTGTACGTGAGCCAGTATCCTGGGCCTGAGCCCGAAATTGAGCGCATCAGGAGTTGAAAGTACTTCTAACACCGTCTACAGACGCGTTGAAAGTCTTTTTCACCTGTATTGTGTATGAGCTAGGTCGACAAGTGGAAGACCCCCTAAGCTGAGTCGGCCTCGGCGATGCCGAGTCGGGGTGTACTATGGGAATGAGAAGGCACCAATCGATAACCCATCTTTCCACGATGCCGTAATTGTTGCAGGGTGCTGTGCGAGACACGAGACCCATGTCCAAGTTCGGAGGCAGTATTGCTTGATGTCGGCAGAGCGGCAAGACCTGGTATCCTGTTTCCTTCAAGTTGCCACGAGTGATCTCGCAAGCAACGTAAACATCGTGAACGCTGACAACCGGTAGGATTGACCCTCATTTTTTGATGTCGAGAAGTCATTTCCGCGGAGGCTTGCACATAGACTTACAAATTTATCGCAGGGCCGACGGTATTTTAGCAAGACACGGTTATGGCTGCGAGCCCAGAAAAGCAATAGCCGATAGCACGTAGAATCGGCGGAGAACGTAAGAATGGATCCAGTGATAATTCAGTTCAATTTATGTCTCACCTGCTCTTTGTTCTGCATTTGTTCTTCATCTGGTCGAGAACCTTAGTTGTGGTTGACTCCGCAGCCTACTTATTCGGCCCGTGATTAAGCTATAGTGTGAGATTGCCGGGCTTCTTTTTGCAGAGCCCGCGAAATCTGAAGAAGAAAAATCGCACCAATTTTTACATGAGCTGCTCTGAACTGCTCTGAGGGCAGTTGAGCGTGTAAGTCAAGTGTCAGGAGAGCACTGTACAGGGCCGACAAGCTGTCGAGAGTGGTCGCTGGCCTGTGAAACGCAGCAAGTCTCGCATGTAATAATGAGCTGGTCAACACTCCCACAAAACTCAGGCGCCCGGATGTCTGGACGGGAAGGACCTCGGCCCCACACTCCTCCATCTTCCCCAGTTTCGCTCGATATCGGTCCGGGTTCGTTCAAGACAAATGGGACATTGTGACTCTGGGTCAAACCATACAGATCCTTCATTTTGAAGGGAATCGCAAACCTTCGCGTTAAGCCCAGTGCACGATTGACATTCGAACATTGGCTACTCCGAGTCGGACATCTTCTGTCCTGTACTTTTCTCCGCTATACGGACAAGTTCAGGTAAGGCCAATGAAACCACTGACCGCACTATCAAGTCCCGTTATCAGTTGCAATGTCATTCAAGTCGCGAGCGTTGTCTGGATGGGGAGCCTGTGTTGGCCATTCAACTGGCCACAACTCTCAGGCTTGCGTGGACGACCATGTGAGTGCACAACACCTGGCTGCGTTGAGACTCGTTGAGACTTCTTTACTTACTTAGATCGCCGTCAGACCTGCTTTTAACGGACAGATCGAGCTTCTCGCCACGACACGTCTGCTTTAAACTTCAAGGGCATTATCGCGAAGAATAATTCTGGCATTGACTCCAAGGCAGCTGCCGGCATGCATGTAGTGTGTCTTCTTCACCATCATGGCCCTAAACCTTGCCATTCTCACAAACGCATGACGACTGTACGAGACTAGGACGATATAGAATGGCAGACTGACATGTTCGGCTCACTTGAGCTGTGATACACTCTGCGATTGATACGGAGCGATAGGTACACGTTTCTCAAGTCTGCTTGCGTAGTGGGGACGTTACTGCAGAGAAGGGGATCTCGGCCACATGTTATGCGAAGCTGAAGCTCGACATCGAGACGAGCAATATGGCAGGTATGGTGTCAACCAACAACAGGCTGCCTATTCATGCATATGCTATGATCATAATACTCCAACGTTGTTTACCTTCATATGTTTCCCACGTTCTGCACGGCTTTTCGAACACTCACGCCCGCATTTCTGTCAGCGGCTTGCGCAGTTGCATGCGCAGATTGATATCTTCCATGACCTTAGCGGGAATTGACTAGCAGTGCTGACACGTGAGTCTCTCCCCCCTCCGGCCTTACAGTCCTATGTAATGGCCCATTTAATCCAAGCATGCTATCTATAACGAACATGAATGTGAAACGAAGAAAGTGAAGTTATCGTTAATCCTGGTGGAAGCCTCCCATCGCTTTCACAGCTTCAACCATCCTCTTGTACTCTCTGAGCAGCTCTCCGACTTCGGAAACCTTGATGTCGTCCTCCGTCGCCTCGAGGAACCGGGGGTTGGGTGGCGAGATGCGTATCGCAACGGGCGAGGCTGCACGAGAAGACACTGGCGTGTCAAAGCGGTTCGTCGGCGTCGGAACCTGGCCAGGGACGAGTAGCGACGATCTCCGTGATGCCGGCGGTGAGGCCTGTCGAACACCCACATGAGCACCACATGCTAACGATCAAAAGGCAGTGAGAGACCGACCTTGGCCGCATCGTGTGCCGCGTTACCCGACAGCCTCGACAGGCCAGGGACGCTCGCTAAGCGGTCCGCAAGACTTTTCCTTGCGCTTGCACTCGCAGCCTTCTTGCGACGGCGCTGCCGACTCCGATTGCTCATCATACTCTCAAAGCTCCGAATGCTGCGGGTATCGTGTTCTTCCTCCTCCTCGTATTCCTCCTCGTCCTCATCCTGGCCGCTGTCTTCCTCCGACTCGCTCGGCGCGCGCATAGAGCGGATGGACGCCGGGCGTGAGGGAACTTCCACAAGCTGCTGTCCGGACTCTTCGTCGCGCTGGACCGGCGTTTTCGAGCGTATGGCAGCGCCGGGGAGCGACGCTGCCAGACTGGCGATCGAGAAGCCGGTGTCTCGTCGGAGCAGGGTGAACCTTGGTTGCGCGTCTTGCGATTCCGCCTCAGGGGCAGTACCCTCAGGCTGAGTGGCAGGCAAAAATGCTCGCAATACACCGAATGACGAATCGACGACGCCAGAGATGACCTTGTTCGCGGATCCTGCGATGGCATCCACTTGTTGCTCGACACGGCCACGCAAGGTCGCTACCCCCAGTGGTGAGGTCGGCTGAGAACCTAAACGATTGGCAGTAATGGGAGCCAGTTCCGCAGTGCTGTATCATCCATGAGCCGAAACAATAATTTGTATATAACCATAATCGCGTACCTGATCACTGTCTTCTCGCTCTCGCCCAAGCCCAAGGCAGCGAGGTCAACATTCTCTAAGAACTCTGCAACAGCCATGAGATTAATCAAGCAGTAGCTTTCCTCGCCTCCAATAGCTTGATTCCTGAAACGCTGAGTAAAGAGAAGGTGTGAGACAAGGTGTGGAGGGTTTGCCTTCACCGCTGCGAATATTATGAGTGGAAGGATGACGTCTCCAGAGACGGGCGTAGGGGTTGTTGGCGGCGGCGGTGATATGGTGAGGCGCGGCGACGGCGGATGCACACGAAGCGACGCAGTATCGTTCCTACCATCTTTGGAGCTCTTTGTGTCCGGGGCATTCCTGAAGGGCACATTCTCTGGCATCTCAGACTTCGGGGACAAAGTGACCGTCGGCGACTCGTGCAGGATCGTGTTGCTAGGTGCGTCCAAGGTACTCTTCGGCTCGTCGTCGTCTTGTTCTTCCACTGTTCTCCTCCCAAAAGTGGTAGCCATTGGTGTCTTGTCATCCAGCATCTCGCCTTCCGGTTTTAACTTGACCGGCGGCAACCTCGAGAGCCCATCTGTGCGAGAATGGTAAATCTCTCTGTGTGCACGTGTAATGTACAGTATACGCACCAACCAGAATCTTGTGAGCGGTCACTAATATGGCTGCTTTGTCTACAGGTGCTCGACAGGTTAGTTCCAATTGGGTAAGTGCTGAGGTACTGTCAGTAATTGTTACATTTGAATTGTGGGCATTCATCTCACTTTGACCACAAGACTTCACCACCGCTTCAACGGCATCGGCAGGGTCGCCTACGTCAACGCCAAGATGACCCAAGGTAAGATCAAGAAGGTTGACGGCAGCGATGCGACTTGAAAGTGCCTCATCATGCGTAGCATCGTCTGTGGAGCTCTGCATGAACAACCTGTATGAAACTATACTCAGAACTTCCTTATAGAGCTTATATATACGGGTTGAGACGTACCGGTCGTAGAAGATGGAGCATATCGTCCGCTCGGCCGCCTCCACCACAGCACGGATATTCTTTTCCATCTCATCCTCCTCGGCATCGCTCTCCTTCTCCGTCTCCTCATCCCTAGCATCCTCCTTTTCATCCCCACTTACACTCTCCGCAGAAGACGACACCGAAGAAATCGAGCCATTGAGATGGTTCAGCACGCCTTTCCCAAACGACCTCCGGCCACGCCACCTGCGTTTGATAAGTTGCTCTTCGATCTCTGCGTAGAAATCCTGGAATCGCCTCCCGACATCGTCTAGAGGCTCATCCTTCGAGAGGCCGGGATGGATGAGATACCCACCGAGCGCGTTGTCATCGAGCTTATTCTTGTTCGTTTTCGCTTTAACAAACGGCAGCAGGCCTTCACGCTCAGCGAAGTCCTCGATCCGTTCTGCGACCCACGAGGGGGCCCCGCTGGGTGCGAGGCCGGCGCGAATTTCGTGATGAACGACTCGTAAGATCTCTTTCGCAACACTTCGCCGTACTATCCGCTTGTTAAGCGTAAATGAAGGAACCCCGATGACATGTTCCGTGCCCTCCGGAGATTGCGCATCGGCAGGACTGGTGACCTGTGGTGTCTGTAACGGCATCGGGTTCACCGTGGGACTCGCAGGCGGCGTGGGTGCCGACGAGGGCGCTCGACCGAACAAGGACGCGAACGGGTTGGATAGCCGAGACGCGGCCGCAGCGCTTGTGGACGTGCCGGGGCGCGGCCGCGGAGGCAGCGGAGGTTTATTCTGAGCTGCAGAATTTATGGCATGAGGACGCGGCGGGAGCGGAAGCGAAGGGTGATGTGACGTGAGAGAAAACACCGGATATGTAGGCGTCGATGTCGGAGGCTTTGGTGAGGGAGGAATCTGCAGTGGCGGAGATAGCGGGGTCGGAGGGAGCGAGGGCTGCTTGAGATAGACAGGAAGAGGCAGTGGGGGGAGTGAGCCCAAGGCTGTATTCCGTGTAGACGGGTCCAAGATTGTCTGGAAGAGTTTCGACGAGATATCCACACTGGAGCGGATAGTCAAGACTTCACTGCAGGATAGTCAGAAACGACCCAAATATCCGGAAAGAAGACGAAGGTTAGTGATAGACAACACGTACTCTGCCATGGTCCCGCGCATGCCAGACAGAGTCACGACTGGCGCCTCGAGACTGGAGCCGTCCCAAAAGACGATGTGGTCCTTGATGAGCTCCGGCGTAATCGGCTCATTTGCGGAATGTGCTTCAAGAGGTAGCAGCAATGTCGCCTATACACAGTTCCGACATTTTAGAGGGTTATAAAATTGCACATGGACTCACCTTCGCCGCGGAGATAGCATGCCAGACCTCGTTCCACTCTGGACCGTGGTCCGTCTCTGTCCCAAGCTTCTCTAAAATGGCCCAGCCCGTACTCGCAGCATCCAAGCCTCCTTTCTGCGCCGCAGCCTTGAGGTTCATGAGTTGAAGCTTGCTGGTCGCATCGCTCTGGAACGTCGGCTGCTGAGGAGACGCTTGGATGCTTGGCTGCATTGTTGCGCCAGTTGTCGCAGACGTAGGCTGTGCGCGTTGCCTTGGCGTATACGGCACATACTTGGTGGGCATCTGTGTTGCAGCAGTGTCTACTGATCCGTTTGAGTGAGACGAGATTGAAGAGGATGACGAGCCAGGTGCCGTTGGTGACAGCAGCGGGTGTGCTGTCAACGATTCGTGCGACGCTATGCGGACCAGTCCACCTTGCGGGCGCCCTATAGAGCCTGTTGAGAGGAGGCTGTCGCGCTTGCTAGAATGCATGTCTTCTATCCGTCTCCGCAGTATTCGGTGATGACTAGCGCTTTCCAGTAGATTATTGTCGATATGCAGATAAGCTGGATGAGTTCTGTCAAACAGACATAGGGTAGTCGCTGTGGCAGAAGCACTGGAATTAGAGTGTCGGCCGGAAGTAACACTTGAGCATTCTCTCTTTGTCTTACCGCGTTACGAGCGCACTATTGTACACTTAGGTCACAGTCCAGCAGCTCAGCCTAGTGAGCACAATTATGAGCGTGATGCACCCAGGTATATGCAAAGAGATTAGTGGAATTGATGCGAATGCATACGGAAGATGTGAAGACTTGGTGGCAAGCAGAATGTCATCCTGAGTCCCGACACCCAAGCCGACACCCGACCGGCGCCAAAGTGCCTCCGCTTTTCCCACAGTCCCGTGGCGCTTGCCAGTTGCGTGCCTCGCGAAGTCGCGACTCTATCGTGAGCTTTCACTTTCGTTTCTGTTGCGCTACGAAAGACGCGCTTGCGAGATATACCCCTGTGCCTGCTATGGGAAGTAATCAGCTCGCTCCGAAACCTAAATACCTGGGCAGAAATGGCTTTCATGAGCCAGTTCTAAAAGAACTAGACGAGCCGCAGGCGGTTCCGGTCTCGCCAGGACCGAGCGGAGCGGCCAGCGCACCCAAGGCCCAGAGGGAGAAGCGAATGCGGGCCTTGGTCGAGAAACACAGACAAGTTGAAGACATGTTGGAGATCAAGGGCTCGTACTTCCCTGGGTAAGTTGCCATAGAGTTGGGTATATGCGCTTTTGTTTGTCCACAAGCCGCTTTGGCGACTCAAATGACGCTTTGTCTTGTAGACTGGAAGCAATGCAAGCAGGCGCCAAGCCTACAGCTGCGTCAGATCTCACGTCCCTTATCCAAGAAACGCAGAAACGGCATGAGAAAGAGATCGAGAAGCTCATGGACCTGCAGACTAAGGATCACATTTCGCGCGTCCTTGATGCATACCAGAGCGCGGACGGGATCGTGAACCTACCTGAGCTCAATGTGCGTCTCGCCACTCTGCACACGTGCGCTGATTGTGATTCAAGCGCGGACTTTTAGAGGTCCATGGAACGACAAACGTTGCTCTACATGCCTGCCTTCACGGACGCATCGTCGGAGTACAACAACTACCGGTATGCACACCTGTGCACTGTCAACGCGCTGATTAAGCGGCGGGACGAATTGCTTGCCAAAGAAGAACGCGAGCGCAAAATCCGCGACGCCCAGTTTCCGGGGAGCATCGCACAATGGAGGTCGGAGAACCCGGACATCCAGCTCCGCGTCGCCAAATTCCTCGTGTCTGACAAATCTGCCAAGGAGCGGATGCTCTCACAGTTCGGGTGGGCTTGGCGGCAAGTCGAGCCGCTCGAGAAAGACTACGCCACTAATGTGAGTAATCTGCTCGCGACATTTGAGGCGGCCGTCGCGCGACGGCGGGTGCCGTTGCCGCGCCGCGGGCGTGGTGCGATATGTTGACCTTCATTCTAGAATACGTTTCAAGCGGACATCAAGGCGCGCGCGTCCGTGAAGAGGATGTGAAGGATCCACGCCGCAAGTGAGTTGCCGCATTCGACGGCGACAACGCGCCGGTGGCAACCAACTGGCAGTTATATTGGCTCACAGGTGCTAGTCACTCATGCACTCATATCTTGCTATCATGTGTACAGTGACCATTCACATGCATGCCAATGATCTTGTCATGCGTCCATCTTTGGTGAAATGCTGCGGGATTCAGCGCTCTCTGATTAATTGTGCATTCATGCAGGTCGTGTCCTCGAGCAACATTCGTGGCCGTCCTTATTGCTCCCTGCTGCACACAAATCGCGATGACTTGTGTGTAGCCACGTCCCACGATAAGTCTCTCGGCAATTAAGGTGTACCGCCACAGGCTCGCGGCCGCTTGGCTTCATCATACGAGTGATCGTCGCCGGCGGCCCATCTTACTGCAAAGTGTTTCGATGATGTCGCGCCGGCGGCCCCACGAACATGGCGGGCTGGGCCGTGGCATTTGCCCGCTGATTCCCTTGCTCAGCTGTACTCTTCAGTCGTGCTCAGGGTAGTCGGCCGAGGTCCCTTACGCAGCATCCGGACGTCTCCTTGAGTTAGTCAGCTCAGGCCGTCTACTCGAGACGCAGTGGCCGAAACCTTTGGTCAATGTGGATGACGACTGAGACGTGCTAATCATGCTGTGATTAAGCGCATTCGCTGTCCTCAGACGAGCTAAGGCTGGAGCGCTGACTAATAGGATTCATCTCACGCGAATGCCGAATCATGGGATTGAATGTCCAGATAGTTGTCCTCGAGGCACAGCACTAGACGCCCGTTCCCGAGAGCTCGCGTTGCGCCCGCTAGTAGTGACCCGCCGCTAGGAACTCAACGCTGAAAGGACGATAAGTAACCACCCCGCAGATATTACACTGGCGATAGGCCATCTCGGGTCAGTGTGTTGGAAAAATGAGAGGATGTAGAGAACAGCTGGAAGTGCGCTAGCTCACAGCGGGCACGTCGGCTCTCAGATCTCAGGGTCCTGCCACCAGAAAAAGTCCTTGCACGACGCGGCGACTTCGGCAGGACGGGATTCCTCCGTCACGGTCGGCACTACTGTGTTTGTAAATTCGGCAGCCAAGGAGTCCTCTTCTACGGAGAACACAGCGACTGAGACATGCTGCCCCACGCCGGGACTCCCGACCAATGGCAGCACGCCATGCCAGTCGTGCTCCGGGACGTGACCAAATACGTATACGGAAGTGCGGGGGGGCCTCCTGAGTGATATGTCAACAAGTCGACTGCGGGCCCCAGCAAGGCCCCAGCAATCGACGATTGGGCGGCTTGCCGCCGCTCGTCACAGTAATGCCTCGGAGACGGTTGCCTCGGCGCTGTGCCAGGGCCGTATCGGAGAACCGCAGGCCAGGGACTGACACTCTGATGCCGGCGGCGAACAATATGGGCCATCACGCCCGCCCTCGCTCCCATCTCACCCAGAGCAGCAGGGCGATGATGTAGGGGGATGAGACCGCGGCGCGTACACGTCAGACGGCTGCAGCTTGCTCGAGGTGAAGACGTGGCCTCGTTGCCGCAGGCGCAGCGGGCCCGTACAGTATAGTCGGCGGTCGACTCATCGTGACTGTGCCCGCACGAGAAGCAGGCAGATGCCGGGGACGCCCGTTTTGGGCAGCGAGGAATTCCGTCCTTGTTCGGAGGGCGCTCGGGAGCTTTTTCGAATGGAATGTGCTAATCTCGATGCATAAATGGGAGCCGCCGCCGGCTTGGTCGGTGCTTGTGTCTTTCCATGGCCAAGGCATCCGCATGCGACGACCGCGGAGTTGACGGCAACCAATTGAATACCCTCTCAAAACATACATATGTACATGACCTGTGCTGTCCTCGTCGTCCTCCCAACTGCTCCTGCTCGTCCATCAAGCAGGCATAGCCCTCTCCCTCCGCCACACCATCACTTGCCATGGTTTACACCGCATCGCATTCACCCATCTACTATGTTGGCCAACCTACTGTTATGAGGGATCCGCACAGCGCAGCGTGGATAAAGTCGAGTTCTGTCGTCGTGAGTCGCCATCTTCCCTACCTTGTGCTCCATTCGCTCACAAGACCCTCGCAGACCATGCAAAGCTACAAGCGCGCTTCCCCACCCCCGCGGCAGTCCATGTCGCCGTCCCCACCACCCTCCTCCTCCTCGGACGTGCCTACCGCCGTTTCGACCCTTCTTGGTCTCACAAAGCAACTCCAAGACGTGCTACGACTCTGGAGTGTAGACCAGGCGAGCGAGGAGCAGGTCAGCGACGCGTTCGTGTTGGTTGGCATGCAGTTCAACGCAACCGTCAACGCATTCTCGCGGCATCGTATTGACATGGGGTGAGCAATACTTCTGACAATTCTTCTAGAGCGAAGCTGATTCGGGCATACAGTGATCTTCTCTCGATACCAAACGATCTCCGCGTGGTGCTCGAGAAGTGCCTCGGCGAAGAACCATCGCCGCGCACTCTCGAACGATACATGCCCAGGGTCCGCACGGTGCTCTTCCGCCTACTCCAAGGCCTGCAGCGCAAGCAAGCGCCGTACTGGAAGGCAGTCGAAGGTTCTCGCTGGGTCGTGCCCGCGGTCGACGAGTACACCCGCTACCGCTGAGCCGGAAACTTCCCTGAATACTTCATCAGGATGGAAGATGATAATGATGGCACCGACGCATCTTGTTTGGGCCTTGCAGCATCTCTTGCAGATGCCTGAGCCACGAGGCCACAGCCCCCAGCCCCTGGCCGTGATGACGCACGCGATGCCTCTCACGCTGGAGTGCCTCGTTTGCTCGTGGGACACATTCGATTTCCCCCCACGCGGTGGACCGTGTCTCCCAGCACACCCAACGACAAACCGTCACCCTCGCTATCGCTCGCTTTGCATTGATTTGATATCGTCACCATACCCTAAATGCTAGCCATTAAGTACGTCGATCCCCCGCAATTGCATACCCTAAATGTCAGTTATTACCTACTCCCTGTTTTACTATACTTTGTCTTGCAAGTAAATAGCTAGCCAGTTGTATTTCTACTTGACGATCCCATCTGCATGTATCACCAGCACTTCTGTTTCAAATGCAATGTCTGTTAAAAATCAAACCTCTGGGCCGCTGCTGGGCGTTGAAGACAAGCTAGTGGCGCGCCTTCCCTGTCTATTATTATGCTGCTTCTTAGTGGCGTGACATGACACAACTCAGAATATTGATGTGAGCAGATTCCACGATACATGACGGTCAATAAGACCATGTACGCCTTGGAAAATGCACGCACAATAAAGTACCGGACTTCGACCCACGCTCGGTGGCAGTTGCACTAGCAGCGGCGTTACAGACACCGGCAGCAAGTTAATTAAATGCTCGGGACGATACCTCTGCCGAGCGACCATCTGACCTCTGCCTTGTCGTACCTGCATCGTGAACTTCAAGCTAAACCCAATTCCGCCCAGTTGCGTCCGGTCGTTGCCAGTTCGACGTAGCTTAAGATCGGCGCCGGCCTCGTCGTGTGACAGGCGCCCAGCGCGCGGCGATCTCCCACATCTGGCTTCCAACACGCGACTACCGCCTCCGCGTCCCGCAATCGACAGCTACGCCGGTTTTTGTCGGTCATTGTCTTTAGTCTTGCGTGCTATCTTTCCTCGTGTACAGTATGGCACCATCGCCGTGATTCTATATTCGATCTCGGGCTGCCCGACAAACTGTGGTGGAGCAATGAGCATCCACAACTCCTAGTATGAAGCGCGGCCAAGTTTTATGGAGTCAGTGGGCTGATAATGAGGCACAGAGCTCAGGGAGATATGGACGGGCACTGTGTCGAAGCGCAGGACTTCCTTCGGCTCGTCTTTGGGACTGAGTTGGTGGACGGTGAACGGTGTGAGCAGGCGCTCACCGGAGAGTTGGACGCGCTCAAGTCGACGTTGTCCAAGGTTCCAGCACGCAAGGCAACGATCTGTCGTGTTGTTGTGAGTGCGCAATCTGCCTCGCTGCATCTTTGTTGACATCTAGCGGGTTGCTTCCAGGTTGACGCTGTCAACAGCATGTTTCAGAAACTGAATCTGCCTTTCTTCATGGCGATTACTGGGGATAACCCAGAGAGCGCTACGAACAACCTGACCCCTGACCTGATGTTGTATCGCACGTCCCAGCCAGGCAAGGCTGATCCCAGCGCGTTCTATTATCCAGGCAGGAACAACTCTGCGGGACGTTGTCGCGCGGCCTGGGCCGCTGCGGTTGCCACACTCTAAGTCAACGTCGATCCCGCGTGGGCCCCTTTCAACTTTGACGACAAGCCCTTCGCTGTGAAATTCGAGCACGACTTTCCACCTCAGTTGATGGACGACCGGAACACCCTCGCTGCAGGCGGCCAGCTATGTTGGGGAGATGTGCATCCGCCAGCACCGCTGTTTCCTCCTCACCGCCTTCATACAGGAACGATGCATCCGCTTCATCAGGTGGGATCGTGCGGGAGCGATCGTGTCTCAGCCGTATGACTGGATGAAGGTCCTGGAGGTCCCCCTCAAATTCTTCTGGTGTCTAGCCAAGTGCGGCGACGAGCAGCTGGGATGCGATCCTACCGCCCCGCTGGTGGACCCTCGCGAAAGGAGTTTCATATCGCGGAAGGCGAGGGAGCTCGTCCAGAAATACAGCTCCAGCGAGTAGCTTGTCGAATACATCAAGGAGGCAACCAAGAATACGACGGTGTTTCCGTGGGTCAGGGCAAATGCCTGTGTCCCCTCTGTCGAAGTGGTCTAGCATTCTGATCTTCCGTAAGATCGCATGTCAGGACGCCGAGGACCCCGCCCAGACGCGCATGTACTATGTTGCGAGACATTGCGCAGCTTCCCGATCCGCTCGCGGTCGCGGTACGAAGGGGCTACATCGGGTTTGACTTTGAGTCAGCCGAGGCGCAGCTAGTCTTCATCAAAGACCTGTGGTATCCTGAAGGCATGCGACCCGAGCTGGCGAATTACGCTCTGCTTCGTCAACATGAGGTGCCAAACGTCCCCATTGTTTTTGCCGGGGGCTCCGTCGGAGGCGACGGAGCACAGGCGACTCTCAATCAAGACTCGTTCTCTGACGGCTCGAGTCGGCCATGGAAGCGCATTCACCACCGCATTGTTATGAAGCAGATCGGTCGTCGTTTGAAGTACTTTAAGGATCAGAAGGAGCTTCTGCGGTGCACGTATCATGCCTTCAGAGGTACTAGCTCGTAACGCATCCCGAGACTGAAGCCCAAGCTCACTTCTTGGTTTGATAGCGCACAGGGCTGCCTACGAGAAGGCAGGGCTATTGCACCGCGACGTCAGCGCAGGCAACATCATGATCGACGTCGAGACTGGCACAGGCTTCCTCGGCGACTGGGACCACGCTGAACTCGTACAAGCAACGGACGAGTGGCAGCAAGTCGTATGTTTCTTGCTGTCTTACTTATAATAGCCTAGTCCACATGCACGCTTTGACAATAGGGAACGTAGCTCTACATGTCGGCTGCGCTGCGAACATTCCCTCTGAAGCCTCATCATTCGTTTGACGACCTCGAATCATTCCTTCACATATTGGAGATCCTCGCCATGCGCTTCTGCCTGCACTGCTGATCCAGCCCAGTACTACTCAGGGAGGAAACAGACGAACGACGACGGGTGAGTGGGGGGAATACGCCACTCGCCGCTATCCTCTGAGATGGGTATCTCGCGCTGCCTTCAAACTCTGGTTTCCGTGTCTCTTACGGTACAAGGCTTGGGCGGATAGAGCGAGGCCAGCCCTACGTTCTGTTCGGTCGAGATTTTCGGGCGCCACTGGAAGCTCTTCCGGCTGTGGTCACGAAGTCGTACGAAGTGTTTTCGCGGCACTACTGTACCCTCGACCACGATGCATGGCGGGACCTCTGGGGCGAAGTGCGTGACAATGACGAACCAACGCCTCAGAGGATTCTGGACTCTATGGAGAGCTGTACCCTCCTTGACATGACCCATGAAGATCTGGAGCACGCGTGGACGGACGTTCTTCACGATGAAGCGCTGCTCAACTCCTCAAAGCCAAAGACGATAGACCAGTTCAAAGGGCATGTACACAGCTATGGACGGCTTCTCCTTCTCCTTGGTGGACACCTCTACCGAAAGGAGCAAAAGTACTAGTCGCGGATCCCATGTCAGACCTGGGGCCTGAGGATACGAACCAGACTAAGACCGGGTCAGGTTGACTACGTCACGTAGTACAGTACACGAGTTGTCGGTGATATATTCCATATGCACCCGTCGATTTGGATGTGAACTTGAATATGTAATGTCGGCAGTGCTGAGAACAAGCTGGAAAGATTGATACAAAGACTAGTCGAGATACAGCAGCATGGTCCCGTATGTGAGCAGTGGATTTCACAAATGCAGATGGTGAACGAGACCTTGAACGTTGGGGGAAAGCTTCTGGACCTCGAGTGCCCACGCCGGTGGCAATAAGCTGCCACTATCTCGTCCGACTCATATATGGTTCTGTCGCCCTGCCCATCCGTCAGTCGTTAGTCCAGCACACTCTAACATGTCGAGCCCGAGTTGACACCGCTTGCGCTGCGCAACGCTGATCTTCCGCAATTAGCTCTCGTTCCTCTGCCACCACCACGTCTTTCAATATCTGAAACACCGGTCTTCGTCGCTCTCTGCATTGCTCCTCAATTCCGCCTATAATTCACTCGTGTACAACAGCATATCTTATTATTCTATCGTTATATTCGTTTCGTAGACCCGTGGTGGAGCAATAAGCATCCGTCCGTTCCTGTGAAGTCATCGACCGCGGCCACGCTTTCTGAGGTCAGTGGCTTGTCCACACTGCATATATCTCCCCGTGCGAGGATGTCTCCTGACTGCGTCTCTTCACGACTCTTTGCGACATTACCCACCATATAGCCATTTAATTCCAGCACGTTTCACGATAGTCCGAAGACACGATGGCGCCAAAAGTCGACCTGGTCATCGTGTTCCGCTCTTCTTCGCGGAAGATTGAGCCCAAGGTGCTTGCTAGGCAGAATACCAAGCGAGCGTCGGAGCAATACGAGAAGCTGCTGCAGACGTTGGCGAGGAGCGGGTTGCTGGCCGTTGGCAAGCGGGGTGAGCGGGACGGTCAGCTGCTTGTAATGGTCTCGTGCCCGCCAGCCTTGCTCAAGAGACTCGCTCAGAGAGAAAGGTGCGTGGTCTGAGCGTGCGCTCCACGCTAAGGACTCAAATTGTTCGATGCAGGCACTCTGACTTCTTGAACGGCTTGCCGTCCAGGCACTCCATCGGAGGCGAAGACGTTGACGCAAACCCCTTGTCGCCCGCGGACCAAATCCGCCTCGTGCATACCTACATCACGACGATGCAGGCAGATGGTGGCCTCGGCATTGCCCCTGTGTCTGCCCAGTGGGACAGGGTAGAGTCCATCATGGCTCTGCACGACCACCTCTTCAACGACACCTGGATCCGTTCCTGGACTACCCGACAGTTAGGTCTAGTCTCCTCATCGAAGATTAGGGAGCAAGTACGCCCCAAACCACTGCATATATGCGTTTCATACTGAAAACATCTACATAGTTCGGCGAAGCCGTCGCGCTCTATTTCGCGTTCCTCGCATACTACACCAAGTTCCTCATTTTCATCTCAGTCGCGAGCGTGCTCTTCTACTTCTTTGCTGCTCCTTACTCGACGCTTTACTCTTCCGTGTTGCTCGTATGGTCCGTGGCGTTTGTCGAATGGTGGCGCATCAAGCAACGAATTCTGGCGATACGCTGGGGCACAAAGGGCTCATTCCGCGTCGAAAAGCGCAGGGCACACTACGTGCCCATCGCATGGTGGCGTAGGGAGCTTCGGATTCTTTTCAGTCTTCCCGTCATTCTATTCTTTGCTGCTATCCTTGCTTGCCTGCTCACGGGCATCTTTGTCTTCGAGGCGTTCGTTACGCAGCTGTACAAGGGCCCAGGTGCTCAAATCATGGTGCGTATATTCGTGTCTGCGTCTATACTAGTTTAGCGACTCATGTTCTGCAGTCCTTTGCACCAACAGTTTTGTTCCTGCTTCTGGTCCCAAGAGTACTTGCGATCTATCACACCTATGCCGTGCGCCTCACCGACTGGGAGAATCATGGCCGTCAGTCAACACACGACGCATCACTGACTATCAAGACGTTCAGCCTTTCTGCAATCGTTGCCTACGGTGGCCTCGCCCTCTCGGCGTTCGTGTACGTGCCATTTGGCGAAGAGGTGATGACATGGGTCCAGGTGTACCTTTTCCATACCGAAACCCCAATGCACGCGAAGGCAAAGACATGGGCGACGACCATGCTCTCCTCTCTTTCGGCAGCGAGTCCCACAGCAAGTGCCATGGCAGACGCAGGCAAGCGTGCATATAATGCCACTGCCGGTCCGCACCTGTGGGAGATGGACGGCAGCAGCGCGCGGAGCAAGCTCAATCCAAAGCGGCTGCAAGAGCAAATGTATGCAATCACGGTCATCAACCAAGTTGTCAACAATTTCCTCGAGGTCGGCCTTCCATACGTCACACGTGCCGTTGACTCGTTCCGCGCCGGCAAGGGCCTCACCCTCGCAAACAACTCCGCAGGTGCGAAGAAGAAGCGCGTGCAGTTCGAAGACGAAGCGAACGGCAGCACCGAGATTGCGAAGAGTATCACGGATGCTGAAGACCGCGAGTTCCTGGAACGCGTCAGGCGGGAGGCGGCGCTACCTGAATATAGCCTCTTTACTGACTACAGCGAGATGGTCACCCAGTTCGGATATGTGTCATTGTGGTCAACTATCTGGCCGCTTGCCCCAGGTAAGCCAATCTGACACATCCGAGACGGGCCTTGCTCAGATCCTTCCGCGCAGTGATGTCGCTGATCAACAACTGGCTCGAGCTGCGCTCCGACGCGTTCAAGATCGCAGTGCACACTCGGCGGCCGATCCCCGCACGCACAGATACGATCGGCCCGTGGCTCGACACACTCACATTTCTGACGTGGCTTGCTGCGCTGACGAACTCGGCGCTCGTGTATCTCTTCCGGCCCACGGACCACTGCAAGGCTGTCGGCACGACGCTACAGCACCACCACCATCACTTCAGCGACGCGAACTCATCGACGCGTCAGCTGCTCACGAGCGCAGCCGTCATCGCGCTTGCGGCGTCGCATGGCTACCTCGTCCTCTCCATGTTCGTGCGCCACATCCTTGAGCGCCTCATGTGGAAGGGCAGCAAGGAAGAGCAGGCCGCGGAGCGCCTCGAGGCACAGATCAAGCAGCAGTATCTGCGCAGCATTGGCGTCGCGGATGTTGCGACAGGAGACCTCGCGGACAGCAAGGTTCTCCGACAGAACGAGGTACCGCAGGAGGAGCAGGCGTTCTGGGCTGAGGATGAAGGCCTGGAGGAACTCAGCAAGGGGGTGAAAGATGCTTGAGGGCAGTTGGGAGTAGAAGTTGTATGCATATCTGGACTCTGTAGCACTACACACGATCCTGGATTGTCTGCTTGTTCCTTCTAGCTGAATCTCACCAGTACGAATACGATCCCAAGTAATCAATTTTGACACGGATCAGTAAAGGCTACTAACGAGACGAGTGATTGTTGTAGTGCAAATTATTGAATGAAAGAGGACATGATACGAAGCGGTGTAATCAAGCAAGCTGCGAGAGACCGTGGAGGATGATTCTCGACTGTAAGACATTAAGATGCAGATCAAACCGCAAAAGGTTCAGCTGTTCTTCTCTTGGGAGAGCAGCGAAGCCTCTGAGGGACGCTCTGTCCTGAATCCCGGCCTGCAGGAACATAGGCAGCAGATTGTCCAGCGGCTGGACTAACGAACACAGGAAGTCTCGGACAACAGCTTCCCCTTCCTCACCGCCGCGATCCACGATAGTCGTGCCCCTGTTTACAGTCGCCGTGTCATTGTTCATAGCACTTGCGCTATTGTCCACGGCGGTTGTGTCGCTGGCGCCGGAGGCGGGTGGATCGGCAACGGAGGGGACAGCCTCTGAACCTGTCATCTCGGGAGGGCAGTGAGCGTGTCGTGTCCCCTGGCCGGAGTTTGAGGCAGAAGTCCAGGCCAGAATGTTATCTATGCCTCTGACGCTCGATAGAGGCCTTTTTCGGGCCTCCACCGAGACTGGTGTGGGAGAACCAGAAGGGTTCTGTGGAGACCCTGCTGCACTCGTGCCAGGTGCCGTATTCACGGACACAGCGACATCTCGGTCTTGAACCGAAGAGGTAGAGGGGAGAGGGCACGAGGGCTGAGACATGGACGGTGCGTGCTTCGCACTCGAGGAAGGGACAGAGGGTAAGGCAACGAAAGATGAGTCACTGTTAGCATTCTGCTGTCCAAATATCTGCACAGGTCGAGATTGTGAATATAGTAGACCAGTTGGGGATCCCAGGGACAATTTTTGTGGTTCGCTCCCGATCAAGGGAGCAATATTTCGCGACGATCTAGACCGGTATTGCGAATGCAGGGACTCCTCGGGCTCTGGACTCGACGAGCTCTCCAGCTCATCCTAGACACAGCTTTAAGCAGTTTCTCGCGCCACTCGTGTGCAGGACGCAACTCACTCTCATCTCCTCATCCTGTGTCTCAAACCTTGCTGGCGATCGCGCGACGCTCTTCTTCGCCCTGGCCTTCCCAGCTGCCCTGTGCGAGCTCTGCCCGCTCATTCTGCGCGAATTCGACGCTGAGGTCGCGAGCCGCGATCTCAGCAAAGCCTCAATCGGCCATGCACTTTCATAACGCTGTAGCAAGAATGGGAACTCCGCGCATGCCTGTAACGCAACGCGACGAGTGAGTTCAGCAGGAGAACGGAGGTCTGGGAGGACGAACCTCGCCAGTAACCTTCTTCAAAGCGTCATCGTCTTGCTCCTGATACAGCTTTCTCTCATCCAGGTACTTTCCTTTCAGGTAGCGCAGGGATTTCTGATGAGAGATGGCTTTAACCGCAATGCTCGCACCGTTGTCCACAGGTCGCTGCGTGTGCCTCACCTGGAGCTGGAACTTTTCGTCGTCCGACATACCAGATATCGCCTTGAAGCTCCTGACATATTTCCAACTCGCTGGTTGAGGAATCATGCTGGTGACAATGGGTAGATTGTTCGCCTGGTCCATGGCACACGGCAGGGAATGGTTGAGCCTAAGCGCTCAAAGCGCCCGAGGTCAACGGCTTTCTGGTTCGCTCGGTCAAGTATCCATCAACATCAGGCCTAAATCTAAAGAATTCTAGATGAATTAGCCCCTACAGCATATAACCAAAGCACTAGAAAGTGTGGCATCGTCTGAGATTTCAACTGTGTCAGTGCCATTTTGCTCTCGAACAGGCCGAATGAACATGACATCAACTTAAAGCTCTTCCAATGTACAGAATTAAGTGCCAGATTCAGTGCCAGCTTCAGGCAGGAAAGCATCCAG
>NW_006767639.1:909621-911454 GCF_000300595.1 Phanerochaete carnosa HHB-10118-sp | reverse complement strand
ACCGTGCATTCTCAGGTTCAATGCCTGTGTGCAGCCAGCCCATCACAGAGTACTTCCCGTTGGAAGAGGTTAAGTGGCAACCTTTCAAGGAATGCGCGCTGCTGGTCATTATTCATTGTTATTAAACCCTGAAGGCATTCCCTGTTACGAATGCCGCCAAGGGCTAAGACCGGCTCCATCTCTTGCATGGAGGGCCGGAGAGACGCAAGGAATCGTCGCACGGATGTGCTGGATGTTGCATTGCTTGGAGCAGCAGCCGGCACAGAGTTAATGTCCCTTGAGGATGACGAGGGGTATCCGGGATTTGGATGTGACTGGCATGTTCACTTCTGAGTCTGTAGAGAGAGAGAGAGTTGGGACACAACTTACCTTTTGCATAGCCAGCTGATTTGGGCATGGCAGTGAAACAGAGACTTGTCGTACAGAGATGCTAACGTTCATCTCCATTGTCGACTGGACAGTGCGACTGGCCTGAGATTTCTCAGCCTCTCGTTTTTTACGCTGACGGCGTTGACTCAGCCACTCCTTTGTGCAGACTTCCACGGGCCATGCATCCTCGTAGTTTGCCATGCAAGGAAACCGAGCAGTCATCTGCTCATTAATGGTCAGCTGTGGCAGCAAGGCAGCCGCATGACACTGACTTCGGTAAGAAACTTCACCCTTTGTTCTGCGCTCTGCTGATACCAGGCCAAATTGACATCAAGATATAAGGGGATCTCGAGCGGGAGAACCCTCTATGTTTGTGTCTATCAAGTTTGAATGTGATTTGTTGCATCAAGAGCTCACCTTCAGCTCAACGCGGTCATCGACACTAAGCCGAGGAACGCGCCGCAAGCTCCGGCATTGAGCCATGCCATTCCATTCAGGTCGAGGTATCTGGGCCTCTCGTGGATCTAACATGATAAGGGCGATGAGTGTTCAAGCACACGAAATTTAATTACGAGCTCTTTTATTATAAACTCCTCTCTCGTCTATATTCAGTACTAGATGAGTGAGAAATGAGTCATCTCTCGGAACCTGACGGCGCAGATTGCTTGAAGAGCCCTCGTGTCTAGGTAGCTGCGGCGGAAGACGCCCCACTAGTCAGTCCAATAGTGCCACTTGATCCCCGTGCGCCGCACTCGTATTGCCTATCACCCGGCGTCGAGATAATTATTCCATTTAAAGCGTCCGCATGGAGGTATCGAGTACGGATCGTAAGTCGTACGGCGCCGGCAGATGGTGTCATCCAACGCGTCGTTCAGCTCCGCACTCGCCTGTGAGTCGCCTGCATGCGTGCCGAAGGCACCAATGGAGATTATATTGCCTCGTGACGGTGCCAAGGATATGCTGCCTCGCTTCGCTGACAGAGCTGCAAGCGAGATACACATCCCAGGACTCTTCCGCAAGATCGCAGATACAAACTCACTTGTGTCCCGCAATGACTCCGAACTGCGCAACCGTACCCTCAAGCTCCTTTGCTAGCTTGCCCAGGGCTCTATAGTGGCCTGCGCATCTCGCCACCAGCTTACGAAAATCCTTGTAGGTTTGCTTTTACGGTGATAATATCGTCTGCGATGGCACAGGAGTCCATGTAGATAAAAGAAAAGAAAAGGCCCCGTTGCTCGCCTTGTGACGGCGAGTGCAGCCACGCCATCATGCACCGGACAATTGAAATCAGACGTGAGCATATATCCCTAGGGACGGGGGACAGCACGCATACTGCCCTGGTGGTTTCAAGTCATCGTATGTCTCGGTCCTAACTTCGTTGAGCGCAGTGCTTCGGAGTAGTACATATATAGACATGGACTCACGGAATCCTGACTGTATTATCCAAGGGCTCAAAAACTTTAT
>NW_006767639.1:901260-909357 GCF_000300595.1 Phanerochaete carnosa HHB-10118-sp | reverse complement strand
CTTGTGTCCCGCAATGACTCCGAACTGCGCAACTGTACCCTCAAGCTCCTTTGCTAGCTTGCCCAGGGCTCTATAGTGGCCTGCGCATCTCGCCACCAGTTTACGAAAATCCTTGTATGTTTGCTTTTACGGTGATAATATCGTCCGCGATGGCACAGGAGTCCATGTAGATAAAAGAAAAGAAAAGGCCCCGTTGCTCGCCTTGTGACGGCGAGTGCAGCCACGCCATCATGCACCGGACAATTGAAATCAGACGTGAGCATATATCCCTAGGGACGGGGGACAGCACGCATACTGCCCTGGTGGTTTCAAGTCATCGTATGTCTCGGTCCTAACTTCGTTGAGCGCAGTGCTTCGGAGTAGTACATATATAGACATAGACTCACGGAATCCTGACTGTATTATCCAAGGGCTCAAAAACTTTAGACTGAAACTCCGTCGTTGCGAACGCATCTTTTAGAGAGTCCAGAAGGCCGGGTACTCGACAGGAGACAATGCCAGTGCCTAAGGGGAGGCGTTATCCTTGTTAGGTTAGATGACACTCAGGCCGTAGACGTGTTATTGTCGCTGTCCTGGGGTACCGTACGCTTGTCACGGCCTATGCCTGTATCCAGATCACCACCGTCTGTTTGGCCTCTGGATTTTGCAGTAGCACTTTATAGCGTACAGACTACGGAAGATACTATCTCGTCGCCCAGACTCCTTCCAGTAGTCGGCAAATGATACTCCGCTGATGCGCATATTCCATACTTCGCAGAAGCGGGAGCTGAGACTAACTGGCGCCCGCGGTCTGCGCTTTCCGAGCGGCCGAGCTCAAGTTTCGACCAACCATGTCTATCTTCGGGACGGCCCCATTCCCTCGGCCAAATGTCATAGCGTCAAGCCTCACAAGTCCGTCAAGGGCCTCGGCGCGTACGCAGCTCAGGGCTTACGCCGTCGGAAGGCGAATGGACCGTAGTAAGCACTCGACCCTTTAAACTCGTTCCGGCTGTGATGTGACTTTGGATGCCTAGCCTCGAAGGAGAGCAAAGCTAAGGATGCTTTTGAACCGGAGGCTCCAAAGACGGCCAAGAGCAGCAAGCGAATTGGAGTACGCGTCTCCGTCTATGCCACTCATGATATACACATGATTTTGTTAGACCTTCCTTCCGATGCCAGTTAACCAAATGAGGCACGAACTCTTGGACCCGGTAAAGAGGAGAGAGCTCACTCTTCCTACGTTTCGTGCTGTGAGCGATAACAAACGCTGTCTCTGCGTCCAAAGCTGACACATGGGTGACCAGGACGCGCTCACCACCAAAGACGCGTCTGGTCGAGTAATGCAGTTCACAAAACCACAGGGCGGCATTATCCAGGCGTACGGCCTTCCAACGAATATGCTACTCGAAGTACGTCTCCGTTTTCCTCTGTCTTTGTACACGCAGGATCTTATACTCCAACTCGCCCGTAGTTTCGTGTGCTGTCAAAGCCTTGCTCTCTTGTTCGAGACGTGACGCTAAGTACGATTGAGAAGCTGGAGACTGCGAGCTCGAAGTCGAGTGTGGAGACCAGGGCGGTCATAAGTGCGTATGGTCGCCACTAGTTTTCTCGATTGCGAAGTTGACAAATGCACACAGCTGGCTTGACAGGGTCTGGCAAGAGCTATCTCTTACTGCAGGCGGTAGAATACTGCAAATCAAAAGACTGGATAGTCCTTTACGTTCCTCGAGGTTCGTGAGCATCTATTCGGGTACCCCTCGCATATTGACAGCGTTGTAGCCATCAATCTCGTGAACTCGTCCACTGAATACGTCTATGACGCCCGAACACGGACATACCTCCAGCCCGAGTTCTCTTTCCAGCTGTTGCAGCGCTTCCAGCAGGTCAACGCGCGCTTTCTAGGCGCGCTCCAACTCACCAAGCAGTTCAACATTGGCCGTCGTGCCTTACCTATCGGAACGCCCATCAACGAACTCCTCAACGTTGCTCAGCGAGACAAAGCATTATCACCTTTCGTTCTAGAGACACTTCTCAAGGAAGTGTCACGACAGAAGACGTGCGCTTATCCTTCATGCTTGGAGCGTTCTTAGGCTAACTCCGGCTCAGCCACCCAGTATTGCTCGCGGTAGACGACTTCCAAGCCCTCTATTGCAACACCTACTATAGGGACCAGCAGTTCCAGGGTGTCAAACCTTATCATCTTTCTCTGCCCCGCCTGTTACTGGAGTTTATCAGCGGCAAACGCTACTTTGTAAGTTGCCATCCTCCCATTAAATTAGCCTTGTCAATTGTATTGACTCGATCTTACAAGGAACGTGGAGCGGTCGTCGGTGCTGTATCGACGACACATACCCGTTTCCAGACTCCGGTTGAGCTTCGCGAAGCGCTCGGCATTCCACACGATCGCCCCGTGAACCCGTACCTGCGTCGCGAGCCTGAGCTCGTAGAGTATTCGAAGGGCCTGCAAAATATCACTGTTCCTTCGCAATTCCAGGTCGCAGAGGCTGCAGCTCTTTTCGAAATCTGGGCCATGGACAACGCTCTACACTTCAGTACGTGTCCACTGTGCAGCAGTGATACTAGAACTCACATGTGTCTATGCAGGCCCGACCGACGAGATGTTCCTGTCATTGTATGCTCAGTCGTCGGGTAATCCGAGGGACTTTATCTGGAAGGGTATCCTCGGGTCTTTTGCTATATAGATGCCGCCGAGGAGAAATCCAGGATATCTGATGTAGGCGCCCCCTCCAGCTCGTTATCCTTTACCTCGTCAGATATTGGGCGCTTTCAGATCTCCTTCGCCTGTAGCTAATTGTCACAGGGCGCTGTCAGCTTTTCCTTCATCTCACATTTACGGTATCTGGATAAACAGTGTTAGAGTTCACTTCCACAGCATGCTCTATCAGCCTTGTGGGCGACGCGCCAACGATGGCCTCGTTATCCGCTAACACGGAGATCAGATACCGACTAAAACCTTAGCTATGCAGATGAGTTACGACATCGTTCGGCAGGCATTTTTCATTATATTTCTTCTATGACGTACCGCGTCTTATTCAGTGCGCCGCTGGGCTCCTCGGGTGAAAATGTCAAAACCTCCGGTCGCCGGAGCAGGCACGCGTGTATATAAGTCGCTGCAGTCGCGATATGACCGTTTTTTCTCTGCGTCTACTCTCGCTCGTACTTACTAACTTTCGAAACATCCCAAACATCGCGAATACCGGCATCAAACGCGCTATGTCTTCAGCGCTGACCTTTCGGTCTACGAAATATTTGTCTTCAGGTCAGTCCCGTTGTGCAGCTTCACATTGAGCATAGACCAATTATTCCTTTGGGTGACACAGGAAGCCAGATTCCTATACTTGGTTTTGGTGTAGGTTTTGGCAGGACGGAGGACTTAGCTGGACTGACGAAGCCGTCCCTCGCGGAGGCGCTCAAAGTCGGCTACAGGTATGCTATAGGACGGCTTTTAGTGTCAACACGTCTGGAACTTTAATGCACAAACCACAGACATGTGGACACCGCTCAGATGTATAAAAACGAGAGGATCGTGGGCGAGTGCATTCGGGAGAGTGGTATTCCTAGGGAGGAGATATTCCTTAGTGAGTGCACGTTGGCTCGCGTTCAAGGTCATATTGTCTTATCAAGTCAGCTTCAAAGGTCCCTAATTGGGATGCTGGATATGACAAGGCTTCTCAGGCCGTCGATCTGTCTTTAAACACGCTTGGATTTGGTTTGTGCCACACCTAGTGACACGCTCCATCTGATAACTTACCTACCTAAATTGCAGACTACCTCGACCTATATCTCATACACAGCCCGCCCAACGGTACACAGCTCCGTGTCGATACCTACAAAGCGCTCATCAACGCGAAAAAAGCAGGCAAAGTGCGCGACATAGGTGTCTCGAACTACAATATACATCACCTCGAAGAGATCAAGAGTGCGGGGCTCGAACCGCCTGCAGTGAATCAGGTCGAGCTGCACCCGTTCTGCCAACAGAAGTCTATCGTCGACTACTGCAACGCGCATGATATTATTGTCGAAGCGTACTGCTCCATAGTGCGAGGAGCGATGGACCACCCGGTGGTTGCGAGCATCGCGAAGAAACATAACAAGGACCTGGCGCAGATTCTGCTGAGATGGTCACTGCAGCGCGGGTATGTCCTCTGTCTTGTCTTCGCAAGACGCCATGTTGTACATGGGCAATGCTAGATTTGTACCCCTCATGCGTTCCTCGAACATGGTGCGCATCAGGTCCAACGCCGATCTGTACGACTTCGATCTGGACGCCGACGACATGAGGCAGCTGGACGGTCTGGACAAAGGCAGCGCCGGAGCTGTCAGCTGGAATCCAGTTGATGTTGCGTAAACGGAAATGTTTGCGCCCTAGTGCGGCATAATGAAATTGGCTTATAAGGTTCTGATCTCGAGCGAGACCATCAATAAGCTCAGCGGTTTAAGGTTCCCTGGTACCCAGATATGCGGACATTCAGCTACGGATACAGGCACTAGGGCCTGATTTCCAGGGTCTTTCATCCTAGGCCCTTGTTCCGCAGCGCTCTCATTTGTCTCGTTTTGTTGACAGGAAGGGTCTTCACAGCAAGTTTAGAAACTTTAGATTACGGCGTTGCCACCCCCGGAAACAGAGCCTCGCTTGGGCAACCAAATCTTCGCTTAGGGACAGGCATTGGCAATACATATGTACGTGGTGCTCTGCTCCATCTGTCAACTCTTACGCCGGACTAACCTTACGTCTGCCTCCAAGAGACCCAGTAACTCGTGGACCCTACAGACGCCACACACGCCGGTAGCCGCGCGGCCTCTCGCTGGTTACTTTTGTTCTGGTATTGCATTATTCCGCCCAATCGGATTAGCTGTTCGTTAGCGCGATCTCTGGGACGTCTCAAAAACCGCATATCAATTCGAACAGGATCTACAGGTTTTGTAAGTGGTACGCCCTTGATTACCCGGAGCGAAACTCTCATGAACTCCCGTTACTCAGTGGCAGCTATGCGATTTGGGACATGGTCCCTGTCCATGCCATACTAGGCGATCCGTTTGCGAATGATGTAGTGTTTTTGGATGGAAGGTATGTCGGCCAATCTCTTATCCCCCCTCCCCCCCCTCCCCAATCCCTCGTTTCCCAACTGCCCCACGTAACCCAGAACGCGGCTCGCTCGCGATACAAGGTTGGTGCAGGAAAACGCAAGGCTACACCGGCGTGCTGCTATTACAGACACCGAGTGTGAAGAGCTCCAGCGACAATCTGCAATCTCAAAGGGTTCGTGATTCCTGAGGTATTCGCCAATGCAGCAACTTACCCGCCGAACCATAGGGACGTGAATCTCTGATGGAAGCATGCTTGATACAAGGCGCTGCTCTGGGATGCCGTCCTCGCCCATGGTGACATTACATAACCGGCTAGGCTGACCCTTGCAGCCGGCTGTATAAGGGACTGCGGCCTCTCCGCGCGCCATCAAGGACTCTTCTCACAACGACGGGTAAGCATTCGAATGGTATCCTTCGCAGCGAGCTGATTCTCAGTTTAACAGTTTACCGATCATGAATCTGCCTGCCGAAATTGTGGCGCGTATTGTTGACGAGCTCCGCGATCATTCCAAGGCTCTCGCGCAGTGCGCTCTGACCAATCACTCATGGCTGTCCTATGCGCGGAAGGTCCTCTACCACACGGTAACGCTGAGCAGCGAGAAGCGAGCGCAACATTTCTGCAGCCTCATCCACAAAAACTTGGAGATCACAAACTGCGTTCGAGTCCTGAAGTTCAACGTCTATTCGTACTACATGTCGCAAAAGCAGTACACATCTCAGGGCCTGCAGGGCTGGGTCCCTTCTACCGCCGCACTCCTTGCGTCCCGGCTGCCTAGCGTTTCTACCATTCATTTCGAATATATACAGTGGCAAATACTCCATGGCTTCGATCGGAACCTCCTCGATGCATTGTCAGACTTCGCTAAAGTCAGAACAGTTCGCTTCTGGGCTTGCACTTTTGCGACTTTCGCAGAATTCGAAGATATCCTGCTTGCGCTACCTGCGTTGAGAAGACTACAGCTAGACAGCATCTCGTGGGGGCAGCCACTTACGAAACCGCCGTACACGTTACGGCTAGACAGCCTCAGCACGTCGGCCCACTATTCGCTCCAAGCACTGTGCCAATGGCTGGACAAGATCCAGGCGCACACGACCCTCTACGAGCTCGAACTCGATCATCTCTACGACGAAGATGACCTCCGCTACGCAGGCAAAATTCTATCAAAGTTGGATACCACTCTCCAAAGCTTGACGATCTGCTGCCGGTTCTCGTGTGATGGCTATAGCAGACTGCAAGGTAAGTCTGCATCTTCATCATTCCCACAACTGCGGCGGCTGAACCCCTGTGCCACATAGACATTGGCCAATGGCTCCGCATCGAACGCAGCACGGCACTGAGGACGCTGCGCATTCGAGTTTACGACCTCGTTCCGGAATATATGCATTGGATAACAAAACTTTTACGCCTCATCGAAGCACCTAATCTCACGACACTGGTCTTCGACGTCTGCCTCTTCATGCCCAGCCAAACATACGGAGAAGTTTGGGACGACATCGCGTGGCTGCTCTCAGAGTCTCCGCGATATGCTTCTCTACGGCGCGTGCGATTTGTCCACCGCGGGCCTCTGATGATGGAAATCGCTGCTGCGGCGCTGTGTCGACAGTTTCCGATACTTCACTTGCGCGGCGTCTTAGAGGCAGAGGACCAGCGAAACCCTGATCTCTGTGAGTTGTCAAGGTGGCGCTATCCTTTGTACGCTCTATCTAAAACTGCACTTCATAGATAAGTGACCTGTGCCATTTGAGACTGTGTACCCAACAATTATTTGAATTATCTCCCTTTTAAGTGAGGTCAGTTCAACTGTAGCAAGGCTTACTGGGCACATCTCGTGCCAGCCATGGTGTATAAGTATTTGCTGTGTGGCTCAAGGTTTCGCTGCATTATTCAGGAGCATAGCATCAAATATACCATTGAATACCTGATTTGATTTCAGTGCTATTATCAATGGTCAGCTACTAAGTATAGAGGGCCGCCTATGACACCACACCTGTATTCAAGCGATGATACCGTGACCATGAATGGCGAGGGAAGAGATGGTTGGAGACATTGGGAAACTGTAAAGAAAATTGACAGGGAGCCCGGTTGAGTCACGACTCATAAGTTGAGTGCGATAGCGTGATCGCTTTTAGAGCCGGCATCAGATGGCTTATAGCCCACATTCTTGCTCGTGTCGCTATAAAGAACACATATCTACACCATAACAGTGATTGCTCAACGCAGATGAGATAGTCGCCCATGGCGTCATCTTCATGGCGCAAGCCATAACCTTCTGATAGTGCCTAATTTGGACACTGTTCATAGCGCTGGCTTGTTTTGACCAGCTTTCGCTGCCTTCGATCATTTGAGGTCCCAGTTCGGGCTAAATGATGCCGGAGGTTTCCCTGATGAAGGCTCTAAGGCTTCAACACCCGGACTTTTTCCCGATGCAGGAGCAGAAACACCCATGCGGTCTGCCGAGATCCTTTTGGAGAAGATGTTAGCTTGGGAAGCCAAGAGATTTCACTGAGCGAGAAGCTACCTGGGATGTTTGAACACTTTCCCGATGACTTACCCATGCCTTCATAAGCTCTCTCACAGCCGCCTCGTACAGGTTGACCCTGGTCCCCCCCCCAATCTCCTCCTCTGTCTCACCTGGTTGATGCATCCAAACCAGCTTATAGAACGACCAGCACAATGGAAGTCTGCCTGTTGGGCATCCAAGGTACCAGGGATGAGCCAACAGGAAGCTAAGGCATTGCAGGTAAGTACACATACAATATCTGCAGTGAGAAGATCCTAGGTCCAAGTCAAGACTCACCATCTACTGTGATATGGTTAGAAAGCGATACCTAATGCAGCAGAAGTCTACTTGAATGGAGATTTGTCATGGAAAGATCAATCTGATAGGGACACATCCAGGTTTTTGGAAGAGGTATCATTGCCTTCTTGCCTATGTTGATGCCTTGGCCATGACAATTTGCTCTAGATCATCAAGAAGCTACCATTTTTGCAGCAGTACCAAAACGCAT
>NW_006767639.1:892757-900843 GCF_000300595.1 Phanerochaete carnosa HHB-10118-sp | reverse complement strand
AAAAGAACAGTCTGGCAAATGCATGAATGGTATATAAGCACTTCTGAGATAGCCATCTGGTACACTCCTTCTGGCCTTCCTGAGACTCACACACTGTCTTCTCTTTGACTCATTAGGCTGAGTAGTGTGGTCTCAAAACTGATTTGTCCAGAAATTAGCTTAGTATACTGCTAGTCTACCTGTACATGCAGTTCAAAATCAAAATTTGTTTATTTGTGTCATATTTATCAGGGCAGGACTGGTCTGAGCTGGTCTGAATCGGTCTAAGACCGCATTTGGTCCTAGACTGGTTATGACCGGTCCAGGACTGCACGGAGGACTGTACAGGACCAGGACCCAGTCTTGGTCCGGTCCTGCACAAACAGATGCTGGTCCTTGACCAGTCTGAGTCCTGGTCCCACTCAATTTTTTAAAAAGACTGGACCGGACCGGACCCTCAACCACTACGAGGGAAGAGATGGTTGGAGACATTGGGAAACTGTAAAGAAAATTGACAGGGAGCCCGGTTGAGTCACGACTCATAAGTTGAGTGCGATAGCGTGATCGCTTTTAGAGCCGGCATCAGATGGCTTATAGCCCACATTCTTGCTCGTGTCGCTATAAAGAACACATATCTACACCATAACAGTGATTGCTCAACGCAGATGAGATAGTCGCCCATGGCGTCATCTTCATGGCGCAAGCCATAACCTTCTGATAGTGCCTAATTTGGACACTGCTCATAGCGTTGGCTTGTTTTGACCAGCTTTCGCTGCCTTCGATCATTTGAGGTCCCAGTTCGGGCTAAATGATGCCGGAGGTTTCCCTGATGAAGGCTCTAAGGCTTCAACACCCGGACTTTTTCCCGATGCAGGAGCAGAAACACCCATGCGGTCTGCCGAGATCCTTTTGGAGAAGATGTTAGCTTGGGAAGCCAAGAGATTTCACTGAGCGAGAAGCTACCTGGGATGTTTGAACACTTTCCCGATGACTTACCCATGCCTTCATAAGCTCTCTCACAGCCGCCTCGTACAGGTTGACCCTGGTCCCCCCCCCAATCTCCTCCTCTGTCTCACCTGGTTGATGCATCCAAACCAGCTTATAGAACGACCAGCACAATGGAAGTCTGCCTGTTGGGCATCCAAGGTACCAGGGATGAGCCAACAGGAAGCTAAGGCATTGCAGGTAAGTACACATACAATATCTGCAGTGAGAAGATCCTAGGTCCAAGTCAAGACTCACCATCTACTGTGATATGGTTAGAAAGCGATACCTAATGCAGCAGAAGTCTACTTGAATGGAGATTTGTCATGGAAAGATCAATCTGATAGGGACACATCCAGGTTTTTGGAAGAGGTATCATTGCCTTCTTGCCTATGTTGATGCCTTGGCCATGACAATTTGCTCTAGATCATGAAGAAGCTACCATTTTTGCAGCAGTACCAAAACGCATGGCCTGCGGAGGGTTGCATGCGCAGTTATCTGTCCAGGCGCTTTCAACGAAGCCATACTAAAGCATCAAAATCAGAGCATGCTGGTGCTGTCGGCCACAGTTCAAAGAGTCACAATAATATGCAGGTAATGCATCTCTACCTTCAACTAGAGCGTGATGATTTTACTGAACCACCATAGGTGGCTGCGCGTGGGAAAAAATCCCAGACCTCCAAGAGGCCAGCGTCTGTGGTGTCCCCTATGGTCCGCTCTGAGGGTTCGACAGGTGACGCGGCTGTGCAAGCATTTCTTCGGTCGGTCTGTCCTGCGATGGAGAGTCTCGCACCTGTCTTTGTCCACCACGGTTTCCTTGGTGATACTCAGCTGAGAAACCTGGCGAAGCTGCCAAAGGATGAGCAATTAGAATTCTTTCGGTGCGATTTAGGGCTCAATGCGCTGCAAGCCAGGGTCATCTGGTTTGCCTTGCATAATTTGAAAGACTCAGATTGTTAAAGGTGAGCCTAATGCACTCACATATCTGTTCACATATGAATGTCCTTAATTGATTATTCAGGGGATGCTAGTCGCATATTGGAGTTAGCTGGACCCATCGAACGAGGGTGACGGCCGAATTACGCAACCTCTCGAGCTTCATAGCATCAGATAGTTATACTTGTCGGTCGGCTCCAGCGGAGTCAGTGTACAATTAGATAAACGATGATATGAACACACGAATCGAAGCGATACATCAAAGGTCCATGCAAACAAGGATAAAGTGAGACTACAGTATACTGTGCAGCTATGAGCCCAAGCTCTTGATCTGTTTCTTCGCTGTACCCAATGTTGTATTATTGACCTGCACGTATCAATCAGTACCATAGAGTAGCGACAAGGTACTGGGATACCGACCTTCGTAGCGAACCGCAGAGAGCAAAGAGATTCATTGAGGTGGGCCGCCAAAGGCGACAGGTTCAGCACCATCAGCGTCTTCGAATTTCCGCTCAACGAGTTTTGCAAGAGGTACGTGAGCTACAACTCAGGTCAGCATGCGCTTTCGCAGTGGTCACAAGCAACAGTTACCTTCGAGTTCCGGTACGGAATGTGCTTATCGTTCTTACCGTCGCCCTTTTCGCCGAGGGCAGCGATGACATCGCCAAGTGCACTCAAGCTCTTGTTGATGCTCTGCGTCTCCTTGAGGCGGTCCTTGTCGTTACCCGCGCCACTCTTATCCAGCCGTTCACTTCCAGCCAGGTCGACAAGGTTCAGACAACCTTCGCATGTCTCGCCTGTGGCCGCGTTCTCGCCGCATATGCGTAGCGTGAAAACAGAGTGCGAACGTGATGAGCGCTCGTTCATGAGGGTGCTGGCAACGGTTCGCCGTGACTGTGCGATCGAGAGCAACGAGCGCACTTGGTTCGGTGACGTGAGCGGAATGACGTCGATGTCGGTGACAGATGTCCGCCCAGACTTGTCGTGCTTGATCTCGTGCTTCTTTTTGTCGAATTCCGCTTTGCCAAGCAGGTCATTAATGGTCTCGTTGTACTGAGGGAGACGTATCAGCGCAAACGATAGCTGCGAGAAACAATCAACCCACAATCTCGAGGAATTGCCCCTCCAAATGGTAGACCCAGCCCTTGCTCTGGAGCTCTTCGGTCACCCGGAAGACTTGCTCAACCGCTCGAGGAATCATACCAATCGTAGGTTCAGTCTGGAAAAGGGGGTTAATATTTCGTAGAGGCGTCTGACGGAGAGACGTACAGGTCCACCCTCCATAGTGAAGGATTTGCCAGAGCCGGTCTGACCGTACGCGAAGATGCAAACGTTATATCCGTCCGCACAGCTTTGTGCAAGCAGAGAGATCTCCTCGAAGACCTCCGCTTGGGTAGATTGTGGTTCGAAAACCTAACGAGACTAGCGTTAACTCTCCCGAAATGTGGCCATACGAGACACTTACACGGTCGAATGAGAACTGCCACTCATCCTTGCGCTCTTGTCCTGTTGCACTTTCGCTCGAGGACCGCAGTACAATCTCCTTGTGGTCCATCTTGTCGGGGAACATGATATCCGCGCGCAGCTTCTCTCTCACCAGCACCTGGTTCTCCGGTGGTGGACTAGGAGAGTTGGATCCACCCGACCTGACCAGTGCGTACGACGGTATGTCTGAAGATAACAGCGGTCGTACACGACAGAAGACACGGATGTTGCCCTGCCCTGTCGTCAAGAAGATGTCGTTGACGGAGATACGGACATACCTTGAGCTCTTGCACCATGTTGTGCAACTTTCGCCTGTGGGCCTCGGCATCGCGAATCTCCTGCGCCTGTTCGGCAATCCTCTTCTCTGCGGCTTCAAGCTTGAGAGCGAGTTCTGCGGCCGAGTTGGACGAGTTGTCGAGCGCAATCTGAACGGCAGTTACTTGGGCTTGGAGGGCGGTGACTTGCGAGTTCAGGGTCAGCTGAGCCGTCGCCTGTTGAGATACGGTGGCGCGCAGAGTCTTCACCGTTTCGCGCTCGCGCTCGAGGTCCTCGTCTCGCAGCCGCACATCCTCCTCCAGCTCCCTAACCTTCCTGTCCTTTCTCCTGTCCTCTGTCTCCCAGTCTAGTAGATCATTGGCATGTTTACGTTTCAGTGACTCAAGTTCATCGAGGGCGGTGTCGAGTTCTCGACGTTGGTCGAGCTCCTGCGACTTCGACGTTGCAAGTAGGGCGTGGTGGTTAGCCTCGAGCTCCTCGCGCTTGGCGCGCTCGGCGTCCATATCGGCCGCGATGGACGTGACTTGCTCCTGCAGCGCCTGGAAACGCTCTTCATCGGCCGCCTTTCCTCGTGCCGGACCAGACACGGTACGAGATGTTTGTGCACGGGTTGCAGGACGGACTGTGGGTCGAGGGACAGTAGGTCGCACGGTAGGTCGTGCAGGCACTTTCGGTGCAGCACTCTTCGGGGGTAAAGTTGTCGCACGCGCACGCGTCGGGATGGTTCGTCGCGCAGCGGCGGTAGCAGCAGTCGACTGGCCGGCTGTTGCAGCGTTCCTCGGTATTGTGGGAGCAGGTGCCTTCCGTGCGAGTCCAGTCCTGCCTGCAGCGACGTTTGGAGCGTTCTTCGCAGAGGGTCGCAAGGGTTGGTTCGGTCGTGTTTCTTCTGAGACCGCGGCTAACTTGCGAGGCAGATTGCTGTCATCGCCGCCATCATCGTCCGAGGGGGCTTTGCGTTTGCGCGTCGTTATCATCGCCCTCGATGTCGAAGACGCCAACGCAAGTGGTGGTGAGTGATGAAGCTGAAGTCGGGGTTTGGGAATTAGAGACATCAGAAGCTAAGCGTTCGCTAAACCTCAACCACCAATCGCACGTCGCGTAGCACTGATGTAGTCACGTGATGGCGTATTATGGCTGTCTGCAGCTTTTAGGCCCTGGAGCTGAGAAAAAAAAGAGAAATCGGAATAAATCACAGTAGAATGCCAGGGTATGGTATGTACAGGGTTAGGCTCAAATACAGCGTCTGCATGCGGCTAATTCACGTCACAGCAAACAGCCCAAGTACTTCAAGCGTCGGTCGGTGTAAATCTCAGGGATGCAGGATAAATTCATGATCATTGACCATTCATGAATTGTGGCACGGAAAAAATCATGCGTACATTCCTTAGTTTCAAATAGAACAACGTGAGATCCTGTCAATTTTTGCTACCCCATCCGTGCTTTCGCGGAGGAGCCAGAGGCCGGAGGCCGGTTTTGAACCGCTCTCGGTTGGGACAGGTCCTTTTTCTGTTCTTCGTATTTTCTCTGTTTCAGAGCTTTCTAGCTTGAGTATCTGAATGTCGCTTTAGCCTCCAGTGGGTCGGGAGAGATGGCGAGGAAGGCAAGTGACTGGGGTCCCGACGCCAGCATGGCTTGGCGCCAACACACATACGACTTCATCACACTACATTACAGCCATGGAACGCTGTCCCTTCGAACTGTGGGGAAAGATTGTAGCCTTTGCTTGCACGGATGGCGGGCACACAGGGTGCTCACTGTCTCTCGTGTCTCGTACAATGCATGACGTCGTCAAACCCGTACGCTACCACTCGGTGTCTCTCGTCGGAGAAAGGCAGCTTCACGCATTCGTAGCTCGGCTTGCTGCACTGAACCTTCCGCCCGTCATCCACCATCTCTTCATATCAGTCGAGATGCCCAGGTACAATACTATGACGATTATGGAAGAGTCTCTTGCACTAGAAGTGCTGGAGACTGCGCAGGCTAAACCTACGAGCAAGACAGAAATGGAGCTCATGATGCGCAACATTCTCTCCTCTTCCGCGTCCAACCTGTATAGTCTCGTTATCCACAACTACTACGACTTCGATCTCACGGTCAACCTCCCAGACTTTCCCCTTCTCCATGACATCACGATCGGTTACGTTCCCAGCGATTGTGCAGCAGACGCGCACGCGCGTTTCCCATCGCTGCGCCGCCTACACTTGCTGTCAATCTCTCGTAGAATGCCCGTCTGCTGGCTCAAGTTGAGGGATTTTGCACCGCACATCACCCACTTCAGGATGTCCAGCTTGAGCCTAGACCGGCACATATCTCCATTCCTGCGCATTTTGCTGGACATTCCTCCTCCTCTATGCCCACGGCGTTCACGCGATGACTGCTTCTCGGGAAAATACATCCATTATCGTTCAGGATCAGAGAAGGCGAAACAAGCTGTCATTGTGGCTTCGCGGCTGTCTACTCTGGAGTACGTCTATGTGCAGCCGAGAGTAGACTGTCCAAGCGGTCGGCGCGCACCTGGACATCTCGCGCACAACCAAATGATGGATGGCCTTAAGAGCATCGCTTCCGCCTCAGCACGTGGCGAAGGCGTCGGGAAATTCTTCCTCATGCCTCAACAAGAATTCTACACCCTCGACGATTTACATAAGGATTGGATAGAGACAGTCGAAGGCAACGACGGCCCGTGGCCAGGAGGACGAGGAGACTCCTTGTCGGCTGTTGTCCGTGCAAAGTGGCCGGAGGAGCACCCCGCATATCACCCTCTGCCCAGTTCCCTGCCTGCCGGCACCCAACGTGTACCTTGGCGTCAGCTATTCTGAACGGGGCAGCCGTGAGTGTGTTAGACTGCCTCTCCAAACTGCCACTAAGCTCTGCAAATGTTGGCAGGTAAACCTGCTGCCGGAATTATCTCTCAGTCACTCAGCCCGTGTCTGAATAAATAACACCATGGATGCTTGGGCCGTGCCGCCAATTCAATGCAACAGATCCGGAATTAAATAGTCGGGTCGAAAAAGAATTCGGGATTATGAGGGAGAGCAGAGCGTCCCGATCTTGCTGTTAGACTATGTCTAAGTACGGTGCACATGTATGAACACACCATCTCACACATGCGCCCCCTGGTTCAATCTTTGCGTGCAGCCAGTCCATTGCGGAGCACCTCCTGCCTAAGGGCATCTTGAAAGCGGTGGACACTCAAGGTACTGAGTGATCCGAAGTAGCGATGTCTATGGGATTTTCGACATGCTTGGCGAGGTCCCAGTCGTTCAGGAAACGCCTTCCAGTTTCAGCATTGATCATGATATTTTCGGCACTGACGTCGCAATGCAGAAGCCCCGCGAGCTCGTAGGCAGCCCTATGCACTGCCAAACCAAGTGGCCAGTGGGCGTGAACTTTAGCTTCGAAACATATTGTGGACCCGTACCCTCGAAATTATCATGCGCGCATTGCAACAGCTCCTTCTGATCTTCATACGTCTCGAGATGGCGGTCAATCTCCTTCATGACGATGCGGTGGTGGATGTGCTTCGACGGCCTCCGACCGTCCGGGAATAAATCTTGGTTATGAGTCGCCTGTGGCATCTTGCCTCCCACGTCGCCTCCTGCGAGTACAGAGGCGAAGTTCTGTACTTGATGATCATAAAGCAGCACATAGTTCTCCAGCTCAGGGCAGGTGCCTTCTATATACAAAATGTCCTTGATGAACACAACCCGTGCAACTCCCGAGTCAAGGTTGTGATCACGAGTGGGCCGCAGCGTCGCGAACCTGTACGATGCTGCGCAACATAGTAGACAAGGGGCAGGGTCGGATCGTCAATATCCTGACTTGTGATCTTGAGGAAGAAGGAGGATAATCAGTCGGTTGGTAGTTACGTCCACCAATTGATTCAGCACTATCATATACGGTGCCTCATTCTGTGGGACGTAGGCTGGTGTGCAGATGCACGACAGGTTGAAACTGTCGCGCTGAAGGAAGTTGCGCCTCCACTTTTGTCCGAGCCACCGCAGCTGCACTGGGTCCTCTACTGCTTTGCAGACCATCTTCTCCACACGCCCTGCTACTTTCCTCCGTTGCCTGCGGCAGCGATCACAACCTGTACCATACAGTTCGTCAACTCCACCTTTCCCGGCCGGGAGTCGAAGAACTACCAATGGACCACCACTCACAATCGGACCACTTCGGTACGGTGGCCGGCTCCGAATCGACGCTGCCCGATGATACCAAAATCAAAATCCGCGCACGATATTCATCGCTTTACCACTTCACATATCTGGTTTTTGCATCGGATGTTACGCTCCTGAGTAATGCAGTGAGACTCTGAGCCGCACAGCAAATAATTATACGCATACGCCATGGTTCGCACAAAATGCGCTCAGCAAGCCTTACTACATAGAACAGATCTCAGCTGAAAGGCGTAGCTAACAAAAAA
>NW_006767639.1:814061-879651 GCF_000300595.1 Phanerochaete carnosa HHB-10118-sp | reverse complement strand
CGATGGACGCCGCACCCGGTGTGAAGAAGAGTAGGCAGAATTCGGATCGTGGCGTACGCATATATTGACCCTACCAACACATCTGTCGTCGACAACTCAGCAAAAAGGTGATGGTTACCGATGACGTCAAGGCGGCACGTTTCGCAGACGAGGTCGGCTACCCGCCGAGCGCAACCTCCACGGCAGCTGGTAGGCACACCAGTTTTGTCCCATTGTCTTGCTATGCTTGTATTTGCGCTGTGCAATGCTATCGCTCTACTGCTGTATTTTGATAGATCTGACTGGCATACCGAGCAGATGAGGAAGATGGTTAATCTGCGTGGTAGGCGCGTGCTCATATCTGGCTCACATCAAGCTTCAATATAGGACCGCATTGCAGACGCCATCTATTGTTTCCGACGCGGATGGCCTGGCAGGCCTCTTCGTACACTTAGAGAACGGCGATCAATGATAGGTTGCTTTCGTGCCTAAATGCATCAAGCCTCCGCCTGCGGTCAGAGGCAGAGTCTCACCGGCCGTTCGCACTTCTCCCACTCAGCTCCCCCCATGATCTCCAGGCTGTATCTCCTTTATGCCGTGCTTCTGACGTACCTACAGGTCGCCCATGTGGTATGGGCCCAAACCCCGTCGTTTGCGGTGCCGACAACATGGAAGGTAGGTCCAGGTTCTTCCTTCCTTCTTCCGGTAACCAACGGTGAAACGAACGTCTGCAATATGGACAGGGATCAACAACGAATCTAACCTTGGACCAGAGGTACAACCTCGCAACGGCGATTATCGACACCGTCAAGGGGCTCTTCAATGCCAGTGACGGGGTTATAGACGGTGTGTACTATGATGCCCGCGTTGATTTCGCGAGCTCAGTGGTATCCGACGTTGGCCACCACCAGAACTCGGGTTTTCAGACACGAGCAGCATGCTCATCGCGATATCCTTGATGGATCGTATCAATGGCACCAGCTTATATCAGGATTTGGTCATTAACAGTTTGACTACGGCGATAAACCCCAGTCCTCCTACGTCGTAAGTCCCCCAAAAATAACCCGTAGCTGCTACCTGATAATGTACCGCACCCTACATCCAGGGTAAGTGAAGAGCGTGGTTTAGTTGGATAGTATAACTCAGTAATCATTCCAGACCCTAAATACAGATGCAGCGTAAGTTGGCCTGTTTCGCTGCCAGCGACTATCCCGAAAGGTGACTGTATGTCCTAGACAATGGGGCACAACTGCTGTTCAAGTTGCGCTCGCTTACAACAGCACGACTGCACTAGCACTTGCCACGTCGATATGGGAGCAGCTGTACGTTTACTTCATTCAGCCGTCGGATGCGGCGCAGGGGAGCCATGCCACCAGAAACGTACTAATCGCGTCTACTTGCAACGGATGTGAGTATATCTTCTTATCTCGGAGGGAAGCACGCTAATCTAGCCCATTCAGTAACTACAGCTGGCGGGCTCTTCTACGTATGATTCTGTCTCATTGAATGCCTGGTTGTCACTCATCACCTGAGAACAGTTTAGCGGGACTAATCAAACCAACACAGATGTGAATGTAGAGACGCTCGGGTGAGTGTATATCGTTATGTGTTGCAAGCGGCCAGTGAACATGAGCATCCTCCAGGGCCTTTATGGCGTATGTAGTTACCGTTCTATCTCAATATTCTTCACGGCTGATGATCGTAACTTTTGCAGGCTGTCTTCGTACTTAGCCACAGCTACCTCCAATCAAACTTACGCGACAGCAGCGGAACTGTCTGCGGAATTTATATGGAACCAGCTATACAACGGCATGATAATCATGGACACAATCACGGTGGCGAACTGCGCGACCAACGACGTGACGCTCTCGTACAATTCAGGCAAGACTATCGAGGGTCTCGCTGATTTGGCCCAGAGGAATTCCGTATGGACGTCTCGGTGCGTGATTTAGTCGTTGGACTTCCCAGCACTCTAACGCTCCCAATCTGTACTAGTTTGGAGTCACTTGTCTCAGCTGTAATCCCCTTCCCTGATTGGACCGCAAGCAATGGAACAAACAGCGAAGGTACACTCCACCTTCATCATGCCGAGCGTGGTATTGATCCTGCGATCTCAGACCAGGTAGATCCACAGGACGTGGAACAGTCGTCCTTCTTGCATTCTACGAAGGGTATGTCGTCTCTACGCATCATTGCTTACAAAGAGTATTGACTTTCAACCATAGCATTCCTTATTCGAGGTTTATACGCCGCTTGGAACCATACTGACCCCACGTCTGACATGGCGAAGTTAATTGAAGCATATATCACTGTTCAAGTTTGTGGTATATGCTCTACTAATAAGAAATGCAACTCATCTGCGAATAGTATAATACGCTGCAAGATCTTGCCACATCCCCTGGCACCAATATGTATTCCTCGGCTTGGTCCGGCCCTCCTATCCCAGTGCTTGTACCATGGGGTCAACTAGATGCATTGGAGGTGATGAGGTCGGAATTTGGGTTCGCGCTAAAGCAACCAACGACCCTCACATCGCAGACGTACGTGCATCTCCATATGCTGTGCATAATTACTTGGGCGCTTACTGATCTCAAAAGCTCATCGACTTCTCCTGAATCGATGTCTTCTACATCGACCACGACCTCAACACGTTCCCCTTCCACACAAACTGCAGAACCGAGTCATAAACAATCAGATGTTGCGGCTATTGTTGGAGGCACGGTCGGAGGAGTTGTTTTCCTAGCCTTACTCGTGGCAATCCTTTTGATCTGCCGCAAGCGTCGCAAGCAGGACGAAGAAGAAACCATTCGTCAAAAAATGGAGTTCGCGCCAGTGCCTTACACGCCGGACTTGGCCACGCTGAGCATGGCCCCCGCTTCTTCTACGCCACCAACAAGCACGACCACACTTCGTGCGTTCGCGAGCAAGCCAACGTACCTGAGAAGCACCGCGAAACAAATACCCGACAGCGCTCTGCGAGCAAACGAGGAAGAAGCCGCCTTCGTGGAGCAACCGATGTCTCCAGGCGTCTCTCAGCCTAGCGGCTCAGAAGGCCCCAGTACTGCGAGCCCGCATCCGGCGGCGAGTCCTACGAGCAACCCTCAAGATGCCGACGAGCCCGAGCATGATTTAACCGCGTTACTCGCCCAGCTCTCCAATATACTTGCGACGGCTCCGCACACTCAAGGAGATGCACCTCCGGCGTATGATGACTAGGGTTTTCTGGACATTTGAACTTGTCTGTAATTGGTTTTTTGGCCCGGTGACATATCTTTCGAACGTTGAAGTACCTAGCCAGATTTTCTTGGTTCGGGACGGACGTTATCAGAAATCAGCCAGTCTGCTGTCATTTAGGGACAATTATGTCTACTTTCCTTTATCACGGGATGGTGATCCACGAAGACAGCCTGCGGTTAGCTGTCGCCGTCATGAGCTACTTGGTACGAACCTGGGCAGATACTGTATGGTTCCTTGCCGTCAGCCGCGCGACATAGGACTGAGCCCTAGGATCTCACCAACTATCAAAGCTGAAGTTCAGCATTCGGGGGAGTTCTGTGCAAAGATGGGTCGCACAAATCAGCGTCGCGTGAAGGCTTGGTGGAAGCGCGTCGACACGCGCGACGTAAAGAGAGCCCTCGCAATGATGCAGTCCGCATCACCAAAACACTCAGAGCCGCAGGCGACAGCGAAGAGTCCAGCGGGTTTGAGAAGAGCGAGCGGCGTCCTCCTTACTCCCGCAAGGCCGGGGCTCTTCATTGGCGGACGAGGCAGGTAAATTGTTAGTGAGGGAGATCTCGCGTTCTGGAAGGTAAGAGTTAGTCAACTTGTGCCTTGAGCTGCTCGTTTTTGACAGGCTTTTACGGGGGACAAAGATTAAGGCAGTGGTGGCTATGATGGCGGGGACAGACATATCAACTTCTTTTTGACTGTATAAGCCATGTCAATAGACCGAAGCGATCGGGATGCAACGAGCTCAATTCGAGAAGGAAACATCTACAGCAGCAGCGTCAGATCGAGGAGCACAGGTTCTTCTGCAAAGGGTAGATACCCAAGGAAGCGACAACCTAATAAATTAAATCGTGCCCATATCGTACAAAGACCTTACGTCTCAACGTCATGCTCCGTCGATATTGGCGGAACTGTTGACGTAGTCGGCCTCTTTCCTTCCCGGCCCAGTCCTGCAGCTCGTTCAGACTCCTCGATGGTGTAAGCCGGCTCCTTCAGCTGCTTCAGCTGTCGCTTGTGGACCTTGCTTCGCCAATGTGACTTCAAAGCGGCATCACTTTCGTAGTATCTGTTACGCAATCAGGCATAATCGCAGGGGACAGCTTCAGCTTGCTTACTTTGCACACTCTACGCAGTAGTGTTGCGCGAGGCCTGGCTTTTCGTAATCTATTGGCTGTGCCTCCAAGGCAGCTCGATTCTGTTGCATATCTCGTTAACTATGACTCGATAATAATGCATTCACATTATTGCACCTTCGGATCTAAGTCAATAAGCTGAATCTGGTCCAGGTCTTTCGTCCGTGCCTACGTGATCACTTCAGTGCATCTCGCTCAAGGTCTTTTGATTGTGATAACACACCCGCGTCCTTGAGGCTCTATGCACATCTCTCTGCGCGTGATGCGTTCTCGATCGGCGTAAACGACCCATGTTATAGAGAGGAATGCGGGTAGATGTGTTCGAAGGTGGAAGAGCAAAATAATAAGCGCAAATCTTAGATCTGTGTCACGTGATTATCTTACGGGGTAGGGCGCTCGCCGCTTGGGGCAGGTTGCCTCCGCGAGTTCGAAGCTTCGTCTTGGATTTGTTCTTCTTTCTCTGAATCACACTTGGGACTGTGTTTATTGAGTCTTGAGGTGGAATGAGAATTTTGTCATGGAATATTGTAAGTCTTTGTTTTGAATGTCTGCCGCGTGCTTATTAGCTTCGACGCGTCGAGACAGAATGGAATCCGTACGCTGCCTCAATATCATCCGTATGCAACTCTACAGCATCTATGATACCTCATTTGACGTGTTCTTAGATGGAATGCAATGAAGGATTGTCAAGGCATTCTTGACGAGGTTGGTGCGGACATCATTTGCTTTCAAGGCAGGTTTCTGTTCAACGGAGTTCGACGTGACCCTGCTCACGAATTAGTGACCTAGAGATGAAGACTACACGCGCAGCGCTGCCTAGAGACGTTGCTATACCCGACAACTATACGTCCTTCTTCTCGTTTCCTGTGTCAAAAGGCGGCTACAGCGGCGTGGCCGTCTACACAAAGTCCTCTGAAGTCGTACCGTTAAAGGCTGAGGAAGGTCTGTCTGGGAGACTCCAGCCAAAGCCACCGCTCTCTGCAGAGGAGCGCATCTCACAGACATATCCATCTGTGAACGACGTTGCAGCATATCCCGACGAGGACGGCGACGTTCCTGGGACCTTTGACGCTCTCGATTCCGAAGGCCGCGCGCTGGTATTGGACTTTGGACTCTTCGTGCTGGTCAATGTTTACTGCCCAAACGAGACTTCCGACGCTCGGCTTCCATTCAAGATGAACTATCATCTTCTAGTCGCGGAAAGGGTCCGACGGTTCATTGACGAAGGACGCGAGGTCATCGTTATGGGAGACATGAACATTTGTGCGACACCACAGGACCATTGCGATGGACACCTGACGAGCGTGAGAGAAGTTTTCTGGGACCATCCAGCGCGTGCTTGGTTCCGACATTGGTTAGATCCGGATGGGCCTATGGTCGATGCCGTACGCACCTTCTGGCCTGCTCGAAAAGGGATGTTCACTTGTCAGTGCGTTCACAGTACGTTCACGCATTATGGAAGTGTAATTTGTCTTGCAGGTTGGAACCTGCGGACACAAGCACGCGAGACTAACTACGGTACTCGGGTCGACTACATCCTGGTCACCAAGGGTCTACTCAAGTGGGTCAAACACGGTGATATCCAGCCTTCAGTGAAGGGCTCCGACCACTGTCCGATTTACATTGATCTGCACAACGAGATTACTCTTGACTGTGGAGAAACGGTCAAGCTGCGAGACGCAATGAAGCAGTGTCATGAGCCGAAAGCCGTCCCTCGGGTGGCAGCGAAGAGCTGGGAGGAGTTCTCCGGCAAGCAGACTCGACTGTCCACATTCTTCGGCAAGAAGAACGGTGTCAAGTCACCAGCTGACAAGCCAGCCGAGCCCAGTCGACCAATTCGTCCGCCCCGTACCATAGCTCCCGGAGTGAATGCCGAGGCTGGGCCCTCGACCCTGACCCGCAAGACCTCTTCACCACGACCTGCAGAGACGCCGGCCAAGAAGCGCTCTCTCCCACAAGCGAACTCGCCTACGGTCACAAAGAAGCTAAAGAAGGATCCGGGTCAACAAAAGCTCGGGTCTTTCTTCAGCAAGCCTGCCGCTACCAAAGACGGATCCGTGGGCAAGCGGCAAGCCGAGGTCATTGAGCTCAACAGCGACTCGGAGCCGTCTTTGACGCAAACCACTGACAGGGCTAACGACGCTGACCAACTGGAAGCAGACTTCCAACTGGCGTGCGAGCTGGCCTCATCGCAGGAGAACATCTCGACACCCTCGTCGACATTGTCGCTGCGCTCACCGTCGGAGAGCAGGGCCGCGTGGGCCGACGTCTTCGCGCCTGTGAAGCCACCGAGTTGCACTGTGCATGACGAACCCGCACGGCGATATACGGTGAATAAACCTGGACCGAATAAGGGCAGGTTATTTTATTTATGCTCTCGGTCGGTCAAAATCGTGTGCTCTCTGTATGTGGAATCAGCTCATACTGTTTAATAGACCTGTTGGTCCGGGATACGACAAAGGCAAAGGCGAACGATTGCGGCACGAAGTCAATCGTGAGTTTCGGTGTGATTACTTCAAGTGGGCGAACGACTTGAAGCAGGAACGCTCCGGACCGAAGAAGCCGCCATGACTTCTCCGTGTTCATGTATCTCTGTATGTTTCTATTAGAACGAAATTCTAGATTCAGCCTTGTTGGGCAGTGTTAGCTGGTCACTCACTCGTACACTGGCACCATATCCGACGGTGCCAAACAGTGTTACGGCTCCGAAGTTGTAAAGAATGGGGCAGCTCAACAGGTAAGCTAATTGTTTTTGACGCACACATTCTTGCACATAGTCCGCGTCGGCCGTTTTGTAAAACTGCGACGGGGAACTCACTGGAGCTAGTACCTGAGAAACCGAGGTCAGACGCATAGTTGAGGTCATGTGTCGGGCAAGCGACTAAGTCGCTGATTCCCGCTGTTCTATAGCGCCATTGCTTATGATGTTACGGGGAGGGCCCTCGAGGGTTAGTTCTCTTGGCTCCAGCGCTCTTCCTGACAGACGTGGACCTTATAATGATGGTTGGCCCCAGTTGATTTGCGGTGTTCGTGCACCCTCTCCCCCCTTTACAACCTGCCAGTCCAGTGACTCCAGTTACATCTCTCTCCATGTGTTGTGACAACCTGATAAAACGACCAAATTCATGGAGACACGCTCGATCTGCTTCAACGATCCCTGGTCTTTCTCTAAAGGAAAGGCAGCAGCTTCATGTAAGTCACATATGCACATGATCCTCGATGTCAGATAATAAACACTTTATTAGGAGAGCATACACTCTGCAGCGCGGAAGTACCTAGACAATGTGTCGTGGCGCAGGCAGACTCCAGAGAAGACAGCATATTTCATGAGAGAGGTAGGTAGCCTGTATATCTTTGTTTATAAAGCTAAACAGTCACAAACTAGATTGTTGAAAAACTTCCTTTCCTGGCCCGATATGAAGATGCATGGCCTGCTGAGGGCTGTATGCGGGAACATCTGATGCGGCGGAAAGACCGAGATCAAAGCATCAATTGCGCACCCATCGGGAGAGTTAGGCCTAGGAGACATGATGCTATAATGCGAAACAAAAGCCCCGCCCTGCAGGTGAACAATTATATTCCACTTTTGAGGCACAGCAGCTGATTCGAATGTGTCCCTGAAGGCTGAGCATGCGAAAGGGCCGGAATTCGGGAACCTGGCACCCAGACGACGTACGGGCGAAGATGCGGTGCGAGCATTCCTCAAGTCGATTAGCCCTAGGATGGATGGACTCGCGCTTGTCTTCGTACAAGGTGGCATCGTGGACGAGGAGCATGTTGAAGCTTTGGCGAATTTTCCGGAGGCGGAGCAAGTCAAGTTCCTCAGGCGAGACTTGGAGCTGAATGCTTTGCAGGCGAGGATCGTACGGCTCGCTCTTCTCGCACGTAAGGCAAGCTCATCCAAAACCCCGTCGCGAATTGGGTAAGGTCCCACCGACTGCGAGTTGACGAGAGGACGCGTCTTCGGGTTGTCCGTCGAAAAGCAGTGGCTGTATTTTGTATCGTCTACTTTCATATCAAAAGCTTGGGCTAGACACTGAACGTTGACTTTGATTTTTCCGAGTCTATCACGAAATGTGTGTTTGAGCTTTTTGGCTGGACGGCCGGACCGATGATTGTGACGTAGTTCGCTTGTCACACCTCGAATATTTAGCGAATTTCTCCTGAATTGTGCGTTCGTCACCGACTTCGAGTATCATCACGATCGATATCGTATCTATTCTTTCGCTCACTGACTCGCAAGCATGGGTCATCTCATAACCGTCGCAACGTGAGTCTATGCCTTTGGATCCTTCTACATTGACCGAATGCCTTACACAGATGGTACGCACTCTAGGGCTTGATAGCTGGGATTTCAGTACGATATGTACTTTACAGCTCACTGAATCAATGGGCTCTGGACTTCGAGGTACATTTCTTTCAGGAAGCCTCTAGCCGATTAATCCGAGTCGCCCTGTACAGGGGAACTTCGAACGTATCATGCAAAGCATACGAATCGCCAAAGAACGCGGTGCGACGATGAGAGTAGGCCCAGAGCTTGAGATCACGTTAGTGGATATCCACAAAAATTACCTATTCTAAAAGTTCTCTAGCGGATATGGGTGCCTGGACCACTTTCTCGAGGGTAAGCGTTTGTTCAGATGGCTTCAGGCCGTCATTCATCCATGCTCTCCAGGCGATACTGTACTACACTCCTGGGAAGTGTTGGCGAAGATTCTGGCAGCTCCAGAAGCGGAAGGCATACTCTGCGACATTGGCATGTGAGTCGACCGCTTCTCAGGAGAAGTGACGCCCTCCCTCACCGTGGAAGATAGGCCTGTTGTGCATAAGAATGTCATATACAATTGTCGCGTGATCGTCTATAACCGCAAGATCATTCACATCCGACCTAAAATGTGGCTAGCAAACAACGGAAACTACAGGGAACTGCGCTACTTCACGCCATGGATGAAGCATCGCCAAGTTGAGGACCACTACCTTCCCCGTATCATTGGCCACGTTACAGGACAGGTTAGTATATAAAACCTTCTTCCATCGAATCTTGTGTTGAGAGATAACGTAGACGAAAGTTCCGTTTGGAGATGCAGTCGTGAGCACTTCAGACACCTGCATTGGCGTCGAGTTATGTGAAGAGCTTTTTACTCCTTCAAGGTGACAGAGTCTGCATTCATTTTTGTGCTTATGTGCATATTAACACATTAAAAGCCCACACATCCTCATGGGTCTCGATGGCGTTGAGATCTTCACTAACTCGAGCGGGAGCCATCATGAGCTGCGCAAATTATACACTAGAGTAGAGCTGATCAAAGAGGCGACACTCAAGGTAACTGTAACGATCCTTTAGACGCACAGCACGCTGACGGTCTCTAGCTCGGTGGAATTTACCTGTACGCTAATCAACAAGGATGCGATGGAGACCGGCTTTATTATGACGGCTGTGCGATGATTGCGGTGAACGGCAGGATTGTGGCTCAGGGATCCCAATTCTCTCTCAACGATGTCGAGGTTGTTACCGCCACCGTCGACCTAGAAGATGTCCGCTCTCACAGAGCAATCAGCAGCCGGAGCATGCAGGCCGCAAGTGCAGAGCGATATGAGCGCATCGAGGTCGACTTCGCTCTGTCTGGTGGAAAGTTTGACAGCGTTAGAGACCTGGACGATATCGTTCTGCACATGTATGAGCCACGCTACCATAAACCTGAGGAAGAGATCGCGTAAGTAAGCCTCTGCGCCGCCGATACTGGAGAACTCAAATGCACGAATAGTCTAGGCCCTGCATGTTGGCTGTGGGACTACCTTCGTCGCTCGCGGACCCAAGGTTACTTTGTTCCTTTGAGTGGAGGCATTGATAGCTGCGCAACAGCCGTCATCGTGTACTCCATGTGTCGTTTAGTCGCAGAAGCTGCTCAAAGAAGAGGTATGGCTCGAGCTATGTAGTGCGCGCACTTACGCTGATAAAGCGTTCTTAGACCAGCAAGTCATCTCAGATGCGCGTCGCATCGCTGGCTTGCCAGAAGATTCCGATTATGTCCCTCAAGATGCACAAGAATATTGTAACCGTATCTTTCACACGTGCTATATGGGCACTGAGAACTCCAGCGCTGAGACTCGTGGGAGAGCCAAGGCACTAGCTGAAGCTATCGGCAGGTGAGCACCCTACAGAGGGAGAGTTGATTATCTTGCTTAATATAGACAGCTATCATACCGACCTCAACATGGACACTGTAGTCACTGCGGTACGGAACTTGTTCGCGATGGTCACTGGAATCAAGCCACGCTTCCGTGTTCACGGAGGCTCTTCTGCAGAGAATCTCGCTCTGCAAAACATACAAATAAGCGTCCTCTTTTCTTTGTATGAACTATACCCTGAGATATATTACAGGCAAGATTGCGTATGGTCGTTGCATACTTGTTCGCTCAACTTCTGCCATGGGTTCGGGGTCGCAACGGCGGTCTTCTCGTGCTTGGCAGCGCCAATGTCGATGAAAGGTAATCTTGTCCTCAGACTGAGACGGCAAGCTAACAGCCCTTCCTAGTCTACGTGGCTACCTCACCAAGTACGACTGCTCGTCAGGTTGGTCATGACTCCTCTGTTAACTTTCTGAGGATATTGATATACAGCTACCAGCCGATATCAATCCCATTGGCGCTATCAGTAAGACGGACTTGAAGAGATTTATCGCCTACGCAGAACGAGCGTTCAATCTACCGGTCCTGCATGAGTGCGTTCCAAAAAATTTCCCAATTGTGGGACCGCACTCAACCCGTAGCCTAGCTTCTTGACAGCCGTACCTACAGCCGAGCTAGAACCCATTACCGAGACCTATGTTCAGGCTGACGAGGTCAGTGGTGCTCATGTCACTCATCCGACTCTTGCTGAACGTCAGCAGGCCGACATGGGCATGACCTACGATGAACTTTCTGTCTTCGGAAGATTGCGCAAGGTCGACAAGTGCGGCCCGTACAGCATGTTCACTAAGCTCGTACACGAGTGGGGCTCGTTCCTGTCGCCTACTAAGGTGCACCTCATCACCATCGAAAGTTGCTGTGCCTGCTAACAACTGTGGCTAGATCGCTGAGATAGTCAAGCATTTCTTCTTCGAATACGCCAGGAACAGGCATAAGATGACCACGTTGACCCCGTCGTACCATGCGGTCAGTATCGAACGCATTGTATAGTAACCGAGACTGACCTCTCTGCAGGAGCAATATAGCCCTGACGATAACAGTGCGTGTTCTTAACCAGAGTAGTACTTTGTGCTCATGGTTCCCATAGGGTTTGATCTTCGTCCATTCTTATATCCTTCGAGGTTTCCCTGGCAATTCAAGAAAATCGATGCTATCGCCGCTACCTTACCCGACAGGAGTATCACCTCTCCGGAGGAAGCAAGAAAGAAGCTGACATAAAGCCCTAGATGTACAGGACGCGCATTCAATAGATAGTAAGTGGCCCTAGACAATGCGGAGGCATCTAAATGCTGACAAGAGGGATACAGATGGGCAATACATGTATTATAAGCTACAACACCGTGCGTCCAGGATGAAAAGAGAATCAGAGTGGATTGGATAAGTCTCGAGGTTATGTCCGTTGTAAGAAACGGGAAAGAACGCCCTGTATCGCGATCTTCTTCATGATAGTCGGCTCTTCCGCTGCAAGTAACAATGAATAGGGGTAGCAGATAAAATAAAATAAAACGCACGATCTTGCAAATCCTCCTCTTTTACCTTTCGCTTGATGCTTTCCATGACCTCGCTGACTGCGGAACGATCAAAATCTCCGCGTGCCTTCATAATGTTCTCTACGAAGGCAATGTTCGGTCCGTGCACCTTAGCGAAGGACCAGTACGAGAGGAAGACCAAGCTCTTGGAGGCTTCGAGCAACGACAGGATCTGCTCCAGGACTTCTAGCCGAGGTTCCAGTTCCTTGGACTTCTTGTACGCGCCGAAAAACTTGTAAACCTCCGAGATATCATCCTTTACCCGCTCTGACGCGGCTGGCATCTTAAGCTTCGGTGCGTTGGCGAGCGCCGTGATATAATTGACGAGGAAAGCGTCAAGTAGGTCTTCGACGAGCAGGTCGAAGAGCGACTGATTGAGGTATGTCTCGTAGTCGGACATGTAGTCCCGTACTGTCTCGACGATTTGAGCCATGATACCGTCGTACCAGGGTGGCTGGAAGAGTTGCTTTGAGGCTGGTTTGAGGTCATGGAAAATCATATCGATCAACGTCTGCGTGCACTTCTTTGCGACGTCGAGGTAACCGTCGATGGCGTCGTTCAGGCGGTCGTGGATGGCGCCCTGGTACTTCTCGGAGACCAGCGGCTCAATACGTCCAGATAGCGTCTCGGCGAAGTCGGCGGCACGGAGCTGATCGTTCGCCAGTGCGATGCAGTACTCGACGAGACCGCTCGCGACTTCTTCGGGTTTCTCGGTGTGCTTCTTGAACTCCACGTCGATTAACCGCGTCCATTGCTCCTGTATCCCGCGCATAACCCGGCCAATCTCCTCGACTACGCGAGCGAGGATGATCCCCTGATTGCTATCCATCGCCGCATCGACCTGCTGATTGACCATCTGGAAGAGAATGACGGCTCCCTGCATGCCGTACAGGCCGTCGCTGTCCACCTCAGGCGGCTCTGCGCGCGTCGAGAAAGCCTCAATCTCGGTCCTCATCAAGTTCTTCGTCCACTCGTCGAGCTTGCTGACGATGAGCGCAAGGTAGTCCTCGATTAAACTCTGCTCGTTGCCATCGAGGAGTGGGGGATCCATTGCTTCGGGTGGGACGTTCAGTTCCTTCATGTTCTTCTTGTACTCCTTGATCCAGCCATGCAAGACGAGAAGTATGCTGGCCTCCGGATCCGTCGTCATAATCTTATTGATCGAGGCGTTCAGCGCCTTGTGGTATTCCCGCGCATACTGCAGGTATATGGCGTGGTCCGGAGGAAAACAAGGTGCTACTTCTTCCTCAATTCGGATGAGGTCTTGATAGATCCACGTTGTGTTCTCCAGGAAAGCGACAGGATCGCCGCCTTCTCGTTCGTGTGCGTCGTCAAACCTTTGTTGCACGGACTCGGTGATAGCCTTCTGTAGCTTCGAGTGATAGTACTTGAGGACACGAGCATTGGCTTGCATTGAACGAAACTTGGACGCGACGTCCATCTTCGCGGCCTTCTTGACCAGTTTGAGAGCTATGGCCTGGGAGCGAGAATTTGGTCAACTCTCGAACATTCTCCGTCATATTGGTACTAGCCTTTTGATCCTCCTTGCCTTCAATCTCTATAATCTTCAACAACTTAACGATGACGTCGGGGTGACCTGCGCGGACGATAGGGAGAATGTTGCGTGCAAGGGCATAAATATATTCGTCAAAGGCATTGATGAGCTGGTTCAAGCGGTCGAAGTAACGCGTAAGAGTTGCCCGGACTTCCTTCGAGGACCTCTTCGCCTGGTGCATCGTCTGGTTCCTGAACGCCTCGAGACGATTGATTTGGTAGTGAATGCGGAGCAGATTTGGTGCGGGGCCCAGAATATCTTCACTGTCCGCAGACAGCATGTTTTCGAGGTCGTCAAGCTTCGAGCTCATTGCAATGAGGTTGTTCACCATCTCCTCCGTTTGTTCGAAGTTACGGTGCACCATAGAGACCTATGTCGCATGAGTCTCTTAGTGCCTCACCGACAGTTACGCTAGAATGCACTCACACGACTGATTTGGTCAAACGTCGAAACTACGATCTTTGGGTCGTTGCACATCTTGTCCATAGCCTGCACCTCGTCCTTGACACCCTGTATGTTACCCCGAGTACTGAACAACTTCCTGAGCCCACTGCGCGTCGCATCGAGCTGTTCCTTCACACCATTCTTCAGCCGGACATCTATCGACGCCTTCTCCTTCTCGAGTTTCTTTCTGAACGCAGCGAGCTTCAGTAGGTCATCTGGCGATTGCAGGAACTCGCCAACTGCTTGGGCGGCCGATACAGGGGTTGCCATAGACATCGTGGTCGTTGAAGAGCGCAGCAAGTCACCCAGGTATTAAATACTTTCTGACCCGAGGCCCGCAGTGAGAGGTAGAGGTAAAGTTGTCTGCAGCGAGCTGTGCACGCGCGCTTGCCGAGGCTGCTGTGAAACTTGAGCCTTCTGTCCCAGCAGATCGTCCTGGGTGTTTCAACTTTGCAGGGAAGGGCTCACTGCCTCGGACGTTCACAAGTCCTTCGCCCAGTATGCACCGGAGGGAGAGGTAATTCTTCAAGATAGACAGGCTATATAAACCTGTTGCTCAGTGCCCTTCGACGAGAATCCGGCGCTTCCTGCACTTCACCAGCAAGCTCGGCCAATTGCAAGTGATTAACAGGACGCGTCTCAGAGGCAATGGTGCCAAATTGGGGCGTGTTCCACGGCAGCGGCCGTTTCGCAGATGGGGGGTAAGTAGGCGCGGAGCCGGCAGCGTCAGATGGGCGCCCCGCCTTTTGCCATTTCCAGTGAAGGCATCGCGCGACGTCTCGCGTTCTTCATTCTCTATACTCCATGTTGCATAACATCGCACGCAGAGCTAGGCACAAAGTTCTGAGAAGGCAATTTGCGACAGCAGCAGAGCAGACCGAGCGTGATGTAGTGATTGTCGGCGGTGGACCTGCAGGACTGGCTCTCGCGAGTGCCCTCGGTGAGCCTCGGCACGTACATACAGGGTGTTAATGCTCATGCGTCATGTAGCGCGGTCGAAGTCAGTGCATAATAATCTGTCAATTGCGCTTGTAGAGGCTGGAGATCTCCAGAAAGTGCGCGACTGGCAGCAAGAGCCCGGGACCTTCTCCAACCGGGTGAGTTCAATTACCAACAGCTCGAAAGCGTTCCTTGAGGGTGAGTTCGCACAACATGCCTTACGTTTTGGCTAACGTCTGCACGCAGACATCGACGCATGGAGTCACATAGAACAGTCCAGAACACGTCCCGTCGAAGAAATGCAGGCCAGTCTGCTTGGCATATGCGCCGCCTGTGGGCTGATCTTGTTCTAGGTTTGGGACGGAATCTCGGATGCACGCATCACATTCGCTGCCTCCGAGCTGTCAACAAGTACTGTCAACGAGCTATCTCGATTGACTGAAAATTTGAATCTGCAGCGTGGGCTGCTGCGACACCTCTCCCAGTACCCCGAAGTGCAGCTTTTCGATAAGGTCAAAGTGCAATCTATCGTCTGCGAGGCTCGCGAAGAGAACGCTTGGCCAGTCGTCCATCTTTCAGATGGCCGGGCTATTCGTGCCCGTTTGCTCGTAAGCCGTATCGTTATGTATATTATATCCTGCTACAACCGCACAGGTCGGTGCAGACGGCTTCAACTCGCCAGTGCGAACATATGCTGGCATACAATCTTATGGCTGGGCATATGATACCCAAGGCATTGTCGCGACACTCTTCCATGCACCGAAATCGTCCTATCAAGGACCAAACACAATTGCATATCAGCGGTTCCTGCCCACAGGTCCTATTGCTTTCCTGCCGCTATCCGAGACGGCGTCCACACTAGTCTGGTCCACAAAGCCACACCTGGCTAATGCCCTGAAAGCAGCAGATCCGCGTATCCTCGCAAGCATGATCAACGCTGCATTCCGGCTACCGAATATCTCGTTGCGATATTTGCAGGACCGTATCCTCGAGGATCAGGCTATGTCCGTTGAACAATTCACGAATGAGCTCGCGTTCCGTGAACGTTCAGACACGATCGACGTCCGCTCGGCATACTCGTCGCTCGCCCCTATCCGCGATAATGTCGGAGGCATCCCACCAGAAGACGCAGATTCTGTTCCTCCTCTTGTAACAAGTATCCAGCCTGGCACCGTCGCATCCTTCCCTCTGCGGTTCTCGCATGCTGAAACGTATACTGGCGAAGGCTCTGGTGCACGCACGGTACTTGTTGGCGATGCGGCACATACGATACACCCGCTCGCAGGACAAGGTCTAAATCTCGGCTTGGCGGACGCGGAGGCCTTGACGAAGTGCATTGAAAATGCGCTGCTGTCTGGCGGGGACGTCGGTGCGTAGCGCCCGTCGAAATGCCCATCTCGCAATAACTCACCATTGTCACAGGCTCGTACACGTCTCTGTTACCCTATGCCCGCTCGAGGTACTTTGAGAATCACAAGATGCTGTCCGCTTGCGATAAGCTACACAAGTTGTATTCGGCAACCGCGGGTCCTGTCGTCTGGGCGCGGAGTGTAGGGATTGAAGTTCTGAATGAGCTTGACGCAATTAAGGCGGCGCTCATGATGACGGCTGGAAGTGAGCGTGCTGGGCTGCCAGGACAGGTCGGATGGGAACTCACGGCGAAAAGTGTTGAGACGTTTGCGAAGAATGTAAATGGGGCGCGGGAGCTGGCAGACACCGTGAAGGATCTTCTGGGCGTAGGTGTTCGTCAGCTGCTGCAGAGACGATAGGGTTTGGCTTCGTCGGTGTATTCTTTGTCTTTAGGGCGTAATTAATGCTTTTACCTTGAGCCTAACATGGAGAGCGGTGGGCTAGCCAATAAAGGCCTTTTGCGAATTCGAATACCATACGACTTCACGAAGAGCTGATGGGAGCGATGCGTGCTCCGAATAAAGTAAACTCGTGGTCATATCGCCGTTGCAGAGCGCACATTGGACATCACTTCATGGTTTCTCTCGGACTCCGACAGCTAGATCTTGCGCTGGAAATGCGAGAACAACGTGTAAAATTGGGTAAGACGGCAGGCACGTCGGATGACGTTGCAAAGACATTCTCCCCAAACATTCTGACCGCTGACCGCGCAAACGCCTGGTACAACCTTATCTATCGCTCCGAGTCTTGGAGTCTGTCTTGTGCAAGGCGAATTATTGAGATTCCACATTTTTTTGATTTCGACGCGCGCTACCGGTCATTTTGTCAATGGTATCACGTAAACGCCCAGGTATAATGTTGGGGATCCCCAGTCTGCATCTTTTAAAGGCCTTTCGTCCTTTCGCTCGTTTCCCCTCACTCTTCCCTTCGTTCACGAAAGGGCGAAATCTTGGCTGGTTTCCGCTCCCCACGACATCATGACGAGCTACGACCACTCAAAAGTAGCCCACTTCATCGGTACGCCTTGTGCAAACGGTCGAAGCTAATCCGCGGGGAAGGCTGAAGTCGTACTCGTTCTGCAGGTGGAAATTCTCTTGATAAGGCCCCAACAGGCCCTGTCACAGACTTTGTGAAGAGCCATGGAGGACACACAGTCATCACAAAGGTGAGTGTATAGTTCTGTACGCTTTGTGTCGGCTCCTCCTTCACGGTCATTGGCCGGCTACTGGGGCACATGTCGGTCGCATGTTGGCTCTTGAGGCGGAAATAGAGGCAGGAGTGCAAGCGTACTATTGCTGGGATCACACGGGAATGCTTAGCATGGCTCCTGTCGTCTGGTCAGGCCATCTCTTCTTGCAGCTGCCGCCTCATTTGCCCAGCCTTCGCCTCGCAATACCTTCGCGTCGCTTTGCCTATGGCGCCGGGAACCGCTGGCCTTTGCGCCCCTTGACGAGCAAGAAGCGCAACGCGGAACTTGCTCTGCGCGTCAAGAACGCGTCGGTTAGCATTATGACCTGGACCCGGGTACAATACGTCGCCAGGTAGTCCTAGCAAGGCTACTTTCTTTCCGGCGCTGTTACCTTCAGATTCTGGAGGATTTTCACGAGGATCGGAACCCAATCCACTTTCTTCCCCGTTGATGTATCAGCGTACTGACTGCAGTCGATAATCTTAGGTTCTCATCGCGAATAACGGTATCGCTGCCGTGAAGGAGATCCGTTCGATCAGGCAATGGAGTTATGAGTCGTTCGGCACAGAGCGCGCCGTCGAATTCACCGTTATGGCGACTCCTGAGGACCTGAAAGTCAATGCAGAATATATTCGCATGGCGGATCAATACATCGAGGTCCCCGGAGGCACGAACAACAACAACTACGCCAACGTGGACCTCATTGTTGAAGTTGCTGAGCGCGCTGGCGTACACGCTGTCTGGGCTGGTTGGGGTCACGCGTCGGAGAACCCGCGACTCCCTGAGACTCTCGCCGCAAACAAGATCGTCTTCATCGGCCCCCCTGGTAGTGCCATGCGCAGCCTCGGAGACAAGATTTCGAGCACTATTGTCGCCCAGAGCGCGGATGTTCCGACCATGGCCTGGTCAGGAACAGGTATTTCGGACACAGTGCTCTCGGAGCGGGGATTCGTTACCGTCGCCGACGACGTCTTCAAAAAGGCATGCGTCACAACTGTCGAAGAGGGTCTCGAGCGCGCTCAGCAGATCGGATGGCCAGTTATGATCAAGGCAAGCGAAGGTGGTGGAGGAAAGGGTATTCGAAAGGTTGAGCGCCCAGAAGACTTCAAGAACGCCTTCCACGCTGTGGCCGGCGAGATCCCAGGTGAACTCCTTATACGGACGCTGTTAGGAAATGACTAACATCTTACACCGTAGGTTCCCCAATTTTCATCATGAAGCTTGCTGGCCAGGCCCGTCACCTTGAGGTTCAGCTGCTGGCTGACCAATACGGAAACGCTATCTCGCTCTTCGGGCGAGACTGCTCCGTCCAGCGCCGTCACCAGAAGATCATTGAGGAGGCTCCGGTTACTATCGCCAAGGAGGAGACTTTCTCAGAGATGGAACGTGCTGCAGTTCGTCTCGCGAAGCTTGTTGGATACGTCAGTGCAGGAACCGTAGAGTGTGAGTTTGGGCATTATCGTTCAGAATCGTTCGTGCTGACGCATCTCTATAGACCTGTACAGTCACGCTGAGGACGTCTTCTATTTCCTTGAGCTCAACCCCCGTCTCCAGGTCGAGCACCCCACCACTGAGATGGTCACTGGTGTCAACCTGCCGGCTGCTCAGCTCCAAGTCGCCATGGGTATACCACTGCATCGGATTCGCCACATCCGTCAACTTTATGGCGTTGCTCCGCATGGCACCTCCGACATCGACTTTGACATGGTCGATCCAGATGTGAGCAAGGCTCAGCGCAAGCCGCGTCCCAAGGGCCACGTTGTCGCTGTCCGTATCACTGCGGAAAACCCCGATGCCGGCTTCAAGCCGTCTTCGGGCGCACTGCAGGAGCTCAACTTCCGCTCGAGCACGAACGTCTGGGGCTACTTCTCCGTGAACGGTGCAGGCGGTCTGCACGAGTTCGCCGATTCACAATTCGGCCACATCTTCGCTTACGGCGAGGATCGTAACGAAAGTCGCAAGAACATGGTGGTCGCTCTCAAAGAGCTCAGCATTCGCGGCGACTTCCGCACCACGGTCGAGTACCTCATCAGGCTCTTGGAACTGCAGGCGTTCCAGGAGAACACTATCACTACCGGCTGGCTCGACTCTCTGATCAGCGACCGGCTGACCGCTGAGCGACCCGGATCGACTTTGGCCGTCGTCTGCGGCGCCGTCACAAAGGCCCATCTTGCGTCGCAGGCGAGCTGGGATGAGTACAAGCGCATCCTCGACAAAGGTCAAGTTCCTTCTAAGGACGTGTTGAAGACTGTCTTCTGCATAGACTTCATCTACGACAATACCCGCTACTCTTTCACCGCATCGCGCTCTTCTCTGATCCTGTGGACCCTGTACCTCAACGGTGGCCGCACCGTTGTCGGCGCTCGCCCTCTTGCAGACGGTGGTCTCTTGGTATTGCTCGATGGAAAGAGTCACTCGGTGTACTGGCGAGAGGAAGTCGGTGCTCTGCGTGTTATGATCGATCAGAAGACCTGTTTGATTGAGCAGGAGAATGACCCAACTCAGCTTCGCAGCCCGAGTCCTGGCAAGCTTGTTCGGTTCTTGGTCGATAGTGGTGATCATATCAAGGCTGGCGAGGCGTACGCCGAAATTGAGGTGCGCTTCTGCGATTTTTGTGCGCATATAGTCAACTGACAATTTTTTCTTCACAGGTCATGAAGATGTATATGCCTCTGGTCGCCTCTGAAGACGGTACCGTTCAGTTCGTCAAACAGCCCGGTGTCAGCCTGGAGCCTGGAGACATCCTCGGTATTCTCACCCTCGATGACCCTGGCCGTGTCAGACACGCCAAGCCTTTCGAGGGCCTCCTTCCCCCCATGGGCAATCCTGCCGTCATTGGCAACAAACCGCACCAACGCCTTTCCTACTGCCTGGGCGTCCTTAACGATATCCTCGATGGCTTCGACAACCAGGCGATCATGGCACAGATGCTCAAAGATCTCCTCGACGTCCTCAACGACCCGGAGCTTCCGTTCTCGCAGACATCGTCCATTCTCTCTACGCTCTCTGGTCGTATGCCTCAGAAGCTCGAAGATAGTATCCGCTCCACGATTGACACCGCTAAGTCCAAGGGTGAGGGCGCTGAATTCCCTGCTGTGCGCATCAAGAAGATTTTGGAGCACTTCATGCAAGATAACGTCCGGCCTCAAGACCGCGCAATGTTCCGTACGCAGCTTGCCGCGCTCTTCGACATTGTCGAGCGCTTCCAGGGCGGCCTCAAAGCGCATCAGGTTGAAGCCCTCGCAAGCCTGCTCGCCAAGTACGAGGAGACTGAGAAGCTGTTTGGTGGTAGCATCGAGGCGCGCGTCCTTCAGCTACGTGAGCAGCACAAGGACAACCTCGACAAGGTCGCCGGACTCGTCCTCAGCCACATCATGGCATCCAGGAAGGGCAAGCTTATCATGGCGATCCTTGATCATGTCCAGAACAGCGGCTCGACCGTCTCTAATCCCGACACCAAGTTGTACCAGGCACTGCAGGGCCTAGCAAGCCTTGAAAACAGGTATATTCAAACTTTTACGGTGGTAACGGGAGTTTCTGACGCATATGTCGCAGGTCTTCGACCCAAATTGCTCTCAAGGCCCGTGAGGTCTTGATCGCCTGCCAGATGCCTTCCTACGACGAGCGTAAGACGCAAATGGAGAGCATACTTAAGTCTTCGGTCACCAGTAGTTACTACGGCGAGCAGGGTGTTAGTGCAAGGCAAGTGGTTGTTGGCAATATTTTGCGGATTTTAGACTAACCATATCTCCAGGACCCCATCTGTGGAGATTCTTCGCGAGCTGGTTGACTCTAGGTACACCGTTTATGACGTTCTCCCTACATTCTTCGACCATCCGGATCATTGGGTCTCACTCGGTGAGTAATTTTGCCTGTACACCATTGCTGCCCGCTGAATGCTGTATAGCGGCCCTTGACGTCTACGTTCGTCGCGCATACCGTGCATACAGCCTTCTTTCTATCGATTACGAGGAAGGGGACGCGGATGAGACCGAGGTCCCGAGCGCCGTTACTTGGCGCTTCAACCTTGGCCAGTCGCGCTCTCCGCCGTCGACACCCATAATCGGCAAGGGGTGAGTTGAGCTGCATCTTAGTCGCGTCATTCACAAGCTGAGGATTATGTTTATTAGTGAGCCTCCTCGCAGACAGGCATCGGTCAGCGACTTGAGTTATATGATTGACACCCACCAGAAGCAGCCCCTTCGAACTGGTGCCCTTGCGTCGTTCCCCGACTTCGAAAGCCTGTCCCGTGGTTTTGATTACGTCGCAGAGCTGTTGCCCACTTTCGACGCCGCAGAATATCGTCAGCGCTACGGCGATAACCAGCCACCCAACGTGCTCAACTACGCCCTTCGTATCTTCGATGCCAAGGACGACATGAGTGAAGATGCCTGGTACCACAAAATTGTCGATCTCGTCAACAACAAGAAGGACGTTCTCTTGCAGCGCGGAGTGCGCCGCGTTTCCATTCTTCTCTGCCGCCCTGGCCAGTACCCACTTTACTTCACGCTCCGCGACATGGACGGCAACTGGGGCGAAGAGCAGGCTATTCGTCATATTGAACCCGCTCTTGCCTTCCAGCTCGAGCTCAGCCGCCTCTCGAATTACAAGCTTACTCCAGTCTTCGCTGAGAGCAAGCAGCTTCACATCTATCACGCTGTCGCGCGAGAGAACCAGCTCGACAACCGATTCTTCATTCGTGCATTGGTGCGTCCTGGACGAATTCGTGGCAACATCAACATGGCGCAATACCTCATCTCCGAGACCGACCGCCTGGTTACCAACATTCTCGACGCCCTCGAACTCGTAAGCGCGAAGCAACGCAACGCGGATACAAACCATATCTTCATCAACTTCATCTACAACCTGTCCGTCACATACGAGGATGTCCTCGAGGCCATCTCCGGTTTCATCGAGCGTCACGGCAAGAGATTGTGGCGCCTGCATGTCACTGGCTCCGAGATTCGCATTGTGCTCGAGGACAGTGAAGGCAACGTCACTCCTCTTCGGTGCATCATTGAGAACGTCTCTGGTTTTATTGTCAACTTCCACGGGTACCAGGAGATTACCACCGACAAGGGTACCACCATTCTCAAGTCTATTGGCGAGAAGGGACCCCTTCACCTCCAACCGGTGCACTATTCATACCCTACGAAGGAGTCGCTGCAGCCGAAACGTTACCAGGCGCACCTCATTGGCACCACCTACGTCTACGATTTCCCCGAGCTGTTCTCTAAGGCGCTCAGCGACGTCTGGCAGAAAGCAAAGCGCATTAACCCTTCGCTTTCGCTGCCGAAGAAGGTCCTCGAGTCGCGCGAGCTCATTATGGACGAGCACGACCAGCTGCAAGAGGTGGACCGCACTCCTGGCAACAACGCTTGCGGTATGGTCGGCTGGGTTTTCACACTCAGGACGCCTGAGTACCCTCACGGCCGTCGCACAGTCGTCATTGCCAACGATATCACCTACAAGATTGGTTCGTTCGGCCCTGCTGAGGATCACTTCTTCTACCTTGCCTCCGACTATGCCCGTGAGCATGGTTTGCCGCGCATCTATCTCTCGGCCAACTCTGGTGCGCGCATTGGCCTGGCCGAAGAGGTCATGAGTCTGTTCTCTTGCGCCTGGAATGACCCTGCTCACCCCGAGAAGGGCGTCGACTACATCTACCTCACGCACGAGGACTCTCTCAAGCTGCAGGAGAAGGCTCCGACATCCGTGCGCACGGTTGAAATTGAGGTCGGGGGCGAGCGTCGCCACAAGATCACGGACATCATCGGTATGCAAGATGGCCTTGGTGTCGAGTGTCTGAAAGGCTCCGGCTTGATTGCTGGTGAGACCTCGCGTGCCTACGACGACATTTTCACGATCACCCTTGTTACTGCTCGTTCCGTCGGTATCGGTGCTTATCTCGTCCGTCTTGGTCAGCGTGCTGTCCAGGTTGAGGGTCAGCCCATTATCCTCACCGGCGCCTCTGCTCTCAACAAGGTCCTTGGTCGCGAAGTCTACACCTCAAACCTGCAGCTCGGCGGTACCCAGATCATGTACAAGAATGGTGTCTCCCACCTCATGGCCAACAGTGATCTTGAGGGCGCGACGCATATTCTGCAGTGGCTGTCGTACGTCCCTGAGGCCAAGGGTAGCCCTCTGCCCGTCATGGTTACCGTCGACACCTGGGACCGTGATATTGGCTACGTGCCGCCTAAAGGTCCCTACGATCCGCGCTGGTTCATCGAGGGCAAGACTGACGAGAACACCTCGGAGCACCTTTCCGGCTTTTTCGACAAGGGTACCTTCCAGGAGACCCTCAGCGGCTGGGCGCAGACGGTGGTTATTGGCCGTGCGCGCCTCGGTGGCATCCCCATGGGTGTTATCTCTGTCGAAACTCGTACCATCGAGCGCGTCGTCCCGGCGGATCCTGCCAACCCGACGTCCTTCGAGCAGCGCATCATGGAGGCTGGCCAGGTCTGGTACCCCAATTCTGCATACAAGACTGCGCAAGCCATTTTCGACTTCAACCGTGAAGGCCTGCCGCTGATGATCTTCGCGAACTGGCGTGGTTTCTCTGGCGGTCAGCAAGATATGTACGACGAGATTCTCAAGCAAGGTTCCAAGATCGTCGATGGCCTGTCCAGCTATAAGCAGCCGGTGTTCGTTTACATCGTACCCAACGGCGAACTCCGTGGTGGAGCGTGGGTCGTCCTTGATCCCTCGATAAACCCGACCCAGATGGAGATGTACGCCGATGTCGACGCTCGTGCTGGTGTCCTCGAGCCCGAGGGTATTATCGAGATCAAGATGCGTCGTGACAAGATTCTTCGTCTCATGGAACGCCTCGACCCCACATACGCAGCCCTCAAGAAGGCAAGCGTCGATACTTCATCTTCGCAGGAGGAACGGGCAAAATCAATCGAAGAGCTAGATAAGCGCGAAGAGCTCTTACAACCAACGTACAAGCAGATTGCTCTGCTATATGCTGATCTCCATGAGTATGTACAGTCTCCTTTACTCTTACAAATATTGCTGATGATATTCCTCCAGCCGTGTCGGCCGTATGGAAGCCAAGGGTTGTGCCAAACCGATGGAGTGGAAGGACGCTCGTCGCCGCTTCTACTGGGCAGTGCGTTCGAAGGTGGCTTGGTCAGCCGCCATGGCCAAGCTCGCCGAAGCTAGCCCTGACTCTACTGTCGAGTACCGCACGCGCTTGTTGCAAACCCTGGCAGAGGCTGATGAATCAACCGACCGCCGCGAGGCCGCTGAGAAGCTTGAGTCTTTGGATCTGACGGCCACAGTCGCGCAGCTCAAGGCTGACCACCTTATGCGCAGCTTGCTAGCGCTAGCTCAGGAGGATCGGAAGGCGACTATCGGAGGCCTTATCCGCCTCGTTGACGACCTCGAGGACGACGAGAAGGCGTCTCTCGTCAACGCTCTGCAGAACTCTACCCGATCCCCAGGTGCGTAGGGTTACTTCGTGCATATAGGTCTGATTTTGACTCTGTTATAGGTCCGCCATCATATAATGCCGCTTCGTGACTCGTCCTCTTCCTGTCGCTTGCTGTCGTGTTTCGGATGCCCTTCGTGTTGACACCTGTATGATCATATTGTAATACTGTTCTCTGTCCTGTCTTTTCATGCATCTCGCTTTGCACTGGTTCCTACCACTATCAGGCATATTTCAAATGTTGTAGACGTCACACAATGTTATGTCTCTCGCTTTACAGTAACATCTCCGTGCTCTGTGATGATATATCAAGTTAGGGTCGGACAGCTTTGCACAGCCGGCTTACGATAGCTTCAAAGTTTGAGCTTGGAGCCTGAAGGCCTGAAGCTTGAGACTTACTGTTGCTCCGAGTTTGCGAGCAGCGCCGTCGCAAGTGAAATCATCTATCGGAGACCTCCATAAGCAGGCAGCGTTGATGATTGGTGCGAGTCGGCCACAATACTTAGTGCAAGGTATCGGAGTGAAGAAGGGAAGGACTTCGCCGGCGGCGCGGTTGCCGGCGCCGCTGTACTAGTACACTAATATCTGCCGCCTAGTGCACAACTGTCCGAGATGGCAGTCCTAGTGCAAGATATCCCACATCTGCCACTTGAGCTTGATACTTTGTGCGCGCATAAGTCACCATGCAGGAACCATCCAAACATGATCAAGCGGTATCAGTCCCTGCTGATATGGAGGCGATGCATGTATGAAGATAAAAGCTCTCCCTGGACATACAGCCCATTCTAGAGTTCGTTTGCGCTCAGTATGTTTTGCAACCAGACGTGGATCGCTGGGTCGAACTGTACGCCACCAGAGCTCTGGCGCTACGTTCCGCCTTTGCCTTAATTCTACCACCCGTTCCATGGCAATGAGGCCTTAACGTGTCCATCAAACAACAAGCAGACGGATGCTGTGATGGGTCGACACTTCGGGCTCCTCGTGGCGACGGCTAAGCCTGCAAATCATTCCGAGAGAGACATATGCACGACGTCCCAGCTCCGCCGGCTTCGTATGCATATAACCATGTGACTAACCTGTGCGAATCCAATCTTTGTTGGAAACGAAGTTGATGAAGAAGTCGGGCTATCCAATGGTTGAAGCGTTGACGCATAGCTCACCATGGCAGCGTCGAGCTGCTTAAACGCATCGGCCGACGCTGCTGCGACGTCGTCCGTCGTACGCAACAGGCTGAATCCCGTGCGGCGGTAACGGAGCGCCGGTGTAAAATTCGCTCTAAATTAGCAGTAAATCTTTGAAAAATCCCCGAAAATCGAGCACGGTCCACGGAACAGCGGAGATTAATCGCACACTAGCCTTGGTCGTTCTAGTGCTTTGACAAGAGGACCGAAGCCAGAAATTCGAGATACGGCGCCTGTCAGTGGCTTCTGATGGCGGGGGCTGTTTTCGGTAGTTACTATTTGAAGCAGGCTAGACCCAAGCTCGTCTCGCAACGAGCGACGTATTCCTGGGTGCTGCGAACCCATTTTCTTCCGACTTTTCGCCCTGCGTGGGCTCCTGAAGTGGGACAGGGCAAGCAGAACCGATACCCATTTTTATTTTCTTTACCCGGTAACAGCACTTGTTCGGATTTGGAAGTCCTGGAACTGACGGAGCAGAGCCAGATTCTGCTTTACTATTCTTCAGGCGCGACCGCACATTCCCCCACTCTTTTTTTTTGCTAACGACCCTACCTTACCTAACCGACAACACGGCCTTTGATGAAGGCTTCCACCCGGGCACCCAACAGTCACCTTCAGTCCCCCGTCAACGTCCAGGAAGAACATCACTCCCACAACGTCCATCAACACCCGGCTTCTACTCCTCCTGAGACAGCACCCAAACAGTCCTCATTCTCAGCGACCTTTCGCTCAGTCTTTCACCGTCTCCCATCCCGCGCACCCTCCGGAAACTCTCTACATTCTTCCTACGCTGCCGTATCTTCGGCGAGGCTCCAACCACAGCCATCTCAAACACACGAGTACAGACCGCTCCACCCTTACGCAGCAATGGTTGCTGCGCCTCTACCAGTTGTCTCAAGCCAGGACGCGATGGATAACGAAGATGACTGTCCCGTTTGCTTGGAGCCGTTGAGCTTTAGCTTTAGGCTGCCGGGGGAGAAACCACATATCGTGCCAGAATGCGGGCATGCACTGCATGAAGTAAGTTCTCGCCCCCTATTTATCCTGTCTTCTATCGCCCTCCCTCTACCACTCGTCAATACGTCGTCGATGCCGCATTCACCACTAGCCTCGCTCTCGGCTGGATGTGGGCGTTAGAGCGCTGCCTCAGCACGTGGCCTACCATGTCGGACACTGCACGAGGCGACGGCCGTGATCCTTAAGGACGGTCGTTTCTATGACGCGGACGAACGCTTTGCCAATGAGTCAAGGACTCGGCCAGTAGGCTACCCGCCATCACACGACGCCTACACCCGAACTCTCAATCCCCCCAAATTATAAATGCATACGCTAATATTGGCTTTTCTTTGCAGGCTTGCTTCACCGCCGTCTATGGACCACTGCCTGCCAGTCGCGGCGCAGGACAAGTCCTCCGAAAATCGAACTTGGGGGTGTGCGGAGTTTGCAGGCGACCAATGAAGGTCGGGGATGGGGACGGCGGAAAATCAAACAGTGCGTAACCAATAACTTGCGTGCTGACTATGGCTCATAATCCTTTAGAGCTCGCCGCGCTTACTGGCATGGGTGCCGCAAACGACGCATTGTTCCCGGGACGAGACACGCCTTCATCCATCCGCCAGTATCGCGCAGCACCGCCAGCAAAGCCGTATGACCCCAATGAAGATGATCCCATCGAACATGTCGCAGGATCAATAAGGTCTGGTGGCTCCCAAGATCAAAGCCAATATGTTGTAGCGCCTTCAATCCAGGTCCGGTCAGAATTTTCGACGCTGACCCGGACGAGCGACGCCAGCCAGCCATTGACTTGTATCGTGGTCGTAGAATTACCTGGAAAACGACCGTCCGCGCATGTCCCAGGAGCAGTGATGCCGACTGCTTCCACCTTCTTGCCGCGAAGGGATCACCACCCTTCATCTAGTCACGCTACCCCTACCGGTGCCACGAGCCCCACCAGCATCATGAGCCCAACTGGAGTATCGAGCCCTCCGCGACACATGAGTCCCTCCCTCGAGCATAATTTCGGGCGACCGCGCACAAACGCAGAGCAACATTCACCGTCGGGCTCGCAGTCACACGGTCGTGGGAACCTCCTCTCCTCTGCTCGCGAGGGCTCGCCGTATCAACTGTCGCCAACAAATTCTCATGACGCACTGGTATCAAGGTCCCCACCGCTGCCTGCGCCACCAATACAGCAGGACGAGGAGGAGTCGTCGCCTTTCAATGCTATCACCGACGATCTACGGAACCGGATAATCGACTGGAAGGGGCATCCGCTGCAGGGCTTGGGCCCTCTGCAGATGTACGACCTCCTTGCGGTACGCCGAGACGCTATTGTGCGCGAGTTCTTCGTCTACCTATTCCGGGAGGCGATCATATGCGTAGTCGAGGAGAAGAAGCGCAGCCTAGGCAGGCTGCTCTCTTCGGACCCTTCCGGTAGCGGGATGGGCTCTAGTGCCGGCGGAAACAGGGGTGTTTTGCGACTGAAGGGTCGGATATACATCAAGCACATCAAGCAGGTCACGGACACTAGTGTCAACGGCGAGCTCAGTTTGACAATTGACATGGAGGACGAACGATTAGATTCATTCATCCTGATCTTCAAGGATCGCTCATCGCTGGAGACGTGGAGGAATCATATCCAGTCTCTGGTTGCACTGTATCAACAGCAAGGGCCGCACATGTCCCAGCCTCAGCAGCACTCCGGTCGTGCACCCGACCTGGAGGAGTTTGGCGGCAGCTCGAAGGCGATGCGAATGCTTAGCGGAAGCACAGGCACTACGGTTACTACGGTTAGTACCGCCGACAGTGTTTTGCACAGCTCTTCTCGCTCGACAGTGTCCTCTAATACATCGCTTGGGTCCACATCCGTGCGGATGGACCTGCAGACGCAACACCAGAAGCTGACGACTCTCGACGAGGACGACGAGTTCAGTCGGTACGACTCCCCTGCTCCGCTTGTGGCACCGCACCTGTCCTCTGGCCCGTCCAACTCGCTGCAGCCCCTGCAGCATCCTGGCGTAGACCTCATTCTCGTAATATCCATTCCCCCGCCAAACGCGACACCAAGCACAGCGGCGCTGAAGCTACGGGTGATTCGCACGTCGCTGGACTTTATTCTGGCATCTATGTCATCACGGGACCGGCTTAGTCTCGTGACTTTCGAGGTTGGCGTCGGGGGGAAGGTGCGCAAGACGCCGTTCTTGTGTGTCGGCAAGACGCAGAGTCGAGCGAGGCTGAATAAATTCGTTGGAGAGATTGGGCGGAGAGAGGAGGGCGCAGAGGATGAGTTTCTTATACGCGCAAACCAGGAGGATAAGACGGATGTCGTCACAGCGGTCAATCATGGTATGTGCTGCTCTGCAGTTGGCTGTAACACCTGGTTACTTATTTACCTCAGGACTCGACGTTGTGCTGCAGCGCAAGCAGCGGAACCCGATGTCTGGCATGCTCTTGGTCAGTGACACATCAGAGACCACACGGCGAGCACAGATGGACCTTGTCCTGGCGCGTGCGGAGGCAGCCAACGTACCGATACATTCGTTTGGCTACGGACGCTCTCATGATCCAGCATCGTTATGGCTGATGTCAAACCACACGGGCGGGACGTACACTTTTGTGAAGGACTGGTACGACCTGCGGGACTGCCTAGCGGGCTGCATCGGGGGCATCATGTCGATCGGCCTGTTGAACATGAAGATGCACATCAAGATTGTCGACGGACAGCGATTCAAGATTCGGAAGATCTCTGGCGGTCCGTCAGCAATCCTGTCATCGGACGGACGGGACGTGGATGTGGATGTCGGCGAGGTGCGGTACGGCGAGCGCAAGGAGATGCTGGTCGAGCTCGAGTTGGATAACAAGGACGCAACGCGTACAGTGATGAAGCCCTCGAATGCAGCGCAGCGCGCGCTGAGTGCGACGGAACAGTTCCACCAAAGCATGGGTTTCGACTCGCTGTCGATCTCGGACTCGCCAGACCTAGCGGACGGAATGATGGACGGCATGATCGATGAAGTGCCGGTACTAGAGGTTGACGGGTCGTTCTTCGACCCCGCAGCAGCGAAGAACGTGTCGCGGCTTGCACATCCTGTGTTGCTGACTGTGACCCTGCTACCGCCGTCGTCGAGCAAGCCGCGGCCGTCGAACAGCCCGTCGGACCCAGTGATCGTGCGGCGGCGAATGGAGCTGCTGGCTTCGGACATGATCACACGCGCACTGGTGCTGGTGTCGCGGAAAAACTACGCACAGGCACAGAAGCTGCTTGGGGAAACAAGGCGGATCTTGCACACCGTGCTACAGAGCATGATGCAGACGCTTACGCCGGCGGCGAGTGCAGGCCAAAGCACGGGTCGGAACCGGAAGGAGCTGCTGACGATAGCAGCTGTACGAGCAATGCAGTCGATTCTTCAGGACATGCAGATCCTGTCGGAAGCGTTGGAGGATAACGTGGATTTATTCGCTCACGACCAGCGCAACTTTGGCGCTCAGCAGGTAAGGGTCGTCGTCATACCCGAGCCGTACGTTTGCTGACCGTTTCCTGCGCAGGCAATGGTGTTGCGCGACCAGAAGAGCTGGAGTGGGCGGAGCGCGATCGAGCGGCTGTTCTGGACAATCGACAACTCCATCGAACTCGTTTCGCGCAGCCAAGACTGGGTCGCGCGTGAATAGACGAGCATAATCTATCTCAAGGTTTCTTCGGCTACCTTCCTTGTTATCGGCTCTCATCTGGCTGTCTCATCTTCTGTTTATGGTCTCTCGACGCACTTGCTACCATCACATTTCCGACGTTCGTTCCTGCGACACCTCGTCGTCTGTCTCAACGTCAGTATATATTGTACCAGCAGCACTCGGCATCCACCTGGGTTGGCACATAGTGGATTAAAGGACTCCGTTCACGTCGTTGTCAATACCCTTACACTGCACCGAGTTAATAGTGATCATTTTCATTTTTATCTCCCACTCGTTGTTCTTTTTTGCCGTTATTGCTTTGTTCATCTTGCTGTACCCTTGTAACGTTAACTAAGTACTCCTCAGAACTAGAGGTTCGGTATATATGATTACTATGCATATGTTTGTTTGTTTACTTTCTCGAAACCATGGCTGACTTCATTTATCCGAGTCTATATAACCGAACGAATGAAGACGCACTTGATTTCCGCTCGGCGTGCGTGGCGCCCCCGACCTTGACCTCGACGTCCAGCCTAGCCCATGTCTTCGTTTTAACTCCTCACTATCACTGTTGTTTAAGACGGCACCGTGAGTCTCAGGCCACGACAGCGCTACTCAAGACGGTCAGCGAGTGCAGTCAGTAGCTTCGCAGTGTTGAACGAATGCCTCGACGCGCCCGGATACACTATGTCTCCCTCCGGACTTCTCTGGCGAATCTACCCATCTCACTGTATGGCCCGCTTCTGGAACGGGGTGTCGTACGTTTGATCACTGGTTTGCTGAGATATGATGTGCTCAATGGCTGCGTAGCGTCCACAAGGACTAGCAGTTCACTTAACTCAAGTCACCCCGGGCAAGAAGACAAGCGCATCTCAGGATGGCACAATCCGAGGAGAAGCATATGTCGGATGGAGCGGGATGGCGTCGGCATCGTCCCTGGCACAGTTTCAGTCTGGAGTGGACAGAGGGCTCGAAACTGTAGAGATTGACCCGCAGTTTGCGTCAAGCCTTGGGTTTGCGCAGGGGGACACAGTACGCATCGCACCTTTCTCCTGAGACTACTCACGGACTTCTCTAGGTTGAAATAGGCTTACTACACAATCTGGAATATGCAGCCACCGTGGAAGCCGAACCTCTGACAGCAGACGATTGGGAAATCCTCGTATGTAGGCAGCGTGTCTTCTGTCGCGCGTCTGTCTCATTTATCGTGATCAGGAACTACATGCTGCTCACGTTGAGGGTACTTTCTTGTCGCAAGTACGTGTGGCATTCATAGGTCAAGAGATCGACGTTTGGGTGCTTGGCCGAACACGAGTTCGACTGCGGGTTGGTAAGCGCAGACATCGGATACGTCTTCTCCGTATACTCACGCAGACGTCTCCAGTTTCGCTAACGCCACCTACGAATGGAAGGGCTCTGCTCGTTACTTCGGGCACTGAACTCAGCATCGCGCCAAAGACTCGCAGCAAGGTGAACGGCACCGGTGTCAATGGTTCGTCTAGCAAAACGGAGACAGAGATCAGGGGCGACATGGCTGCTGGGTTGCAGCAGTCCGTAGAACCAGAAAAGAAGCGAAAGCGGGCCCATATTCTTAGGACCCTTCCCTCGCGGATTATGCCACCATATAGCCCTTCGTGTCCTTCTTTGGAAGACGGCTCAGCATCTGCCATTGGTTTCGTATCGAAGCGTCTTTTGAACTCGCTGTCTGAACAGTCTCCGGATGCGCAGCCAAAGAGCTGGCTTGCAACCGTTGATCGCGTCCCTGGGCCTCAGGATCCTACACAAGAGCCTGCTCTCCCTCCTGCCTTAACGCTACCGGTTCCTCGTATCCTTGTGCCGACTGATCCTAGTGCACCAAAGGCTGTCGACTTAGCAGTCCCTGAAGGCACGAAGAACCAGATTTTGGTTGCTTGGGCTCCCGGGCTCGAGGTCCCAGAAGGGCATATAGTCATCTATGGTTCAGTCGCTGATGTTGCAGAATGGGACCAAGCAAGGTGATGTCGCCGTTATAACCTGGTTTGGTAGATACTAATGGCCTCGTCATCATAGAGTTGGGTTTGTAAAGGAGATCGGAGAGGAAGTCACAGCTTGTACGCCTGACTCTGGCATATCTAGCCAGTAGGTCGCCATATCTTTTCTCTTATCATGCCAGTGACAGCGAACTAGCCAGATCACAAACACACACGAAGCTCGCTGGTGTCAACAGCATAGTAGACGATTGCGAGATGTTTTGCGTCATATCCTATATGTCGCATGTCAATCGGTCGCGGGTTCACGGAGGTGTGCACTTCCCGTTACATTAATGTGACCGCCGCTGATGACGTTTCCAGTGCCTGGCTTACTCGTCACTGGTCGGAGCGGTGCCGGCAAGACTTCCATTCTTCAAACGGCATCCAGAGCTCTTCAGAAGGATGGGCGCACGTTAGCTTGTGAGTTGTCCGAATGGCTCGCCGAGAGCTAGTCTCATTGGTGTACATATGCACTCCGTAGACACGCTATACGTGGATCTCGCAAAATACACTGAGACCCCCGTACCGAAAGTGAAGAGCCTGCTCCACTACTGGTTCGACAAAGCATTTTTCCATCGACCTACAGTGATCGTTTTCGACAACATTGACAAACTCATGGGCGTTGAGCAAGAGGTGAGATGTAGCGCATGCATGTGGGATGATCATGCTTACGACTCAGTATAGCACGCAGATTCTTTCAAGCAGCGCCACATCACGGAGCTCTTCCTTGACCTCTTTGGTTCCCATACACGTTTCGCAGCGCCAAATGCCAAGGGCATTGTGCTATTTGCCTCTGCGGAGTCGAATGCGAGCATACATCCTCGGCTGAATGCGGCACACGTCTTTAAAGAGGTTATCGCGTTGAACCCGCCAAATAAAGATGCTCGCCGAGATGTACGCTATGTGACTTCGCACCAAGTCAGCTGGCTAACGAGCTCCGCAGATTTTAACGCAGATCGTGCAAGGACATCTCGAGGGTTCAGACCTGGTCAAAGATCCCAAACGCCTACTTAACTTCACCTCTCTGGCTACACAGACGGAAGGATATCTTGCGAACGACTTAAAGGACCTTGTAGCGAGAGCAGTACATCGCGCCGCAATGCGTGTTGCAGAACATGAGGACGAGAAGAACTTCCAGGTCCGTGTATACTTCGTGTAGTAGAGATAACTCTCGCCGACATTCTAGACAGCCGACATTGTCGGTTGACGACTTTGCGGCTGCACAACTGGACTTCGTACCGCTTTCACTACGCGATGCCAAGCTGCAAAAGTCGGACATCGTGTGGGACGACATTGGAGGTGAGCTCGAGGCTATGAATTCCGGCTCGTTATTTTTTTTTTTACATATATCCTTAGGTCTGGCTGAGATCAAGCGTGTGCTCCGCGAGACCCTGGAATGGCCCACGAAATACGGCCCGATATTTGCGCAGTCACCCTTGCGCTTGCGTTCCGGGTGAGAACAATATTTCATCGGTGATATATACCCTGAACTTACACTGTTCGCCAGCTTGCTGCTCTATGGCTATCCCGGATGCGGCAAGACCCTTCTGGCCTCAGCCGTGGCAAGGGAATGTGGGCTTAACTTCATCAGCGTCAAGGGCCCTGAGCTATTAAATAAGTACATCGGTGCAAGTGAGCAATCAGTACGCGAGCTATTCGAACGCGCGAGTGCCGCGAAGCCATGCGTGCTCTTCTTCGACGAATTTGATTCGATCGCCCCAAAGCGGTGCGTGCGATGTCCGGGATTTCAGCCATGCGGTACGGTCAGCTGACGACAAGTGTGTTCTAGAGGTCATGACAGTACTGGCGTCACGGACCGAGTAGTGAACCAGATGCTTACGCAGATGGACGGCGCGGAGGGTCTGGAAGGTGTGTACGTCCTTGCTGCGACAAGGTGAGTGTTCTGCAAACGAATGGTACGAAGCTGAGAATTGGGAAGCCGACCCGACCTGATCGACTCTGCACTGCTTCGCCCGGGTCGACTGGACAAGGCCCTGCTTTGTAACATGCCGACCGCCGAGGAACGCAAAGAGGTGAACTGCCACCACCAAGCAAACTGTTCTACAGCTAACGTATACTGCAGATCCTGGTTGCGGTGAGCCGGAAGGTAGCTCTGTCGCCTTCGGTGGACCTCAGCGCGCTCGCGCGGGACACAGAAGGATTCTCGGGCGCAGATCTGCAAGCGCTAGTGTACAATGCGCAGCTTGAAGTTATTCATGAAACGATCTCTGCGACATCCGCATCATCTGCTTCCGGCAGCACCAGAGATGAGGACGAGGTACCTGTCGAGTACACCATCATCGGCGGACCAGATAGTGGCAAAGCGGTTAAGTCGCGTGCAGAAGAAGCCGCTTTTCAGCGTCGGGTCCGTGTACCCCATCGCTTTGCTCATTGCCCTCTGCTGACCTCATTGTAGCTGAAACGCATTTTGGCGTCCGGGAAGGCCCAGGGTACTGGCAAGAGCGGTACCGACGCGGCACAAACAACGCCACCGGTACGTCAATGGAGAATTTGAGTCGGCACCGCAGCTTGACCTTTCGTTGGTGTTGCCATAGAAGCGAGAGATTCTTGACAGCCATCTGCGAAAGGTGCTCCAAACTACTCGGCCGTCGGTTCCGGCGGAGGAGCAGGAGCGGCTGAGCAGGATGTGGGTGACAATTGAGAACATTAGACTTTCTGACGCTAACCTATTTCTACAGATACCGAGCGTTCATATCTGACCGCAGTGGCGAGCTGCCGCTTCCTCCTGATGCCGGAGGGGTCGGATTGCGGGCGACGCTCATGTAGCGCATGGCCGCGGGAATTGGACTGTTTGTGTTGGAGTGGGATGCATGCTGGAAGATGCCCAGAAGGCATGACACACCTGCTGTAAACTCTCGGCACCGCTGGCAAAAGTTGACCTACGATCGACCGTTTGAGGGGTATCTGCGGGAGTAGCGTATGGTCTGATAGCCCTATTTTCGCGAACAGGGACACAAACTACCGTACTAAACGAGCCCCTGTACTAAGACTACTGGCTGTGTTTTTCTTGCGTGGGGGGATACCTGTTTCCGCCGAGTGCAGTACTAGTATACCGCGCGCAGATTCGGCGACCTCGCCCGGGCGCCTGTGGCAACGACCTCGCTTGCCTCTCGACCTTGTGCCCAACGGCTCGCTCACTTCCTGGAAGAACGTCTGGCTGCTCCAGACTCGCTATTTCGATAGGAAATGCAACCTTCTGAGTTGGAGATCCAGAGGGAGGTTGAGACCTTGCGAGACATTCGGCGGCGGTCGACTGCACAGAACGGCATATTAGACCCTGATCTCCCGTCCGTCTCTGGCGATCCGGGCTCGTCGACAGCGTACTGGGAGGACTCTAGCAGCAGCTCTCACGGGGACGAAAGCGACAGTGGCTCCGCCGGCAGGGAGGACCCATTCAGTCCTTTCTGGGTGCCCGCACGACTTCATCCAGAAATTGCCCCCGCGGAATTCAGACAGTTTCTCAAGGAGCATGCGAGGGCACCAGCCGAGGAGGCAGCGTTGGAACGGTCGAGCTCGACGGAGTCTGCGAGTCTATCGAGGAAAAAGTCGATGCTAAGCCGGCAGTATGACCCGACGAAGGACGGCGGCAGCAACGAGAACGAGCACGTCGTCCCAATGAGACGAAACCGAAGCATCTATGGGCATCAAGGCCCTCAGTTGACGATTAGCGACCTTCAGAAGCTGGAAGAGTTGGCTGAGGAAGCGTCGCAGAGTCGGGATCCGTCGAAGCTCAGGAGTGTGCTCAGAAGGAGTATCAGTTTGAATGTCGCGCCCTCAGGTGTGTCTCGTCTGCCACGAACACGATGTACGAGCTTAATCTCTTTCTTGTTACTATGTGAGCAGTCATAGACCAGATGGACGACATGCCCGATCTTGGTGACGACGCAGACGCCCCAATCATTGTTCCACGACCTGGCCAAATATTGCGTAGAACGGCACGCACCAAGATTCGGAAGTCAGGCACAGGCGAAGGACCGCATCGCTTCAAGTACGACCGCTCTAGAAGGGGAACTCCCAGTCGCGCGGCCACCATTGAACCGCGCACATCCAGCGATTTCTCGTCCAGTGACCATGGCGACGATACTCCAAGCCGCAAACGGGCAGACTCTGACATTCCTGATCTGCCAGCGTTCGGAAACAGGCCTGACTCGTACAGCGAAGAGTCGTCCATCTATGACGCATATGCCAGGGAAGAGTCTGAAGAGTCTGAACCCCATGGTCCTCTTCTTGTCGCATCCCCTGAATCTCCTGAATTCAGCGTATCTGATACCGCTGCGTTGCCACCTAAGCCACTACTACCGCAACCTGCGGCCGAACCTCCAGCAGAGCCTGTTCTGCATCACCCGCAACCGAAGAGAGCCCTTTCCCTGCCCGTACCAGAGTCTGCTGCACCGCTGGTACACTCCCCATCACCTGAACTTATATCTACATCCCCTGTCGCATCCCCTGCCATCGAAACACCGGCGCCGGTTCAGCAGCCGCAACAGCAACAACGACCTGTGCTTAGCCCCCAAGCAGCCAGCTCTCAGCCCCATCCGCAGCCTCCCTCATCACCAAGCCCGTCTGAGCACAAGAGAGAGAAGGACAAAAAGGGCCTCTTCGGTAAATGGGGTGGTGACAAGTCGGGCAAAAAGGGTCACAATCACCAAAAGGACAAGGCAGAAAAGGAGTCTAGATTCTTCGGTTCGCTGTTTGGTGGGAAGAAGAAACAGGAGGACACCGTTCCGCCCATTAGTGGCGGAAACACCGGTCGCGAGACCGCCGCCGCGCTTCTCGGAGCATCAAAGTCGGCCAAGAGCTATGTACCGTCTCCCTCGCCGCAGCCAATGCAGGGATACGCCCGCTATCCAATCCATGTCGAGCGAGCCATCTATCGACTCAGTCATATCAAGCTTGCCAATCCGCGTCGGCCACTGTATGAGCAGGTTCTCATCAGTAACCTCATGTTCTGGTACCTAGGTGTCATCAACAAATCCCCGACTCCAGCTTCCCCGGCTGCGTCCAACGCGCAAGCGCCCGCAACGAACGGTACCGCGGACAAGGAGAATGAGCATGTCGATAAGGAGAAGCAAGAGAAGGAGGAGCGCGAGCGGATTGAGAAGGAGAGGCAAGAAAAGGAACGAGAGAAGGAGCGAGAGCGCGCGAATGAGCAGAAGCGGAGAGGAAGTCTTACAAAACAACCAGCGTCAGGCGCACCGGGTGGTCGAAGAGCAGAAGTTCCGGTGCGTGGGCCACAGTATGATATGCAACATCGAGCGATAGAACAGGAGTATGGGTACCCGGGAGGCGGTCCGCCGAGAACATCCAGCGCACCTCCGACACCATATACTCGAGGGCCATCGACAGCACCAGCACCGTACACCGTGCAGCTGGTACAGCCTCAACCTCAGCCGTCGGCGAATCGATATTACGTTCCGGCAGCCGCACCTCAGTCGTACCCGATGATGCAACCTGGCGCTCAGCAACTCCCACCAGGTGCGATGCCACCTGTCAAGGTGGAGCAGACATGGGTGAACTCACAGTCCTCGCCAGTATCGGGGATGCCACTAAGGGCTGGCACGTCGCCGTCACCACCACGTACGTCTTCTCCGCCCATGTACCATCCGGGACACCCTAGACAGACTGCTTCTCCACCACCAGCAGGACAACGATATACTCCTGCTCAGGAGAAGCAGCCTTATAGCGGTCCTGGGAGAGCGCCAGGACGTTCGTTATCTGCCTCTGCAACCGCTCCTATGCCACAGCAACGACAGAATGGCGTGTTGCGGAAAGGTAACAGCGCCCATGCTGTCATGCCCCGACAAAGCGAGGAAGAGGACGTACCGCTGGCGGTGTACCAGCAACGTCGGAAGTGAAGTCCTTTTTTTCCCTACATTGTTTGTTTCATCATGGATTTTTTGTATCTCAAGTCTCGTCTATTCCGCTCTTTCTCCCTCCGCTGTTCACTACTCACTTCACCTCCGTTCGTCTTGTTCACGACATCTAGATATCCCGCAATTTACTCTAGGCTATTCTGCGTCATTCTTGTTACCGCGCACCGATATGCCTCCTCATCACATCCCCATCGTTTGCTTTCCGTGGCATGTTTTTCCATACGTCTCGGTGGACACCATGCTATCTTGCCCCGCATCTACAGTAATCCTGGATTCACCTCCGCACTCTCTGCACGCATCCTCTTCCCATGTCACGAGTATAGAAGCCGTTTCTGCCCGGACAACGGACTTATGGTTCTCTTCCTCTACTACCATCCTACGCTACGAAAATGATTCCCGCTTAGTCTACGCTAAATCCGACCCATCTTCCCCTCCAGATGGACGAACATGGGTTTTCGGGGTCCTGTAGGACGAAGAACGTCTTGTCCTGAACCGTTGAGCTCGTAAACGCGTAATCTGAGGACCACTGGACGACACCTCATGCTCACAGCGCTTCTTCATGTTTGCCGTGTCCGCATGCAGCCGTATATAACGCTTTCGAGTCCCGTTACCGGCCCAGTGGCGCATGTAGCCCTGCAGACTCAATATCGTTTTCCCTGTGTATTTTTAACGCTGTGGCAAAGGCTGTCGTCACTCGGAGGCCATCAAGGAGAAAGGCCGCAAGTTTATATATTCATAGGTGGGAGACTCGGCGAACCCTGCACTTAAGAATGATCATAGATATTTGGTCACTTCGGTGCAACAAAAAAAGTGAGTACCTGGGCCAGTGGTTCTCATGCGGGTCGACCAACATTTACATACTATTGTTCAAAGCGTTGGCTTTGTGGACCTACGAAGCTCTGAAACATTAATATATCATTCAATTACAAGCCACATTAGTATCCACGGCCATAGGACTCTGAAAGCACCGCATCCCGTCTGATCTGCGAAGTTAATCAGGGTGCCGCCTAGTTAGTACCATGGTGGGGGACCACATGGGAATCCTAGGTGCTGTGGTTTTTTCATTTTGCTACACTCGCCCAAGCCTCACTTACTGTTACTTACTCTTAATTACTGCTACTTACTGTACTATTACTTACTTTTCCTTCACTTACAAATTGTTACACAGTTATTAACCTATCATTCCGCTGTTGGAAAAGCACAATAATTCAATATCTACTCGTTTGGTTACCGTGAGAACGGCTCGGCCGTTAGTACTGCATGCGAACGATGGTTGGAAGACCATCGCGATATGCTGTCTCTGTGACTTGCACGGCGAGCAACCCAAGCAATGTCGCAGCATATCGGAAGTGTATTTCTTGGCGACGTACAACGGCAACGTATCTTATCCACCTCGACTCCGCCGTCCTCACCACCTCCGAACGTCGGTACCTCCCCTTCACCTTCGCCGCTCCAGATGGCTTTCTTCCCCGAGTCTTCATCTGTCGTAGATATGGATATAGATGATGCTACTGGGCCGTCAATAACTCCGGAAATATCTCTAGACCTGCGATTGCGATGGCTCGAGACACTTTTGTTCGGCACGCGTCAAGAGGAGCAACGAAGGACCTCACAAATACAGCAGGGGAAGAGTGGTACTACTCTAATACGTGGAGCTGATGACCTGCAGCGGAAACTTGGGGCCATCGTGCAGAATAACGATGGGCTAAAACGCTTTCTAGACCACTGTATGTTTACATCTTGTGGTGTACAACACTGGCTGACCCCAAGTCCCAGCCGAGCAACACGCTCATTTATTAACGCCTTCGTTCGCCCTATCTGGTACACTACCTACGTCGCCGACGTATGAGAGCATGACTGCGGCAGAAGTTGAAGCTATGCTCACCGAGATGGAGCCCGACATCCGCGCCGCCGACCGTGATCTGCGCGAGATTGAGCTGTTGGAGAAAAAAGATGTCACTGGTGCAGGAAAGCTCTCAGACTATGAGATCCTACAGCCTCGTCTGGACGCACTCATGAAGGCACACGAAGAAGACCTACATAAGGCAGCCGAGCTCGAGAAGCGTATTGCTGCACTCATGAACCGCTACGCCACCAACGTACGTCTGCGTCTTCACCTCTCATCGCAGCGCTCGGACGCCTCTCATAGGTGGATACGCTGTCAGAGTTGTTCGTCGCCTGGGATGATACCCTCCGCGATGCGGAGCTCGAAGTCGCGAGGTTGGAGAAGGAGCATCAGGAGCAGAGACGGCTCGGTCTTGTATGATACCCTGCATCATGTACTTTGTGATCACACTTGCATATATACCGTCGCCACCAGCCATTTTGTCCGCTTTCTTGTCCTGACTCACACCCTTGCCTGACTCGGCATGGAAGAAAGCTGCCGTACTTCATTCTCTACCACCACTTGCTCGATCCTACGGCCTCCGAAAGACGACACTTATCCCATAATCTTCAATCGCCATGTCCCAGACCGGTGCCCTGGCAAGCGAATCAGCAAGCACGATAGCGCGAGCGGCGAAGACAGCCTTTGAAGCGTCTCAGCTCGTGCCTTCATCTGAGCGAGTAAACGCTTTGCACGAAATCCGCAGGGAGCTTGAAAATGCGAAGGCTGAGATTCTCGAGGCAAATCGCAAAGACTTGCAGGTGTGTTCCATGCCTCGGCAGAGACTTTCCGTGAATGACAGCTGTACCAGGCGGCTCAAGCAGAAGTCGATGCAGGGCGGATGGCTCAATCCCTTATGAAGCGTCTTGATCTCACGAAGGGAGACAAATGGGATTCGATGCTTCAGGGTGTGACAGACGTCGCAGACCTCCCAGACCCGACCGGCAAAATTACATACGCCTGCGAGCTCGACGATGACCTCGAGCTATATCGTGTATCGTGCCCCATCGGTGTGCTGCTTGTTATCTTTGAGGCGCGCCCAGAGGTTGTGGTGAACATCGCCGCGCTGGCGATCAAGTCGGGTACGTCCATTAAGGTTGCATTAGTGACAGAACGAGACTAAGCAGATCGCTGCGTAGGAAACGCCGCAATTCTGAAGGGCGGGAAGGAGTCAAACGAAACGGTACAGTTACTCTCGAAAGCAATTCAGACTGCCCTCGCGAAGACACCAATCCCGAACACATATATTCAGGCTATCCAGACTCGTGCCGAGGTGTCTGCTCTGCTTGAGCTCGACCAGTACATCGACCTTGTCATCCCGCGCGGCAGTAATAGCCTCGTGCGTAGCATTCAGAACAGCACTCGCATCCCCGTCATGGGGCATGCAGATGGGCTCTGCGCAGTATACCTTGACCAAGCTGCCGATGCAGAGAAGGCTGCCAGAATCACTGTAGATTCTAAAGTGTGTTCTGTTAGGTCCGAAGATGATACACAGCTGAGATCTGCTTTCCAGACGGATTATCCAGCAGCGTGCAATGCTGCAGAGACGCTTATTGTGCATGAAGCTTTGCTGTCTACAACTTGGCCGAAAGTCGCACGGGCACTGCTCGATGCCGACGTACACCTCCTCTGCGATCAAAGGACCCTCTCTGCACTCTCCTCCATCTCCCCGGCACCTCCAAAACTCTCAACCCATGTTCGCCCATCCAAGCCAGACGACTACCGCACAGAACATCTCTCGTTGACGATCTCTGTGCTCGCCGTTCCCTCGCTTGCCGCTGCAATGGCGCATATCAATGCGCATTCCTCACACCATACCGACTGTATCGTGACCGAGGACACCTCTGCGGCATCGATCTTCTGCCGTGGGGTCGACTCAGCCGGTACGTTCGTGAACGCGTCGACACGTTTCGCAGACGGCTTCCGCTACGGCTTTGGCACCGAGGTCGGCATCAGCACCGGTCGTATACACGCACGCGGGCCGGTCGGCCTCGAGGGGCTCGTCATCTACAAGTACATGCTCCGCAGCAAGGGCCCGAACGGGCACATCGTAGGCGAGTTTGGCGTCGGCGCGGGAAAGAAGCAGTACAAGCACGTCAAGATCGATGCAGCGAGTGTGCTCTTCTGACATCTTTCCTAGTCTGTGTATACAAAATAGCAGCGTATTAATGGACACGAGCATGTGTGTAGCAATGCATGGTGGGGGGCATGCTGGATGGTTTACGATGACACGGGCGGGTCGGTCTCGTCTAGCCTGGCCTTCTTTTCTGAGGGTGAAGCTGGTGGTTCGTCTTCTGCCTTGCGCTTTATGGCGCAACTAGCATCCGCGGTTTCCATCGTTGGTGCGGAGGCTGAGGCAGCCTCTTCGCTGGTCTGAACCGATGGCTTCTTTTTCTTCTTCACCATTGACGTCAGATCGTTGACCTGCGCAGGAACGATAGGTGCCGCTGACGCTCCCACGTTAAGCTCGTTATCGAGAGCTTTTGCAGCCAAGGCGGGTGCAGATAATCCTTGCTCGTTTGGAAGTGTCTTGAGCTCCTCGACCTAGAAACCGATATACAATACATTTATACAGTGCTAACCGAAGTGCTCACCTTGAGTGCGAGGTCCTCTTTCAGACCCTCGAGCTCCTTGATTTCAGAGGCCATCTGCGTCTGGGTCATGTTCTGAATAGAGTCATTACCCAGCATGCGCGGGCCCTTCGCAGGTCCCTTGCCTTTGCCCTTTGGATCGGCCTGCTGCAGTGTCTCCACTTTCATTTGGCCGCTGGTCGCATTTCGCAACTCTGCCAGTCGCGCCTCGACGCTGGCAAGGGCCTTCTCAGCGTGGTCAATGGCATCTGACAGGCGACCTGAGCTCATGTCGAGCACGATGCTGAGCTTGTAGTGCGCCTCAGCGATCTGCCGAGACGACTGGGGGAGCAGTTCGAGTTTGAGTTCCAGTCCTGTCTCATAATCGGTAATCGCCTGGTCAAATTTTTCTGTACATTCTGTCAGAATGATAGCCTTCGCGCGTGTTGCACCTGTACACACCCGTTTCTAGCGAGACGTCACCAAGGCAGATGTATACCTCCGCCAGCTTGTGCTTAATCTCGTCAGACTCGTCTTGCCGCTTCTCGAACAACGCCCGGGCTAGATCGAGGACTTCCCAGGCGGCATTAAAGTCGTCTTCGGGCTCGCCTCCGTCAGCCTCTTCCCCGTCTTCCTCATCCTCATTGTCTTCGACCTTGGCCGCCTGGCCGAAGAGATCGACCGGTTCGTCCTCCTCCGCATCACCAGAAAACGACAGGAACGCAGCATTCCCGCCACTCTCTAATTAAAGCAATATTCGCGTCAGTTCTGTCAAAAATTGCCGAGGGGTGAGGTGCCACACACCGTTCTCTGCTCCCGAGGCATCCTCGGCCTGTTCCTTGCCCAGTACAGAGCTTTGTGAGATAGCATTCTCCAATAAGGCCTTTCCGTATGCAAAGTACACATCTGCGATTTCGGGGGCGTTGTCGCCGTGTTGCGCGGTCCTACAAATTGGGTACCATAACAGTGAGTACTTCGGTAACGTTGGCAATGAAGCGTGACGCGCACATCTGTTCGAGAACCGTAGCGTAATGGTCCACAGACTGCTCGTACTTTCTGAGGGCGAAGGCGCGTTTAGCCAGCTCAAGTTGCTCGTCGATGCTTGGCGTAGCTGTTATTGTCGCGGCTTGTTCTGTGGCTTTCGTGGATGCAAGCTTGGGCCCAGGTTGTTCGCTGAGCAGCCTTGTGAGATATGTCAGAGGTGCGTAGAATAAGAACACTTACGATGACATGTTGGCGAGGTGCAGGGACTCGAAAGTGGAGGAGGAAAAGTAAGGTTTGTTATGGCTGTAGCCTTCTCGCAGGCGCGTACCATTGTGAACGCGGTCGCGTGCATTATGTAAGCAGTTCTCACAATCATGGTCCATTTATAATACCCAGCCACGAATATCCTAACTCACCCACACCGGTCTCGAGCATCTCACGAAATCACGACAGAACTACGGACTTACCATTGTGATTGGAACGCATCACAGCCACTTGAAGGATATGTTTGAGAAGAAAGGATTGGTCGATTCGGAACTACAGACCGAAGCGTAGCCCGGCAGGCTGGGACGAAACGACCACAGCGCATAGCTTCTCGAGTATGTCGCTACTTGCTTACAGATATATGCGTAGTGCGTCAAAAGAACAAGCCAACCGCAAGAAGACATCAGACTGAGCCCCTCGTCCGGCATTAGACCGCGACCTCATCGAGATTTCGCTGCGTGCTGCGCTTACAGTACGGCTTTGACGAGTTTATGCACCCGCAAGGTCATGTCGATGGTCATGGCGAAGCGAACCAGAAGAAAAGGAATATAGTTGGCCAACAGGAAGAACTCCAGTTTCACCGTGGCCGAAAAGACTTTCTCTGCGAGCGTTTCTGCCGTTGTCACAGGGATGCTGAAAAGGGCAGCGACACAAGGCAAACATAAGTGTAGCAATAGATGCATCATAGACAAGGAGAGGAATATAAACTTTCTTAGAGTCTGAAGATTGGACAGTGAGTGTGAAATTCTGCGTTCTCATGCAGATGACTTACTTAACCCTCAGCAGGCCCCATATGCCTAGGAAGAAGATAGGCGGCTGGGAGAAGCTGATAGAAAAGTGTCAATGAGTGAAACTGAAGGAAGAAGAGCAAGAGTATCGCAGGAAACCCACATTTCTAGGTGCTAGGGCAAATAGATCCAGATGTAGTCATCGAAGTTGCCGGGAAGACCCATCATGCCACCTATGATGGGGTCCTGCAACGCAAATTTTGGGCAGATTCACAATGTGTTCAGGAAGCCACGGGACAAGCTGGAATGCTTAGGAGGATGGTTCATCAGGAAACAGGACTTGGGTCCATAGTGCTCCAAAATGCTCCTGTAGCACTTTGTAGCATTGTGAACCTAAGCCTTTTTCCTGATGCTTGCTGGGATGAGACGCTGCACCACATCGACGTCAATGTTAACATGGATAGCATATCCGACAAAAATAGGATTCACTATGAAGAAACAGACGTAGAAGAAGTCCAAAGGGTGTTGGCTAAGAGGTTTTGCGGCCATTTGTGCTTCGAGGGTTGCTTAGAGGCGCGAGGGCACGAGAAGACGTGGCAAGTGGCAAGTGGTAGTGATGCAACCAGTTCAAACAGACTCAAAAGCAGGACTCCGGCATATCCCCTACCTGGTCCGGGTACGAGTCGACCTCCCGGAGGGACACTCTCGGATCCCAGTCCGGGTACAACTAGCCAGTTTCAGGCGAGGGACAACAAGCTGATGCCCATAGACTTCAAATACTGACGCGCCCTGCGGCGCCCTAGTACGCGTGCAATAAGCGCGGGCCTCTCGCGTGACCGTTCGTCGCGCCACAAGGCCGATCCCCTTTGCACATGGACACTAGGCGCGTTCATCCATTTTTATATTTCTCCTCATTTTTCTTGTGCTTTTTTATTCAGTACAGGACTACGCGTACAGAGAGCCTGATAGCGGCATATACACGACAAGATTCCCCTGCATTCATATCATGTTCTGAGTCCACAATCGTGTCCCCGCGTTCCCCTCGAGCTTGACATCCTGTGCAGCGTGCGGCGCCCTCGTTGGTCCCCTCGCAATTACAGTACAGCCAATACATTCTGAGCTCTCGCGTGTCCTCGTGTACTCTCGAATCCCTCCCACCTCCTTCATTATATTATATCATGATATTCCCCTTATATAAGATTGGCTCCCTAGGGTCTGAGCGCGCCCCAGCGCATCGTATACAAACATTTGAGACATGTAAAATTGATTAGTTTGCGTACAATGCGATTAGCTTCTACTGTCGTAGTATTACTTTATCAGCCTCTGCGCGGATTCCGGTGTCAACGAGGTCAGCGAGACGTAGCGCCATATCAATCGCCATAGCGAAGGGTATCAGAAAGAAAGGTAGGTAGGATACCAGGAGTAGCCAACGCTGCGCAGAGGTGACAGAGATAAGGTTGGCTGAGATTGTCTCCGGCGACGTAGTCGGTGTCCCAAGGACAACAGCGAGACACGGAAGCGTGGTCGTAGCTGTAGATGCGGCATATACGAGCAGAAGCACATGTATGTTCTTTGAATCTGCGGTGGCCTGGTCAGTTTCAGCTGCTCGATCCGAGAATATACGACTAACCTCTCAGCAAGCCGTGCATTGCAATGAAGAAGACAGGTAATTGGAAGCATCTTGGATAACACAGATTCAGAACAAGACCTATCCTTTGTCTTGATTACATTGTGCACAAACACCATACGCACAGCTCGAGGATGAGGAATGTCTTGAACCAGACGTAATCGCCGGAAATCCCAAAGTAGCCCATGGCACCTCCTATAAGTGGGTCTTGAGACATCCTCACGTAAATCTCCGGCAACTTAGCGATAAATCTTGGAGTAAATGACCGCGGATACAAAGCTTGTATATCGATGAGCAGCGTCACCGGTACGTGAATCTGCGACCAAACATGAGCTCCAGGTTTGCGCGAACTTGGGACTGAGTACACGGCTTACCAGGAAGAAGCAGAAGTACGCCATATCTACGGGACATTCGAAGAGCAGCTTCCCCATAACTGAACGATCCGTCTCCGACAGCTTAAAGTTCGTCACGGTCGCGGACAACTCAGAGTGACCTGCCGCGCGACAGTCTGTGACGGCACGCCGTCACGGTCGATTATTCGGCGGCCATTTTCCTGTCCATTTCTTCCTCCCAATCGTCGACGCTTTTTTGCATAGTAAAAACATGGCGTCGTACCCACACACCTGGCTGTTTGTGGGCAAGTTGAATACGATTGTCGCGTCAGGGCCCCACATCCAGGCTATCGAGACGCAGTGCGCTTTTCCGCCCGCGCGTCGCATGAGTGCTCCCTGATATCCCCTAGGATAGGACCGGCAATGTGCTACACTCCACTGCTGCCCTGAAAGAGGCCAAGCTAGAGGCTGTCGTTAAGTCCGGCCCTATCCGTTGTATAGCCGTCGACCGCGACTTCCGGCATGTCGTTGCCTCAGGAGAAGACAAAAAACTGAAGGTGTGGCGTTTGGATGGGTTAGAACTGTTAAGTGAACGGTGCGTAATATACATTCGCTGTGCAGCTATCCTGCTGAGCTTCATGAACAGTGAGCTACCCAAGAAACCGACCGATGTACACTTCACTCGCGATGGCCAGACTATTATCGTCTCTGACAAGTTCGGGGACATCTTCAGGTTCGTGCATCTATCGTAACTCGTCGTCTGGTGTTTCTAAACCTTTAACCCAGCTATCCTCTCTATCCAGACATCAAAAACCTGGCTGCAGAGACAGATAAGCGGAACGCGATAATCTCGCACGAAAATCCATCGGACGGCACGCTCGTTTTGGGTCACACTTCTCTCCTGACATCCTTTATCCTAACAGAAGACGAAAAGTTTGTCATCAGTGCGGATCGCGATGAGCACATCCGTGTCAGCTGGTTCCCCCAAGGCTATGTCATCGAGAGGTTCTGCCTGGGACACAATAAGTGAGTCACGCGGCAGCAACAATCACAATTTGTTGTGATGAATTGGCTTCTCAGGTTCGTCTCGGCTGTGCATATCCCCAAGTTCTCCCCTTCGACTCTTATCTCAGGCGGAGGTGACCCCGAGCTCAAGCTATGGGACTGGATGTCAGGAGAATGTCTCGGCGACATCTTTGTCCTCGAGACAGTTGAGCCCTTCATCACCGTAAGACCACCAAAAGGCCGGGCAAACCAGTCTGATGAAGATGGTGACGAGGAAGAACCGAACTTACAGAAGGGAAAGCGCAAGGGCAAAGGCAAGAAGGGGAAGGGTAAAGGGAAGGCCGAGGCTGTGGTTGACGAGGATACCGCAGACGCGGAGAAGGCAGAGTCCGTAGAGGATTCAGAAAGCATGGCTGTGGGCGAAGCAGGCGATGGCGAGGCTGAGGAGCATGCAGAGGGGAACGACGCGTCCGGTTCAGCACAGGAAGAACAGCCCCTTGTACTCGTCATCCGCCAAATTGCATCGATCGATGTCGCGGGTCAAGGACATTTTGTCGTGTTCAATGCTGTTGGGTACGTCATGAGATTCTGTCACGAAGGTCCGATAATAATGGACTGCCCTAGCGCAACTGCGTTGTTCTACTTTATATTCTCGTCCGAACCCAAAGCTCAGCCTGCGCCTGCAATCTCCTCAATAAACTTAGGCAGACCCGTAATCGACTTCTCTATTGACGAAAGCGGACGTATCTGGGCGCTGGTTGACGGCGAGAGGCAAGGGTTGCCCGCGACAGACGAGCACGACAAAAGTTTGGTCAGGTTGCTTAACTTCGCAGATGGCAAGGTAAGGTTTTGGCATCTCATTGTACGGCTTCGTGTTAATGCTCCTTTACAGCTGATTGAAGTGGAGAGGGAGGCGCCTGTCTTGTTGACATCCCTCAACTCACAATGCAAAATTACTGGTCAGTCCGACGTTCTGTTTGAAGTTGTCTCTTGGTTCTTGTTAACATTATCCGTGGTACAGCCTCTGCATTGGATCTTAAAGCATTGGATCTCTACTCTGCCCTGTCAAGTATGCCAAAGCACGTTGATCCGGAGCACGACCCCATGCGGCGTAACGATCTCGAGTCTCTCGAATCAGCGACTAACCCCTTCGACAGCCCGAGCCACGCGGGAACGTCCAGTGAACCTGGCACAAAGACTCGCGAGCTGACCCAGCGTGAGGCAGCACGGTTGAAGAGGAAGCAGGCGTTGGAGGCAAAAATCATGAAAGACCAAGCGGCATCAGGCACCGTATCCGCGAAGCCAGACGATGGCCGCGAGGCTAAAAGGGCCAGGTCAGAGGTTACTATCTCACAAGCTGCCGGTGAACAGGCTGATGTGACGATGAAGGATGTAGCGTAGGATACGCTAGTCGTTACGCCCCAATAACGCGCCTATAATTTTTGTACCTCGTAACTGTCGTGAGAAATACTTTCCTTTTCGGGGCCCGCACTGAATTGTCTTGGCAAAAGCGTGTCTTGATCATTGTCTCCCACCACCACTGCCCCGCCTTTCTCGATGGATTGTGCTTGGGTGCGGTTGCCCAGGTTCAGGACAAAGCTAATACCTCTTGTGTTGGGGGCTGGCATTTTTACCTGGTTTATTTACTCGCTTTCAGGTCCGCCTCTGGAAGGCCCATTTGCGCATAGGAACAAGCCCGGCTACAGACCGTCGCCCAGGTTGCGCCCATACCCGCCTCCACTGGCGCACACGGTGTGGAACTCTCGGGCAGAGCAGGTCAAGGAGGCCTTTGTGCATGCATACAGAGGTTACCAGCAACATGCAGCGTCATCTGACGAGTTACTACCTATCACGAATACTTCCTCTAATCAGTGGGTAGTCGTCTATAAAGACGGAAGGCTAATGGACGAATGTTTCTCTAGTTTCAATGGATGGGGTCTTCAATTGATAGACGCCTTGGATACCATGTGGATAATGGGCTTGCGGGACGATTTTCAGGACGCGATGCCGTTGGTGGCTGCTATGACCTTTCACTTACCTGATGTGTGTGCCTTTCGGCTGTTTTTCTGACACGCCTCATGCTAGAGATATTAGACCGAATATGCGCCATTTTTTGAAACTGTCATTCGCTACCTTGGCGGGCTGCTGTCTGCACATGCGCTCTCTGGCGAGCCCGCCCTTCTCGCACGTGCAGACGATCTCGGGAAGATGCTCCTTCCTGTATTCAAGACACCACACGGACTACCCATGTATGCGGTGAACACTGTGACGTAGGTATATATAAAATGTCGTCCATCGCGATCGGACTGACGCTTATCAAGCGGAGCCACAAGGGCTGGGTGGTCGTCGGAAGTCTTGTGGGCGGAGGCCTTGAGCTGCCAGCTCGAATACAAGTATCTTGCACACCTCACTGGTCGACAAGAATACTTCGATCATGTATGTTCTCTTAACCTCATATTCTTTATAAGCTCATTGATGTGGTATGGCAGGTGGAGCATATCATAGATATCATGCAAGCCGCGAAGATCAAGGATGGCATGTTTCCTACTAAATGGAATATGCAAAGCGGAAAACCATCTAATGGTCTGTGAGACGTGACATGCGTCATATAAAGCGCTGAGCTGGATTTTCTCTAGACCAGTTCTCGGTGGGAGCGTTTGCGGATAGCGCTCACGAATATTTGCTGAAGCAGTGGTTGCTCACGAGTCGATCTGAGACTAAAGCGATGAAGCTGTGTAGGTGCCATCACATCTTCATACATATGTGCCAATGCAGTAGCAGACCTCAAGGCGGCCTCGGGGATCCTCAACCATCTACTTTATCTCACCCCCAATCGACAGCTACTCTACGTCACGGACACTTCAGGCACTAATGCGACACCCTCACACACCTTTGAGCATCTTTCATGCTTTCTCCCGGGCTTGCTTGCGCTTGGTGCGCACACGCTACCTCTTTCAGAAGACGACAAGGAACTGCACAACTGGGCGGCCCAGGGTCTCGCGTACACGTGCTGGATCACATATGCAGACCACGCCACTGGACTGGGTCCAGACGAAATGCTTATGGAAGATTGGGATGACGATCCCACGGGAGCTAATGGCCGGTGGATCGACCATGTCAAGCAGTGGAAACGCGAGGGCAGTCCTGGCGGCGTCCCGCCTGGTTTACGGGAGGTCCAGACAAGGAAGCATACAGAGAGAGATTACAACGCCTCAAAAGGAGGTTATTTCCTGCGTCCTGAGGTATGTCTTTTGTTAGAACAGCCGGGACGATCTTAGTTCGTGCTTATGTGCGCTTCTACGCAGTCTGTTGAGAGCTTTTATCTACTCTGGCGCTTGACAAGGGACGAGACATGGCGCGAGCGAGGTTGGGCGGTCTTCGAGTCCATCGAGCGCGAAGCCAAGACGCCCAGCGGATACGCTAGCTTATCCTCTGTCGAGATTTCACCAGCACACAAGAAGAACGAGATGCCCAGGTACGTTCCGTGTTCGGAGTCCATCCATGCAAGCGCCCTGACTGCTCTTGTTTCAGCTTCTTCATGGCCGAAACGTAAGTGTTACAAGAGTGTTTCTCAAACTGTGAGACTGAGTCTATGTTTAGATTGAAATATCTCTATCTCCTCTTCCGTGAAGAGGACGTGATACCCCTTAATCAGTGGGTGTTCAATACCGAAGCACATCCACTACCGATCTTCCAATGGATGGACTGGGAGAGGGAACGCTACCGCATCCCCTGACGGCGCACGGCGGGGCATCGACCTGTCATGCACCGCCAAAGTCCGGTGACACATGTATAATTTGCTCGTTTATTGGTGGAAATTACCGTGATATAAGTATTTATTGGGATTTACTGTGATATATACATTTATTGAGATTTACTACTGTGATGTATGGGTGAGGACAAAATTGATATTTCGCAATTTGACGAAAACGGAGGCAAGGAACAAAGGAGAACAAAATTGACCCACAACAATGTGATCGCGAGGGATGACCGTTGTACTACAGTACTGATATGCGTGTTGTCTTCAAGCAGACTATATGTATAGGCATGTACAGCCGTGACCGTGACTGTCTTTCCTATGTGCCTCGTCGGCAGCTTTGTGGCGCGGAAGCTGCCTGTCGGGACTCGGCGAGCGTCCGCGGGTTTGTCATTCACCGACGCTGGTGCTTTCGACCACGACCTCAGCCTTTCACCCCTCTCAAAGTACTCATGCAGTCTCCAAACTCGCCGTCAAATCCGCCAGAAGCTCATTCCGCGCCCTCGTCATCCACTCAGGCAAAGCCACCACCCGGCTGGGTCCTCGGCCCCGACGGAAAACCATGCAAGATCTGTACCGCGTTCCGGAACTGGAAGCCGCGAACGGCCAAAGCGGGCGACGCCTCAGACGGAAGGCAGTCCAGCACAAGCAGCACCGGAACGACTGCAGCAGCAACAACGGCGGCGGCGGCGGCGGCAGCAGCATCAGCAGTCGCCGCAGGCCAGGTCGACAGCGCACGCCCGGAGAACTGCCCGCCCGACGTCGAGATCCTCGGCCGCGCGACGTGGACATTCCTGCACACGACGGCGGCGTACTATCCGGAGCGCCCGACGGTGACACAGCGCGCGAACATGCTGAGCCTCCTGCGCGCGCTGCCAACGCTGTACCCGTGCGCGCACTGCGCGTCAGACTTTGATGAGCGCGTCCGCGCGCACCCGCCCGACGTCAGTGGGCGCTCGGGTCTCAGCAAGTGGCTGTGCGAGCGCCACAACGAGGTGAACGAGAAGCTGGGGAAGGAGAGGTTCGAGTGTGCGGTCGGGAAGCTGGACGAGAGGTGGAAGGACGGGCCAAGTGACGGGAGCTGCGATTGAGCACGTCCCTGGTGCGTGTGCAGCTGCGGTTTCTCGTGCTTGCGCAGCCCTTACAGACATAGGAGCATACGTAGAAGCATTGTTTTATATAGATGTCACCACTCATTCACCGACACATATCCTCGCCATGCTGAGTGCGCAACAGACGGGGCTCGGGAGATGGCACAGCAACGTACATCAATAATATAACACACTAGATACTAGTCTCCCAAAATGTCGAGCGGGTCAATCGGCTCTTCGCCCGCGGCATTCTCATGCTCGCCCGTATCCACCTCACCTTCCGCGTCTGCAACCTCGCCTTCGGCGTCGGCGTCCATCGCGTTGAGGAGATAGTTCGGGTCCGTGACCTCTGCCTCTGCCTCTTCGCGTTCTTTCGCCTCGTCGTCGTCCATCCTGATGTGCTGCACCTTGATCATGTGCCACTTCTTCGTGACCTGGTCGTACGACTGCGCGGCGTGACATGTCAGTGCGATTCCATACACATAGACGGAACTGCGGAGGGCTTACGTTGACGCGCTTTTTCTTGAGCAACATCTTCCGCTCAATGTTCTTGTAGTATGCGCCCTTCGCTCGTGGCTGCGAAGGCATAACTTCGCCTTCGGGGATGACGTCCTTGATGTCGGTGACACCGTCGTCGAGCACGAGCAAAAATTCGTTGGGTACTTCCTGCTCGACCTTGACGACCTCGTAGTCGCGGATGAAGTGGAAAGTGGTGGGCTGCGCATACAACAGGATGAGCAAACAGCATCACAAGAAGCTGCTGTGCATGCGTACCTCGTCCTCTTGTACTCCATTAACCGGCCGCTCCAGACGCATTCGCTTGAACTCAACGGCAGTCTCATCCTCCTTCGTGAGATAGTACGCGAGGAAGTGGTCGCCTTCCGACTCCATGGGACGCAAGACGGCACAATCCAGGCGAGGATCGTCATCCTAGAAAAAACAATAGTGCTCAGGAATGATAGTATAGAGATAGGGACGATACATACATCTGGGGGCCTGGGCTTGTCCCCTGGCCGTTCAGAGAACCGAAAGAGGTCGTACGCGTTTGCCCAGATGTTCGCGTCCGGCAAGACCTCGTACGAATCAACGGCCGTCACGTTCGGTTTGTTCGGGTGCTTGAGCATCGAGAGGTCGAAGCCGTCGCTGGCAGAGGCAAATGACGCTTCAATATCCCGTATCCGTGCTGAGCGCGAGACGTCGATGGGGGCCTCTGCCGCAGGCCTGTGCTCGCCGTGTGGCGACTGGCGGTAGCTGCTGTCTCGGCTGATGTACTCGGTCTTCCGTAGCCAGGTGACGTGCGGGATGGAGTTCGGTGTCGACGTGCCTGAGGCTGACGCAGCGTGGCTCAAGGCGAATGTTCCGAGAGAAGCGGACGGGTCGAGGAGGAGCAGTTGGTCTTTTGGATCCAGAGTAGGTAAGTTCATCGGGTCAGGGTTCAGTTCTGGATGCGCATAGCATCCCAAGCCTCAGCATGGCAGTGACAGAGCCGCATGACTGACTACGCACCTGAATCGTCTGCATTCTGCTCCCACAAACATTCCCACTTGCCCAAATCTAATGGCATCCCACACTCTGCATCCACAATCATGGGCAGCGGAGTGTCGCTTGCGATGTCGTTCAGGAACTCTGGGCGCGCATAGCGCGAAGGGTCTGTCGGATAGTCGAGCAGCTTTGGTGGGCATGGTGGGGCGGGTAGTGGATTTGAGTATCGCACCCGGACCAGCAGGTCGAGTTTACTGTTTTTTGAATGTTCATTTATGTCTTCGTCTTGGATGTGTAAGCTGCTCACCTCTTCTTGAAACTCATGCTGGGACGAAGTGGGACAAGCGAGAGCGGAAGTCCTCCAGCGGCCAGGCGCCAAGCTCGCTCACGTGCCCGCCACAGGGCGTCCGAAATTTCATGAGGCGCCGAGCTTCAGCAAGATCTTCACCAGGTCTTGCTTTCTGCTCGCGTCGTCATCGAGTTCATCACTTGGACGTGGTGCGCGCTCTTTTCATCTCACTTTGTGAGCTAGCGGGACAATGGCCAAGGCGGACAAGACGCAATCTGCCCAGAAAAGAGCGGACAAGAAAGCGAGACATGACACCGCGAAGCAGAGCATAGGGAAAGCGCAAACTACAAAGGGTAAAAAGGTCGGAAAGGACAGATTGCAAGAGCAGGTACTGGCATTAGGTGGCGACAAAGAGGATCTTGCGCTTCTGAAGGGTGTGGATGAAGATAAGAACTTGATGCAGGGAGAGCAGGCTACCGATGTGCGTACCACTCATGGGACACAGAAGCAAGCGGGACATTCTAACTTGAGATACACATATCTTCGGTATTCATTACTAGCCTGAGCTTGCGAACGATGTTTCAAAGTTTCTCGCTAGCCTAAAGTCGGGCTCCGCGCCTAAGACGAGAACCGAGTCCAAATCCAAGCCCAGAGCGAATGCCGACACAAAACCTGCAGATGTGAAGGAAAAGGTCCCCAAGAAGAAGGAAGAGAAGCCGGGAAAGACGAAGCAGAAAGCAAAGGCGTCAGAAACCAAGCAGAACGAGCCTGAGGGTGCTCATCCTTCGCCCTCGTCTGAAGCTCCCAAAACGACCGGGGTCAAGGCCACAGGCAAAGGCAAACTTCATCTCGCCCCGAACCCGCACTGGTACACTGCCCTTGCACCCCTTTCTCCCCCGGCAAACCCGCTACCCGCTCCGTCAGCCAGTCGGATATCATCCCTTACCGAAAAAGCTGCACAGCTGTTCCAGTCGGATGCCGCCTCGTACCAGGCGTCCTCAGCGTTCACAGGCAATAGCGCATCTGATTCCCACTTCCTGAGCGCCGTCTTATCGAAGGGTACACTTTCTGATAGGCTCAGTGCGCTCACGTTGCTGGCGCAGGCCAGTCCCGTGCATAATACCAAGGCGCTGGAAACCTTGAAAGGAATGGCTGAACGCGGTCGAGGCAAAGGCGGAAGGGACGAAGGTCTTAAGGCCATGCGCTGCGTGGTGGATTGGTGGGTTGGTGGAGGTGCTCCCGGCAGGAAGCTTAGGCAAGTCAATCTTCTTGTGCTAGCGTTGCGTGTGCTGACTTGCTATTTCTCTAGGTATTTCCGCGATCAATTACTATTGCATCCCGACGTCACGGACCAGCATCTTCTTGTGTGGTACTTTGAGGATTGGCTGAAGAAGTACTTCTTCTCAATCCTACAGATTTTGGAGGTACGCGTTATCCCTTCCTTACCTCACATGTACACTCAACGCGACTTAGACTTACTCTTTAGATACACTTCCATATGTTCGGACTCAAGCGCTTGCTTTCATCACGACTCTGTTGCGCGAGAAGCCGGAGCAAGAACAGAACCTGCTCAGACTGCTCGCTAACAAATTGGTATGTCTGAAGTTGTCATATGCGCTGTATCTATTCTCATAACTCTTCCTGCAGGGTGACACCGAACGGTCTGTATGCTCTCGGGCATCCTATCATCTCCTACAGCTTCTGCAGTCTCACCCAGCGATGAAGAGTGTTATCGTCCGCGAGATCCGTGCGCTCATCTTCCGGCCCGCTGCGTCTACTTCTGCCGCTGCCCAGCAGGCACTGGTAGCTCCACCCAAAAACACGCACATCCGCTTTGGCGACGAGGAGACGTCTCCGGGCAAGCCCAAAAGCAAGAGCGCGGACGCTGCAAAGGCAAGCACGATGGAGCGCTGGAACTCGCACGCGTGGTACTACTCCGCCGTCACGCTGAACCAGGTCGTCCTGACCTCCAGCGACCACGACCGTGAGGTCGCGCGTGTGCTCATCGACGCTTACTTCGAGATGTTCCGCGAGATCCTTGGCGGCATCAAAAGCGGGCCCGCCAAGGAGGCGGGCGAGACGGAAGACGGGAAGGACAAGGCAAAGAAGGGCAAGGCGAAGGAGGTCCGCGGCGACGCCGGCTTCGCCGAGGTCGAGGACGAACACTCGCGGCTCGTCGGCGCGGTCTTGACTGGCGTCAACCGTGCGCTGCCGTTCGCGAAGGTCGACATGGCCGGGGGCAACGACGTGTTCGCGAAGCATATGGACACGCTCTTCCTCATCACGCACACGTCGACGTTCAACATCTCTCTGCAAGCCCTCATGCTTATCTTCCAGGTCGCCGCGCCCGCACCTGTTTCCGCTCCCTCGACATCCAAGGACGACTCGGCGTCCTTCTCGGCATCTTTGAAGGATCGGTTCTACCGGACCTTGTATTCGTCGCTCTTGGACCAACGCCTTGCGAGCTCGAACAAGCAGGCGATGTACCTGAACCTGCTGTTCAAGGCGCTCAAGGCGGACACCAATGTTGAACGGGTGAAAGCATTCGTCCGGAGGTTCATCCAGATCCTCGTGGTCGGCGTTAGTGGTACAGGTGGAATGGAGTTCGTTGCTGGAGGCCTCTATCTGTTGGGCGAAGTAAGTCAATGCGTTTGCCAGGTGTGAAATCATTACTTAACCGGTCTCCACATGAGCAGCTTTTCAGCACGGTTTCCGGTCTACGACAGATGTTCAATAACTCTGCCTCTGGAAAGACGGAGGAGGTATACGATCCAAAAAAGCGCGACCCGCAGTACGCTCATGCGTCTGCGTCCCCGCTCTACGAACTTGTAAGCGCTCCTTCTACCGGCCTGGTTCGTGCTCATCGCGTGCCTAGCTTCCCCTCATGTACCACTACCACCCAGCCATCTCGCTGCACGCCCGCCAACTCCTGGCCGGCCGACCCATCACCGCGACCGCGGACCTCTCCCTGAACACCGTCTCGCACTTCCTCGACCGCTTCGTGTACAAGAACCCGAAGAGGCCGAAGCCGAAGGGCGCGAGCGCGATGCAGCCCGCGGCGGCGGGCGCCGCCGACGGCACGGGTGTGAAGCTTGCGAAGGGCGAGGCCGCGCACGGCGGGGGCCCCGTGAACGAGGAGAGGTGGTGGAGGCGCCGGCCGGAGGACGTCCCGGTCGACGAGCTGTTCTTCCACAGGTACTTCACGCAGAAAAGCAGGAGGGAGAAGGAGATGGCGGAGAAGGTCAACAAACGGAAGGGCAAGGATGAGGATGAGGATGAGGACGAAGATGAGATCGAGGAGGGCGGGTTCTCGAATGGAAAGGTGTCGGACGAGGAAGAGGAGGGGTCAAATGCGGAAGGCCACAGTGGAGATGAGGACAGCGACAAGGAAGAGGCTGAGATCTGGAAGGCGAGCTGCTATTTTTGAAATTTACTCTCGAGTAGTGGGGCTGACACTGTTTCTCAGGCCATAAAAGCGACCATGCCTGCCGACCTGCAGGACGATGACCTGTCGGATGACAGTGACGACATCCCATCAGGCCTCGATGATAATTCTGATGACGATCTTGGCGAAGTCGATGAAGAGGAGGAGGAGGATGAGGGCGAGGAAGATGGGGACGAGGATGAGGATGGTGCAGCCAGCCTCGCTGATGACGATGACGATGACGATGACGCTCTATCTCTTGTGGAAGCGTCCGACGCCGAAGACCTTATCCCACTCGACGAGGACGTTCCAAACGGTCTCATCGAGTACGACGGCTCCAACGCTGAGGATGAAGCCGAGGAGTGGGGCGGCATCAGCGGCTCGACGTCCAAAAAGCGTAAACGTGGTGGTGATGAGCAGGACAAGAAGCGGAAAAAGCTGCGGTCGCTACCTACGTTCGCAAGCTATGAGGACTACGCGAAACTCATCGAAGATGGGCCAGAGGACAATATATGAGCGCGGTATTTTACTCTGCTGCCTTGCCCAAAATTGCTGCATATATAACTTTCATCACATCAAGTGGGCGGCTATTCCGACGCATTCGATGTTAGGCGAGATACAGCGGGAGCATTTGTTACTAACTCGGGTGTTAGGATCGCTACCTGTGGGAAGCTTGTGTTGTGTGTGGACTTGCAGTCTGCAGTTGGTTCTAGTAATTACGTCGCAGTTTCCTTGGACTCTCAAGATCTCACCCGTCACCGGTTCACCTCCAAAGGTCTTTGTACAGTGGTATCTATACGTCAAGAATCCCGCCAGAATAAAGATAAAGATGACACCACGCTTTAAGGTGGTGTTTGGGCCCGATGGGAGTGAGACGCCGAGAAATATTATTTCGTGCTATTTCGTGTGTGCGCATGAGCCCTGAGACAGGCTCTTGGGGACGACCTCTTCAATGTGTGTATACAAGTTCTAGGCTCTAGTACGGCTACCTTCCAGCGATCCATTATGATGCCTTACTGTGCACGTCGAAAATCAGTCTCTCACTCTGAGTGCCACCTATATGTTGTCACGTCGTCACTAGGTAGGATATTAATATCATCGTGCATCTCTACGTCACTTTGATGCGTGCTATTCCCTGTGACCATAGAGGCTAGTTTTGCACAAGTATATCTCTCTTTCAAGATACGCCCACGTCGTCACTGTGAGCCTCAGGATGAATGCCAATAGCAGGAAATTGCGTTCATGGTGGACGCGACGGAGGTGTATCAACGTGTTATTTATATCTGTTGACGTGTTGATCAGTCACATGATCTAGGTCTGTCCAGCGAAGCAGGTCTTACGTTGGACTCGCCCTCGTAACTTAACCTCTTGTCCTCATACTTGCATCTCCTTCTGCCACAAAATGGGCACCATCTACTCTAGTCTCAGCGTGTTGTCTATCGCGCTCATTGCTGGAGGTATAATCTACGGTTTTCTCGAGAAGCGACCACCCCCGCCAGACTGGGCTGGGCCATCCAACCGCGCGGTCCTGCCAGGTCAAGAGCAACCTGTGTCGTCAGAAACCAAGGGAAAGAAGAAGAAGAAAGCAGTAGCGAAGGAAGGAGGAGTACAGCCTGCGTCGCAGCCGGAGGTAGAGCCCACGGTCGTTCAGTTCCCAGCCATTGTTCCTGGCAGCTTTGAACAGGCTGCGGAGCAGACGGTCTCGGCGGCGACTAGCAAGCCTAAGAAGAAGAAGAAAGCCAAGAAGACCGCAGCCGGTGCATCTCAGATTCCACTCGATGCCCAGAGCGACTCATCCGCGACTGCACCTGAGTCACCTACGCCTGTGCCGCGGCCCATCGCGACGAGGCGCAAGAGCACTCCCATCATCGACACCGACGGGCCTTGGACACGCGTCGAGTCGAAGAAGCGTGGCGTGCACCCCTTGCAGTCCGCAGCAAGTGCTGCTGCCTCCTCCTCTGCCACAGCTGAGCCAGCCGCCAGCGAGGTCACTACCTCTGTCACCGACACTTCCTCGCCCGTGAACGAGCGCACAGAGGACGAGCAGGCCCTGGGAACGGCTGACAACCGTCGCACACTCGCCGAACGGCTCCTTCCTAAACCGCGCAAGACCCATGTGGAAGAGTACGTCTCGCCCTTTCCACCTTCCCGGGTGCTGTCTGTCTGACCATCCATCACTCCTAACAGCATGCTCGAAACTCCGGATGTGCCCCCGGCCGCGCGCGTCATGCGTGTGCAGCCTCGCCCCGACGAGCAGCCCGCCGCTGGCTTCTCATGGGCAGACTATGAAGACGTCGACGGCTCTGGTGTTACCGCGGACGACGCGGACGGCGAGTACGAGAGCGGCTGGATCGTTCAGAGCTCGCGCGGCCGATCAAGTGAGTCTGCGAACTGTCGGGGGCTGGGCCTATCTCACACTTCACATAGGACCAAAGGCACCACAATCGACGCAAAGCGCTCCCGAATCATTAACGAAGAAGCAGCGGCAGAATCTCGCAAAGAGCGAGGCATCAAAAGCCGCGAAGGCAGAGGCAGAAGCGCAGCGCCAGGCGACACTCGCGAAGCACAAGCGTGAGCTGGAGAAGGCGCGTATGGCAGAGCAGTTCACTCAGCAGGGCAAGAAGAAGAGCGGTGGCATGCGTGCTTCCGTGGATTCGGAAGGCCACATGGTCTTCGAGTAATTCTAGGTGAGACGATAGCAAAGCTATGGACATTTTCCCCGCATTCATGCGTGCGCGTTCTACCTTCAATGTGGTTAGAGACGACAGAATGTCGCATGCTAGGCAAGTTACCGGAAATGCCAGATAATAGATGCTTAGTACCTATGGACGACATTGTACAGCCCATTCATAATGCTTTTGCAGTTAATGATACCATTCCCTTGGTCCCGCACACCCACGAAACGGACAAGATTGCATGCATGCCGTAAGGTCCCGTGAACTCCGAACCTTCTCCAACCGTCAACTAGGCATACACGCAGACCTCCAATCGGTGGCACCCTTCTTCTGTCACCAATCGACAGCGGATGGTAAACCGTCCGTGAGAAGTCTTGTCACGTTTGCCACAGTCGTCTGCAGAAGCTTCACGCCACACCGCCAATATTTGATCCTCACTCAGGAGCCATGGTATATGCATGTGGGCCATGGGGCATGTCATATTGCAGTAGGTAGACGGCAGGAGATGCCAGAGACAAGCGAGAGCACATCAATAAATCAGATCGTAGAAGGGTACAACATCTAAAATTCACGACATGAGTTATTAACGCCAAGAAGCCAAGTTGGCTGGTGCTTACCACACGAACGGATGCGCCGAAAGCGTGAGGTGGAATGTTCGACTTAAACTTGGCCTTGACGACACCGTTGCTGCCGTGAGAGCGGGTAACACGGCTAGCCATGAAAAGCGTTGGAACCTGCTATCATGACTGTGGAACGAGCGTACGCACCCCCAGATTACTCGTACATTGGAACCCTCGATTTTCCTCTTCGCCCGGTAAACGTAGGCAACGCGCTGTAAAGCAAAAGTTACATGAAACTTCCCAGATAACAAATCCCATAGGAACACACCTTGCCGAGATAGAACTGGGCCTCCTCCTTGTTCAAGACACCCTCAACCTGGACGAGCGTGGTGTTGGGGCGAGTGTTGCGCTTGCCGCGCTTGTGGCCAAGAATGCGGCCCTTTACGTGGAGTCTACCAGATAGCGAGATTTATGTGAGCCAGTGTGATCCAAGTCGATGGACTGGGGGCGTCGGACATCCAGGGAGCAGGGAAAAGGGGGAGAGGTCGCCGCAAGTTCACGGAGTCTACAGAGATGTCATCCGGCCGCTTGCCATCCCATCCATCTCATTCTGCACCGAATCTTCCCATTCTTTCCCCCTTAAGGCATCCTATCATAAGCTGCTGCAGCGTAGTCTCGCTTCTTACCTTGTTGAACCCATTTTTGTCGTCGTACCAGCCGGTGTCAAGAGTCTTGAGGATGCTTGCCAATTATTGGCTAGCGCCGGCGGACACGCGCGGCTGAATTAGCGCTCAACGCGGGAATCTCCTGCCGGTTTCGTCCAAGCGTAAAGCAAGTCTTCGGGGACTTCACGCTTTTTCTTTAAACACTGTTGCGGCCTCAGAGCTGCACTTCGCCGTCCGTGTTTTCACGACGTGTGCAAGTAACGGAGCGGTGTCAGAACGAATTCCCGGCCTCGACTTTCTTATCGTCATTTTGCTCGGATTTGTACCAGAACCTGAGCTCGGTGCGGGGCCAATATGATCATCTTTTGCATGACTCACTTCAGATGGTCTCAGTCTCTGCGTGAATTCTGCTACTACTCGAAGCACATCAACACGTTGAGTTTGTGATTCGCGAGGATCAGACCCATAAAAGGCGGCTAGCAGATTCCCCGCTCTGCCAACAGCTACCATGTCGCAGTGGTCGCAGATGGTCAAGAGATTCACCTCGACTTACACCTCCAAGTCCACCCCTTCTAAAGCTCACCTTCATGCACCCATTCCAGACGCGACATTTCCCAAGGGCTACCTTCTGAACGGCATACATGCTGGTATCAAAAAGAAACCCGAACTGCTTGACCTGGGAGTCATTCTGTCCCAGCGACCTGCCTCGGCCGCGGCGTGCTTCACCCGAAACGCTTTTCAGGCCGCTCCAGTCATTGTCTCGCAGCAGATCCTACAGGACGGTGGCGGACGTGCGAGAGGCATCGTCGTCAACAGTGGCTGTGCGAACGCGGTGACGGGCACGCAGGGTATGCAGGATGCTTGGGCGATGGTTCGTGCTACCGACGCGCTCCTCGAAGAGCCCCCGAGTGGCGGCTTGAGCGAAACCCTTGTCATGTCCACCGGTGTCATCGGCCAGACGTTGCCCATCGACAAGATCCTGGCTGGCATCAAGTCACTCCCTCTGGCGCGTCTGGGCTCCAACTTCGCCGCTTGGGAGCGGGCCGCACGCGCATTCATGACAACGGACACGTTTCCCAAGCTTCGTGCGCGGACCTTCACGATCCGTGGCAAGGAATATCGTCTGGCAGGTATGGACAAGGGCGCTGGCATGATCCACCCAGATATGGGTCCGCCTGCACCTGCCGGACAGCTGCATGCCACCCTCCTCAGCTGTATTCTCACCGACGCTTCCGTCTCCCCTCGCAGTCTCCAATCGGCTCTCACGTATGCCGTCGATCGAAGCTTTAACTCCATCTCTGTCGACGGTGACATGTCTACCAACGACACGATCGTCGTGCTTGCCAATGGCGCAGCGGCTGAAGGCGAACCTGAGATTGACGAGACCACGGACAAAGAGGCTTTCGACATCTTCAGGGAGGAATTGACCTCGTTCGCCGCTGATCTTGCCCAACTTGTTGTTCGCGATGGTGAAGGCGCGACCAAGTTCGTTACAGTGTCTGTTGAGGTATGCTATATTCCTCCCTATTTCAGAGAACGTGCAGTCTCATTTGCATCAAAGGGCGCGAAGACCTATGCCGATGCGCACAAAATTGCCTCGCGCATCTCAACGTCCGCACTTGTCAAGACCGCCCTCTTTGGCGAAGACGCGAAGTAAGTCTTACGTTTACGAGTTTTTTTTTTTTCAGGCTGACATGTTTCCCAGCTGGGGTCGTATTCTCGCTGCGACAGGTTCCGTCCCGCTGTCTGCGCCACTCGACCCGAAGCGTGTTAGTGTGTCGTTCATTCCGGCCGATGGCACAGCGCCGCTTGCTTTATTGGTGAACGGTGAGCCTGAGAAGGTCGACGAGGCGCGCGCGTCCGAAATCATCGGACGAGATGATCTCGAGATCCGTGTTGAGCTCGGCCTCGGAAATGAAAACGCAAAATACTGGACGTGCGACTTCAGCTACGTGAGTGATAGTCTTCCTGCCGACAAGTTGCAAGATGAGATACTGAAACCGCTCCAGGAATACGTCAAAATCAATGGAGACTACAGGACGTGATTCTCAAAAGTTGTGCTAGTGGGTTTTCGACTTTTTGAGCTAGAGTTGTTTTGTGCCGCTGCATCGAATATAGAACCCGCTGCCTCTATCTCTGAACTCCAAGATGTTCGTGGTATCCCGCGACTGCAATACACTCTTACTACTACTAGTAATGAGACGTGGTTAGTATGCGAATTAACGAATTTGTACTGAGCTTGTGCAAACAGCTTAAGCTTGTCCCTATCTGGCACCACGGACACTCTCCTTGACACTCTCATCTTGCCTCACATTGCCTTGCGGTCATTCTTCTTGAGCTGTTTAAGCGGACTCCCGTGCTGTCTTTGACGCAACATGGGCCAGGGCTGGGTCATGCGGGTCTGTCCAGAATTGGTCTTTCACATGGATTGTTGTTCACTATAGCTTGTATTTACGCCCCCCAGCGTAAATGTCGATACCCAGCAGAAAGCATCGGATAGTGCGAAACTAGGAGAGTTCTTTTGGGATTCAAAGACGGATCTCATAAAGTTGCTCATGGATCACTGGTCTGGGAATGTCAATTTCACGAATATCTGGTATGCAAAACATAAGATCGAGGAGTATAATGACTCACGAGCTTGTACAGGACAGACAAAGAGATCGCAGTCCTTGAGAACGCGATGTCATTACCCACGTCAAGGATGCTCCGCCTTCTAACCGAGCTGCTTCGTATCATCTTCGAGCAGTTGACGACCTAACGTCCCGCATCTGCTTGTCAGTGTCACACATCATCCTGGGTGTCGTTGGAGAAGCTCGTCTCCGCGAGCTTTCCATCTCTAAGCCTGGCCCCTGGGCAGGCCACCGCATTTTATGCTATGGAGACTACTGTTGGGGATTTCCTGCGGGCGTTGAAGAAGACATATCGGCGCAGATAACGGCCCACACAGGTCACGGAGGGGATTACGCGCCTTATTTTAGCGCGTGCGTCGACTATACTTACAAGCGCGCCGGGTCCCACAACCTGTGGCCTCATAAACTTCATAATGCCTAGAGCGAACTCCGGTTTCGACCCCTATCCTCAGCGGACCGCAAAAGGGTACACACCTTCATAACCGCAAACTCCGATATCGGGCTTAGACTCGACATCTATGCTAGAGACTTGATGCTCTGCAACCTGTCAAAGGGAGAGTATGTTAGGAACGATGCGTGCATGGAGCTCAACAAAATTGATGGCGACGACAAGACGGAAGTGGACCTCGGCCTGAATCTGTTTTCCTGCAGCTGTCGGTCCACGGACAACTCCTGCTCCATGGCGCAGAGCATATCGGATCGACTTGTGACGGGACCGTGGGCCGGCGACCGGTTCGAGATCGTTCCTAAGGAGAGGATGGAGCGCAACACTGAATGGAAGGACATTACAGAGGAAGCTATAGCTTTTGCTTCGTGAAATTTACGAGAGCGAGCGTT
>NW_006767639.1:806867-813717 GCF_000300595.1 Phanerochaete carnosa HHB-10118-sp | reverse complement strand
GGGCTTAGACTCGACATCTATGCTAGAGACTTGATGCTCTGCAACCTGTCAAAGGGAGAGTATGTTAGGAACGATGCGTGCATGGAGCTCAACAAAATTGATGGCGACGACAAGACGGAAGTGGACCTCGGCCTGAATCTGTTTTCCTGCAGCTGTCGGTCCACGGACAACTCCTGCTCCATGGCGCAGAGCATATCGGATCGACTTGTGACGGGACCGTGGGCCGGCGACCGGTTCGAGATCGTTCCTAAGGAGAGGATGGAGCGCAACACTGAATGGAAGGACATTACAGAGGAAGCTATAGCTTTGCTTCGTGAAATTTACGAGAGCGAGCGTTGATGCAGATGGGCGGGTGGTCTTTTAATTTACAGCTCGCGGAAAGTCTATACATGTATGCTCTTAGGAAGAAGCCTCGAATTCTACCAGCTATATTGATTTTAGGTTGAAACTTCGCCAGTTGCAGCATTTCCCACTGGGGTAGCGCATACAGTAAATTTGCGAGCCAATTGTGGAGGTCTTCTCAAGTGACGGCAACGCATGTCTGACTTCATCTCTGATTCGCCGCAAAGATACGATAAGCTACACAATGACAGCGTCGGCGCTAGTAGAAATCGAGGCAATATATTCCAGACCCGCTGACAGTACCTCATCTCAACCGGGTAAACAAGACCTCACGCCTACTTTGTCGAGGGCTCAGGCTTGATAGGGCCAGCCTTCGGCCACTTCTGGAAGTGACCGGCGGACTTGAACAGGAAACCATAGTCTTCACCATCGCCCTGTGCACAACCCAAGTTAGATGTGGCTCTGCCAGCGGACGCATAAATGGACCAAACACTTACAAAGCCGGGGTCGTAAGGGAATCCCTTGTGGAGCGGCACGACGTTGTCCAGGCGCGCGATCTGCTCGTCGCTCAGGCGGATCGACAGCGCCTCGATGTTGTCGTGCAGGTGCTCGACCTTCCGCCCGCCAATGATGGGGAAGACGTGCGGCGCCTTCTGCATGATCCACGCGATCGCGACCGACGTGATAGCCTTCGCTCCGACCTCCTTCGCAACTTGCTCGAGCTCGAGGCAGACCTTGCGTTCCTCGGGCGTGCGCTTCCAGTCTGCGAAGAGCTGGCGACCCTGCTCTCCGGACTCGAGGCGGCGTTGTTCTTCGGCGTCGGTACGGATTTTCCCCCCGGCGAGGACGTTCCACGGCGCGATGGCCATGCCTGATGAGCCAGTCGTCGGCATACGTTCAGGACAACGTGGATCAGGAGGACACACCTTGGGCGACGCACATGGGCAAAATGTCGCGCTCGAGGTCGCGGTCCATGATGCTCCACTTGCCCTGGTAGATCGAAAACGGTGTCTTGCCCATGCATCGCGCGTACGTGTTCGCTTGCGCGACGATCCATGCGGGCGTGTCGGAGATACCGAGGTACAGGACCTTGCCCTGTTGGACGAGAGTGTGCAGGCCGTCCACTACCTCCTCCACAGAGGTGGCATAGTCCCACCAGTGGACATAGAGGATGTCGATGTAGTCGGTACGAAGCTTCTCGAGGGACGCAGCGACGGAGACGTGCATGGACTTGACGTTGTTGCCGACGAAGGTGCTGTGCTGGCCGCCCTTTCCACGACGGAAGTTGGTCGTGTACTTGGTGGCGAGCACAATCTGGTCGCGGATGCCGCGCTGCTCCATCCACTCGCCGAGGAATTCCTCGGAAGACTCGTCTTGGCTGTGAGGACGTTAGTCACCGCGCGTCGGGCATTGCGCAACCAAACGGCGACTCACTAGGCATTAGCGGTGTCGATGAAGTTGCCGCCGGCGCTGTAGAATGCGTCCAGCAGCTTGAAACTGGATTCTTTGTTCATGCTGCCAAAGCCAAACGGATGCCACTTGTCGCCGATGCTCATGGCACCCAGCTGAATGGGCGAGACATGTACACCCGCACGAGAGGAAAGCTGCCTATGGATGCCGAGCTTGGTGGTAGGTAGAGGAGGGGGAGCCCAAGCAGACATTGTGTGTATGACAGTAAGAGGTATTTGCTGAGTTTGGGGAGATGTGAAATTGGTCAATGTCGAGCATGTCGACGAGGTTTTATATGTAGCCCAGCGGTTGAGGACGATTCATAGCTCTAGCTGGGACAGAGTGACTTGAGAGAAGAGAATCCAGTGGTGCGGGAAATGACTACTCTGGAATGTTTGCTGAGTCACAGGCTCACCGGGCTATAGCAGGACACGGCAGGGGTTGACGTGTGCTGGTCGGCATCCTCAGTGGCGACGTGCGCAAAAAAATCCCTTTCCCACCACAGAAAGGAAGCTCTTCGCGGGACAGCCGATTTCCGCTGCGAACGAGTTGGTTTACGTGATCTCATGCCGACAGACGCGAGGGGACGCGAGGCCGCGCACCTCGGCATCCGCAATGTCAAGAGCGACGGAGGGCCTTAATAACTCGTGCTGCGGCTCGGCAATCCGTGGATGAGTCTGACCTCGCAAAGTCGGATTCCCGATGTATCGGCAATTGTAGCAGATCAAACTTCGAGATGCTGGCACAGTGGACGCTTTGATTAGTCACTACGATACAGCTCACAAGCTTTGTGGCGCACCGATCAATGCATCACGGCGAGGCGACCCGCCGAGCGGGATGGGTGATACATGGATACCTGCGCGAGAAGCGGGAGATCTGTGGTTGCCGAGTTTGGCGGGAGGCAGAGGAGAGGAAACCCGGGCTCAAGCAGACATTGCGGCTAAGGAGGTATACTAGGCTGTGCAAGAGGCAGCGGCGGGGAGATAGTCAACATTAAAGCTGAGCATATCGACGAGCTAAGATCTTTAAACGTTGGACAGCGGTTAGTGAGCACAACCTGCAGCTGGAACTGTGCAGGAATATCTGAGCGGAAAGCTTGGGATTAAAGCGATAACATACTGTAGTTGATGATCCTACTCGAGGCCAGGGATAAGCTAACAGCCATAAATAACTCGTAACCATACGTGAACACAGATAGATCTACAGAAGATTGACTAGCACGTGTCTTACCAGCCAGGAAAAAAAGTACGGTTGCAATCGAAAAATTGAGCCTACGTCCACCATACTCCATGCCAGAGGAACCGACATCCCAACGTGAAAAAATTACTAGTATTACAAGAAAGTATGAGAATCGGGTCCAAGCAATGCTCGACCAGGATAGAATAGGAATAGAGATACATCGAAAGACGCAGCAAGTACACCAAGCTAGACTTCATTCATTTCCACAGGTAGCTGGGTATATCCCGCCGCCTTGCGTCTTCTAAACAGGTCCCTGAAGCCGTCCCACTGTTCATGGAGTGCCGCCTTGAGCGCGTCGAGCAGAGTCCCCTCCGACATAGCCACCTCGCCGGGAAGAACACTTGACGGCGGACGCGTCCAGAAACGGAGCATGAGCGAGCTCGTGACGACGCTCACGGAAGAGAACGCCATGGCTGCGCCGGCCATCATCGGATGCAGGTGCAGGCCGACAGGCAGGAAGAGACCCATCGCGAGCGGGATGCCGAGAACGTTGTAGACGCACGCCCAGACGAGGTTCCGCCGGATGGCCGCGAAGATGGAACGCGAGAGGTGCAGCGCGGCGACGACATCTAGCAGGTCGGAGCGAACGAGGACAATGTCAGCAGCCTCGATTGCGACCGAGGTTCCGGATGACAGCGCGACGCCGACTGACGCCGCGACGAGTGCTGGCGAGTCGTTGATACCGTCACCAACCTTTTAATCAAATTCCCGTTAAATGGGCCAAGTGCTAGAGCTCAGAAACACGCACCATAGCAACACCCCCGCCGTATTTCTCCATGAGCTCCGTCACTACGGCCGCTTTACCCTTTGGACTCATACCCGCCCAAACGTGGTCGGGTCGTATTCCAACCTGCTTCGCGATCGCCAACGCAGTGCCCTTCGCGTCTCCGGTCATCATATTAACCTCGACACCCATGGCCTCGAGAGCTTTGATGGCCTGTGCCGATGACCGCTTGGGCGCGTCCGCGAGCGCAATAGCACATACGATGGTCGGGTGCGTCGACGGCGCTGTCGCGATTGAAACAAATATGGCAGTGCGTCCCTGATCTTCTTCAACAGCATCAAACGTCGAGAGCGCCGCGGGCAGCCGGACTTCATCCGACTGCGAAGCGAAACGTGCGTTGCCAACGAAAACAGTGAACCTCCCTGTGGAGTCAGCGATGGTTGCGGTGGCCTTGACACCTGCACCTGTAATGCTCTCAAAGGTTTCCAAGGTGACCTCGCGCGAGTTGAGCGATGCACGGCCAAGAACCTCCTTGCCGTACGCCGCAACGGCCTTGGCGAGTGGGTGCTCCGAACGCGCCTCCGTCGCCGAGACGAGGGCAATGATGTCTGCGCGTGTGAGGTCGGCCTGCACGAGCGTCGAGAGTGGTGCGTCCGGGAGAGGAGCGCTGCCATCAACATGGGCACGGGCGTCGTCATAGACTTCTTCATACTCGGAGTGAGCCCAAGACCATTGGGCGACGGTCATCCTGCCTTCGGTGATTGTGCCAGTCTTGTCCAGCATGATGTGCTTGATACTACGGCTAGCTTCAAGAGCACGACCACCTTTGATAAGGATGCCATTCTTCGCGCCCATGCCAGTGCCGACCATAATTGCAGTCGGTGTACTGAGACCAAGGGCGCAGGGGCACGCGACAACGACGACTGAGATGCAGAGCTGGAGACAAACGGCCAGTCTGGAGGCGTGGTGCCGGAACATGTCAGGAAGATAGTCCTCGCCAACTATATGTGAGATGATCATCCATCCCGTGAAGGTGATGAGAGACAGTGAAATGACAGTGGGGACGAAGTATCCGGCGACTTTGTCGGCGAAAGCTTGGATGGGTGCCTTGGACGTCTGCGCTTCCTCGACAAGCTTGACGATTTGCGCCAACGCGGTGTCCTTGCCCGCCCGCGTGACCACCATATCAAACGTTCCCAACCCGTTGACGGTACCTCCGATGACACTGTCGCCTGGCTGCTTGAGCACCGGCAAAGGCTCGCCGGTGACGGCGCTCTCATCAACCGTAGACGAGCCCCGCAGCACAGTGCCATCAGCAGGGATCTTATCTCCCGGAACCAACTTCACGGTGTCTCCAGCCTGTACAAGCTCCGTGGGAATCCTCTTCTCCTGTGTGCACGCCGGTGCGTCGGTATAGATAGTAGCCATGGATGGAGCGAGCGCCATCAAGTCCGTGAGTGCAGCGCTTGTGCGACCCTTCGCACGGTTCTCCAGAAAACGGCCGAGCGAGACGAACATGATCAGCATGGTGCTGGTATCGAAGAAGACGAAGGGGTAATAGTCCGGGTCGGTGTTGAAGAGTGCGGCAAGCATGGCGAAGAGGGAGTAGAAGTATGCCGCAGAGGTACCAAGCATGATTAGTACGTCCATTGTCGCGCCGCCGTGCTTCAGAGCCTTCCAAGCGTTGTTGTAGAACTTGCCGCCGATCCAGAATTGTGCCGGGGTGGTGAGTAAAAGGATGATGAAGTCGCCGAGGTATATGCCGTGGTATAATCGCGTGCTAAATAAGGCGTGTAGCCATGGTATCTGCATTGAGATCATACTGATGAAGAAGACTGGGGCCGCAAAGCACACGCTCCAATAGAAGCGAGTCTTCCACTCTCGGATTTCCTTCATGCGCGTCAGCGACTGCATCTGGGTTGCATCCTGTTCGTCAGAGAGCATCGCGTCGAAGCCCAGCTCCTCGATGCGCTCGACTATTTCCCTAGGTCCGACAAGTCCTCGGTCGAATTCCACTTTGCATGTTTCCGTGGCCAACGAGACAGCGACGCTGTTAATTCCGGGTAACTTGGCCAGTTCCGTCTCGACCGTCGAAGTACAAGACGAGCATGTCATGCCATATATTCGAAGTGTGGCAACATCAGATCGAGCCGGCGGTATCAGCGTAGCGTCGAAGCCAATGTCAGATATTTCCTAATAAGGCTCCGTCAAGCTCAGACCTGGAAGATTGACCGGTGGTTGCACTCACTTCAGCAATTTTCTCTACGGTCCACTTCTCGATGTCATACTCGACGACGGCTCTCTCTGCGAGCAAGGCGACCTTGACCGAATGAATCCCAGGCTGGTTCCGGAGCACACTCTCGATAGACTGCGGAAAGCTTCAGCGTCGTGCCGAGTCCATGGGGACAATGCAGCGTGCGCACCTCGACACAAGCCCCACACGTCATCCCCTCTATCCGGAACTCACTCTTCTCCGAGAGATTAAGCCCGCCAGAGGACCCTTCCTCGTCCGGAGTGAGCGGGAGTGCGAGCTTGCTCTCCGGCGCATCCTTTTCGGTGCCTAGGAGATTGGTGAAGAACGCAGACATGGCGAGTTGGAAGTATCAGGACAAGGTAGGAGACAACGAGAAGTGCTGGCCGTACTGGCCGGAAATATTAGGGAAGAGATTCGGTGCGCCTGCGCTGTGGAAGGGTGTGGTCGATGTGGGAGCTTACACAGCCTTGGTAAGGCCCGACCTGCGTTACAGCGGCAAACGCCCGCCCATCTTATCTGAAAACCCTTTTTATCAGATAAGTATTTATCAGAAACGTCATGTTCCGTTCCCATACAGTATCCGCGCTAGTGCTAGGCTGCGTCGAAGCTGCGACGTTCGCACAACTTCCACTTCCTTCTCACCGCCAACAGCCAACACGACATGACAGAACAAACGGACACAGGAGCTGCCGCTGTCCCAGTTGAGGCAGCCCCTACAGCGACAACGACTGCTGCACCCGCTCAACCCGCTTCAAGGCTTGAGGCCGAAAGTGCGGCAACTCCGACGGCTATCGAGCCTCAGAATGCGCTCACGAAGAAATTCACCGAGCAAGAGTGGACCG
>NW_006767639.1:778575-805610 GCF_000300595.1 Phanerochaete carnosa HHB-10118-sp | reverse complement strand
TTGATCGTCACTAAACAGCAAGTCACGTGCAGCGTGGCCGGCCCCGCGAGCGCCAGCCATATAAGAGCAGCCCTCATCTTGCTCTGTGACTACACTCACCCTCGCCCTTCCGCACAAACCTCTCAACACCCGTCTCTTCGCTTTAATCGGCTACAAAACCAAATATGTCTGGCCGTGGCAAAGGTGGCAAGGTTTGTACAGCTGGCCTTAAGTGTCTTCGACCTACAACTTACTCTTGATTAACCCTCTAGGGTCTCGGAAAGGGCGGTGCCAAGCGTCATCGTAAGATTCTTCGTGACAACATCCAGGGTAAATCGGCCTTCAGCAATCCCCTAGATGCCTCTTAACGTCTTCTATAGGTATCACCAAGCCCGCCATTCGCCGTCTTGCCCGTCGTGGCGGTGTCAAGCGTATCTCCGGCCTCATTTACGAGGAGACCCGTGGTGTTCTCAAGATCTTCCTCGAGAACGTCAGTCTAGCTGCTTGGCTGCTTTACGTGTTTCCGTACTTATCTCTCAATTCCAGGTCATCCGTGACTCCGTAACATACACTGAGCACGCTAAGCGCAAGACTGTCACTGCTCTCGATGTCGTTTATGCTCTTAAGCGATCGGGGCGCACTCTCTACGGTTTCGGCGCATAGATGTTTCGTCTTTGACTTTTTTCTCTGGCTATCTTTATTGTGTTACTGTAAAGTATAATGTACACTATTTTCTATCCTCTGTCCATGCCAAGATCCTTTCACTGGAGCGTTCCGATTGTCCGAGATAGGAGCCGCGCCCTCTTCGCGGACAGGGCCGAATGATCATCTCCGCTAAACTCAGAAACTCAGGCAAGTGACTCACTCGCCCGTTCTTGGGGGCGGCAGGTACACGTCTCTCATCTTCGCATTCCAACGTCATCTTCAGGATTGCCGCTGGAGAGCACGCTGGATGGCTGCGTACGTTGTACGGCACCATAAGGCCGCTCGCCGCAATATATAAGAGCCTCCCCTTTGCTTTCTATTGGTCCTACCAGCACACCACCATGGACAGCAGCACGTTGACCTGCACTCCGAGGCGTCGCCGGACGACCATCGCCGAACTCCCGAACGAGCTCCTCTTTGCCATCTTCCCTCTTCTGCCTCTCAAACCACTCATCGCCGCCAAGAATGTCTGCCAACACTGGCGCATGCTTGTGCACGAGTCGCATCTGAGCCCCGCACGCCGCAAGCTGCTCGACCTCTTCGAGCAAATCGTCGCCGAGGCCCCACGTGACGCACAACGCCCACGCGTCTCGCAGTGCTACTGCGACAGCGACCGCGAGGAGTACCTGGCCTTCCTCACCCGGAGCGCGAGCGCGCCCGAGGAGTTCGTCGCCTGGGTCCGCGAGTGGCCCGCCTGGGGCGTCTTCGGCTGGCTTTGGCCCGGCCTCGACGAGAACAAGCGCCGTCCCGCGCACGCGCTTAGGCGGCCGCTCCTCGAGCTCGCCGCGCTCGGCGGCGTCGGCGGCTTTGGCCTTGGCGCGTACGGCTGGAGCGAGCCCATCTCGGTCGCGAAGCCGCACGTCAAGTGCATCACGTTCTCTGGTGGCTGCTCGCCGTTCGAGCCGGGCGTCATCCTCCGTGTGACGAAGGTCGTCCCCGTCGAGTTCGCGGGCATAGGCATCCAGACGACCGGATTCATGACTGAGGGCGACGGGATGGAGGTGGAGGCAGGGATCGAGCTGATCGTGCTCTGCTTCGGAGGCGGCAACCGGGCTTTGATTCTGGACGGCAAAAATGGGGGCGAAGAGCTGAAGGGCTTGGTATACCAAGTCGTGGAGGGCTACACGTTGGAGGAACGGACGGTCTGCGCAAAGACGTGGATCGAATATCTGCGAAAGCACCTCATGATTCCGCACCCTGCAAAGCCCCCAGTCAAGTTTCATGCAGTGAGTATCCACTGGTTAACTCCACAGCGGAACATGTCGCTGATTCCATCTCGCAGGAACAGCCAACGACTGAGCTTTTCGCCTTAATTGAGCCTTTCTAATTCCTAGCGGTATCTTACCCTTCGAAAATTTGCTGCACCTCAGAAGGTGCTCGCCCCGAAAGACATTTTATCTAATCATCTGTTGTAATATCGCCATGTACGTAGGTTCATAATGTACACTTAATGCACTCCTATGCCCAATTACGTCAGTTCTTCGATCTGGGGCTTCGCTTCCCTCGTCTGTTCTGTTACAGCCTCCGACGCAGGGATCTTATCTAAGTCTTCTTCACGTTCGACAAGCCGTGCGCGTGCCATTGCCTCGTCCGCCAGCGCGATGAGAATGTATGCCGGCGTTGAGACGATTCGCGCAGCGTAGAAGGCGAGCTTCGCCGATACTGCGCTGGGAACGCTGGAAGCCGACGAACGCTGGAAGAGTGCCGAGAGGTCGGAGATCGCGCAGAGGGCGTTCGCGCTTGGATGGTCGGCGAAGGACTCTGTCGGCCCCGATGAGGCGATAGGCACCACCGTGGAGGGGCGCATGAGCTTCGCTACGTCCCGCATGAGAAGAGCAAATAATGCCGGAGTCATGCTTCCCTGTTAAGCATACTGCTCAGCTCAGGCGGTACCGATTAGAATTGCAATGAAATGCTTACCGGTTCGAAGCGTGACCACAGGTGCGTAATCAGCCCTGATAGGCTCGGGAGAACCGTCCTTGACTTGCGGTCTGTGAGGAACGGCACGAGGCGAGAGAAAAACTGACGGGCTTCGTAATGTTCAGGGTCGCCAGGGGAAATCGATGCCAGTGGCGACGTCGACAAATAGCGAGTTACATAAGCGTAGGTTACTCTGTCAAGATATGCATCAGCCGCGGCTAGACAGTCAGAGAGAGATCGGGCTTACAAAGTGGCAAAGATGTTGTAGAGTAGCGATGGTCCCATCGACGCAGCGCCAGCTGACGCATTGAGCGCGGCGTGCGGGATGCTCGTTATTTCCGGCCGCACACCATAGCGCGCACCTTTAGTGCCGCGTTGATGGGCATCCGAGGCCAGTCCAGATAGGTCGGACGGCCGCTCCCACCACGGCTCTTCAATCTGCTTCTCAAGCTCTTCACTCGTGAGCAGCTGCTGGGCTAGATCGCTGGACGGGTCGTTCAGCGCTTTGAGAAATTTATCCTGCTGAGCCGGGCTCAGTGCGGACCAGATCTCTTCGTGTGAGGCATTTTCTGTGTGCTTCTTTCAGCCCATTGACCGTGATGGGAGATATGAAGCTTACCAAGGTCCATCGACTCAAGCTTTGACGCAAGATCGTCATCTTCCTCATCGGAGTCGCTATCGCCAAGGGGGGCTTGATCATCATTTAATGCATCTTCTTCAAAGCGCTTTAGTAGCTCCATCATCTTTTGTCTTTCCTCTGCCGTCTTGGAGGGAGTGGTATGGATATCGGTCTCCACCTCCTTTCGATAGAACGCTTCGGAGCAGTCTGCATGAGTCTTTGTCTGTGGTAAAAGATGTGACAGCTGGTAGCAAAAAATAGCTTACTGGTGATCGAAAGCACTGCAGAGAGCAGTACAGCAGGTTACACTTCGGGCAAGTATACCTCGAGAACTGCCTCCGACATCTGTGATGAGTCAAGTTAGTTTCGCCACTTGGAGACCCAGCTGAGGGACGTACATTCCACACGGTACACTGCTGGTACTCTCAGAGCCTTTAGAGTAGTCTGAAGGGGTGATAATTGTCTGAGAGTCTGCAGACATACCTGCTTTCGTTGAGGTACGATGCGTTTCAGGCGAACTTAGTGAGCATCCAAATCTGGCAGCTTGCTCTTTCACGTGACTTAAGCGCCCGAAGCGCGATCTGAAATCTCAAAAAGTCGCCGTGTGCGTCTGCCTAGCACCCTTCCCCCACTCGCCTCTGCTGCTCGGTTTTCGGTCTTGGCTATCTCATGACAATCTAGACGACAATAAAATATAGAGCGGAGAGTTATAAGCATGCCGGACGCACGACTCGTCGATTCGAAAGCGTCCTTCGCTTCATTCTCAAACGTACTGGACGCTCGGCTCCTCCGCGCTCTCGCAGACCTCGGATTCGCCAGACCCACTCTCGTCCAATCAAAAGCGATACCACTTGCATTGGAGAACCGGGACATTCTTGCTAGAGCGCGTACGGGCAGTGGCAAGACGGCTGCGTATTGCATACCGGTCGTGCAAAAGATCTTGAATGTCAAATCAGTGAGTCCTGCTTCTGCGCTCCCTCGGTTGTCACCAACATGGGCTGCCAAGCTCATGCCATGGTAGAACACTGCTGCGTCAAGCTCAGATTCGCAGAGCACTCGCGCTCTCATCCTTGTACCCACCCGCGAGCTCTCTGAGCAAATCTCTGCGCACCTGCGGGGTCTTGTCACTTACTGCGACAAAGAGGTCACGATTGCAAACGTCTCCTCAGGGACTACACATCATTTACAACGGTGTGTTCTGTTACATGTGAGTATGTGCGACGCAAAGCTCACACTACTACTTCCAAGGACACTACTCTCGGACAAGCCGGACATCGTAGTCGCTACTCCTTCCAAAGCCCTCGCTCTCTTGCAATCCAAGGCAAGTCCCCCCTTGACTACACCGTGGAATAGATCCTGATAGATACTGTAGGCGCTGTTCCTGAACGCACTCGAGACCCTTGTCATCGATGAAGCCGACCTCATTCTCTCATACGGTCACGACGAAGACGTCAGGCAGATTTTCAGCAGCGGGTATTTGCCGAAGGTCTATCAGTCGTTCCTGATGAGTGCGACTATGACGGATGATGTGGAGCAGCTGAAGGGCCTTGCGCTGAGGAGTCCAGTGAGTGGATATTGGTCACCCTGCAGTGATGCAACCCATCAAACTCCGCTACATTAGGTGATCCTGAAGCTTGAGGAAGACGAGGACGAAGCCGCGAACTTGACCCAATATTCCGTTCGGTATGTCTAAGACGGCAAGACTTGAACTGAGCTTATTTCTAACTTGGAGTTGCAGATGCTCAGAAGTCGACAAGTTCCTCTTGATATATGTGATCCTAAAGTTGAGGCTCATCAAAGGAAAATGTATCATCTTCGTTAACGACGTCGACCGGTGTTACCGCTTGAAGCTCTTCCTCGAACAATTCTCCATAAAAAGCTGCGTCCTGAATTCCGAGTTACCACTGAACTCGAGGTAAGGAGTATCTTGTCTATTAGTAGTTGCAAGCTTAAGAATGAATTTCAGATACCACGTCGTCCAGGAGTTCAACAAAGGTGTATATGAATACATCATCGCTTCGGACGAGAGTATCAAGAAGGGTGAGCAAGACGTTGAGTCCGAAGAGGAAGATGCTGCTGAAACGAAAGACGATAACTGTGAGTAGTGGCCCGCCATGCGAGCAATACTCAGGCTCACGGTGGTATCCAGTCGTCACTACGCAACGGGATGAACCTGACAGCGGAGCCGACGGTGATGTGTCTGAGAATGTTCTAAGCCGGTCTGAGGCGGGCCCGTCAAATCTGAAGCGCAAGTGTCCATCGACTCCGCCTCCAGAATCCAAATCCCGTAAGCGAAAACATCGTCACAAGGGTGAAGGCGACAAGGAATACGGCGTTACACGTGGCGTCGACTTCGTTGATGTCTCGTGTGTCGTCAACTTTGACCTTCCGCCGTCATCACGCTCCTACACACATCGAGTCGGACGGACGGCGCGCGCAGGCCGCTCGGGCATGTCGCTGTCCTTCGTTGTACCAGAAAAGGAGTGGGGCAAGAACAAGGTTGTTGGCTGCGTGGAGAGCACGAAGAAGGACGAGAAGATTTCTGCGCGGATTGAGGCCGAGCAGGCCGCGCGGGGGAGTAAGATCAAGGAGTACAAGTTTGACATGAAGCAGGTCGAGGCGTTCCGGTATCGTATGGAAGACGCTCTCCGTGCTGTCACGAGAAGCGCAGTCCGGGAGGCGAGGATCAAGGAGCTGAAGACGGAGATCTTGAACTCTGACAAGCTCAAGGTATACCTCTCGCTCTCTGGTGTTCTGATTGTTGTTCGCTGACCTGTTCGCAGGCACACTTCGAGGACAATCCTCTTGACCTCGAGTATCTCCGCCACGACAAGCCGCTGCATCCTGCTCGTGTTCAGTCGCACATGAAGCACGTACCTAAGTACATGCTACCGAAAATTGCTCCAGTAGCAGGCGCAGAGGCTCCAGCTGACAGCGTTGCGCAAGATGTCGGGTTCGTTCCGTTCAAGAAGGGTGGCGACAGAGGGCGTGGGCGGGGAAGAGGAAGAGGAAGAGGTGGTAGAGGGGGAAGCAGTGGCATAGGGAAGAAAAAATCTGACCCGCTGAAGAAGTTCGGTCGATAAGTCGATGTTGATTTCGCGAACTAGTACTGTTTGCACCTTATAGTGGCCGACTTCAGGTTCCAGAGCGCTCGCCTTTGTGGCGCTGATCTCATCAATATCGAGTATAAGTTGCTGTCGACTGCCAGCCGACTTATCGGGGTTGGCTTGGACGACTGTCTTTAGTCCCGCCACTACATACGTCTAATCATTGACAGAGCACCCAGTTTCCAAGAAGAAATTGTGCCAGTGCTTTGAGGCAGCCCATGCAAGACATGAACAAAAGATCCAGGCACTGCTGGAGCACTGAATCTCGACACCAGGGTTGAAAGTCGGCACTTTGAAATCGCAATGCATTGAACTAAGACCTGGGTTCGGGCTACCCTGCGCTGAGAGTGTCGCTTGACGCATCGGCCATCATCCACTTTTCCTATGGCGAGTCATCATGTCCTCTTTTGGGAAAATAAGCGCTGTAGTAGAAAAGGTGCGCCAGCTCCCAGAAACGCCACGCTCTGCTTCACGCCCACAATACAAGTTATGCCATCCTGGCACATGTGAGTCATATATTTGTGTGGCCGTGGGCGGATGCAGCACTGATGACATGCTCAGAGCTGATATAGACAGCCGGGAGGTCTATGTGCATGGCCATGGCACGAAGCTCATAGAGTTCTTCTGGAGGACAGGGATCGCTGGTATGGCCGATCTTCTCTGGGTCTCTCCAGCCGCTTTGGCTGGATGGGTTCAAGACATCTGGTACGTGGCAACGATTAGCTTAGTGCAAGGTATCCCCTAACCCTTTTGGCACTGATATGCAGGCCTCTTCCTGTAATCAATGGTTCCGCTCAACGCCCTCGGGCTCATGCATCAAAGTTGCTGAATGAAGCGACTGTGTTGTATTCTCCGAAGCAGAGAATACGATGTCCCGTCCACGGCGATGACTGCGAGTCCAGGAGCTCGCGAATTCTGAACGCCCCCACCATCAGGAAGCAGCGTCTGACTACGTAGCGAGGGCGCTTGCTACCCTGAGCCACCGCATCTGCCCTTGTCGGGTAGCGCACGCGTAGAGGCTCAGGAGTGCCTGGTAGTACCCAGCGGCAGCGCACACATTTTAGGGGCCACTACGGTATGCCAGAAATTATATATTGGTTATTCAAGCTACAATGTGCAAATTTGTATGCGGGACACACACCTATGTCATTACTGGACTAAAGTTAGATTAATGCACCGAAGAGCAGCACTCCAAGGCAAACTCGTGTGGATGTTCAAGCTCAAGCTCAAGAGGCGTCTGCCGAAGTACAAAGACGTCTGCCCTAAAGTGTTGGATGATGGCGCGACAGACAAAGGTAAGCGCTCGAACATCTCGTCGTCCCAGCTTCCACATCAGCCCATGGTAATGCAGCTCGACCATCTCTTCGGTATGCTGCCGAGACTATAGCCGTCACTGACTCTCCGCCTTCCCTGGGACTCTGGAAGAACAGACAAGAGCTGGCTGTGGTAGTCGAAGCTCGCGATATTCCCGGACCCCAAGCATACTGCTACCGACATGCCGCGTTACCATCGGCGGAGCAAGCAAGAAAAATGACAGTGCGCCCTAGGGCCGTGCCCTGTCTCGCTGAGTAAGGAGCTTGTGGACTGCGCGGTAAGCATCACGAACTGCAAGCGGCTGCGGAGGGCCGGGTTGTCCTTTGCCATTATATTCTTTCTTTAGCCAACATATCACTGATTTTTGGACCTATCAGGCTAGCATGTGCACATGCTAGACTCGGATACAGGTGGACGCGGACAGCAGGGTTATACAGGTGGCAGACAAGGTAAGTATTCTCTCTGCACGACTTGGCTATTACTGAGCTAATTTTGCACTAGCTCATAGAAATCCGGCTATGCTGATCTCTCCACCATGTCCCTCATAACTATCAAGTCCAATGCCGCTTCCCAGGCTGAGTAGGGTGACCACCGCTGAAGAGCCTGGTACTTAGGTGTGAGTACTGCCTTCTCTGTTGTTACCATGAATAGCTCTAACTCATGCTGCAGATGTACTCTTATGCTTACTGTTTATGCTGCCAAAGTTGTGATGAGTATATGACTATGAGAGGGAGGTGTAGCATACCAACATGTACCTAACATAATATATGTTTAAATATATGTTTTCCCTCATTAACATCTATGGTGCGATTGTGTGCGCCGCGCCCCCGAAAGTGGTAACAATCTACTTGCACCTACAAACAAGCTACTGCCATACTGCGGTGAACTACTGAGCAAAGGCGGGTAGCTACTGGTGCCACGGAGGCGCAGCGAGAGCCACAGAGGGCTGCCGAATCGGGTACCATTCTACCAGTCTACCAGAACCCCGCAGCACCTGAAGCGCTGTGTGGCGCTGGCGTTTTTCCCTGATGTCACTGCGGCAAGAGACTCATCGACGAGACAGAAATGGATCGCATCCGGAAAGCTGTCAACCCATTTGAAGATTTCGCGCAGAAGCTCGTTCGCCAAAGTGCCCGGATTTGTCGCCAAAATCATCGTCAAACAGAAGAAGCAATCGCAAAATTTCAAAGGAAGCTTCTACGACTTCGTTGCGAAGACATATAAGGAACAACGCATCTCGCGCAAGGGGAGGTGGCACGATGTCATCACAGACCTTGAGAAGCGGTCAGAGCTAGCCGGTCTGTCCGCCACTGACCGCTGCCAATTCAACGAGTTCGTCGCGTACCTCAAAATACTCTCCACGAGCCAGAGTCGCAAGAAAATGGAGAAGTCTGCCGTCCTCTGCAACTTATCGCAGCACAAATACGTTCGCGGCAGCGCAGTGCAGGAGAAGTTTGAACGCCACCGGTTGTCGATCAGTCATCTCCTGCTCGCCCACATCTGCTGGTCCACGGAGCCAGTATCACAAATGAAGGACGCTACTTGTTCGGTAACGCGCAGCCCTTGGGTAGGCAGCAGGTTCGAGATTACGACAATGGACAAGCTTCGGCCTGATATCGAGTGGAAGGACGTTACTGAAGCGGCGATGGAGCGTCTCACTGATTTGTGGGAGGGCACCGATCAGTGAATGGTTTGGGCTTTTCTCAGATGCAGGTGTCTGGAAACTCAGGATAATTGTCGACTAGCGCTTCATGTGTCGTCTGACAATTGCGTTCAATATAACGGTTTGGACTCTTCGGTTCTCTTCAGGAGGTTCAATTTGACGCATACGACGTGCCATAATAAATCACCTTCGCACCCACACTGAGTCACCTTGCCCCTTTTCGTAGAGGAACTGGCGCCCAAACTATGCATATAACAAGCATCCATCGCGGACAAGGATTTAGCTCGACTTTCGCCTTTCGACCAGACTCAACTGTTGTCGAAAATGGGACAGTATTTTGAGCTGTAAGCGTTGCATTAGTATGGCGGTCAATTATACAATGTTCACACCGCTTTAGTGTGGATATTGATGCTAGGGAAGAGTATGACCACGGCGGAGGCATGAAACTAGGAGAGTTCTTCTGGAGCCACAGCATTGGTCGCCTTGCTCAGCTCCTTACCTGCATGCCATCCCCATGCGCCGGCCTAGGCTCAGCTATCTGGTAAGGTGCTTTACGTAGATGCGGTCTGCCATATGTGCTGATCGGCCAATAATGCCACATTAATGCAGGCCACGCTCAGAGCCAGATGCTCCGACAAATCCCCGAAGGGGATCCTCGAGGCTGCTCTCGCTCGCAGACGAGCTCATCCTCGAGATCTTCAGCAAGATCACCCGTCTGCCTGATGCCGTCCGCCTCGCTCTGGCTCACGACGCGCTCGGCAGCATCGGCGGGGACAGGATCTGCGAGCTGCTCGCGGCCGAGCTCGCCCCTTGGGCCGGGCACCATCTCATCTGCTTCGGCGACTACGCCGAGGACAACGACTTCCCGCCGTCTATTCAGGGCCTCGTCTACGAGCAGCTAGGCGTCAGCCGGGAGTCTGTCGACCCGAACGCGTGCTCCTCAGACTTCTCTGTCCTCACCTTCGACACCTACAGGCGCCGCCGCACCTCGTCGCTCGGCCAGTGGTACTCCGTCATCTCGAACCTCAACCGGGTCTTCGAGTCCATGAGGCTCTCGAAGGCTGACAGAAAGAGGTATCGTAGGCTCGTTGACGGCTTGGAGTCGCTGTCTGTCAACGAGACGTACACGAACGAGGCGAACCTCGTTCTTTGCAACCTCTCGAGACACGAGTACGTGCGCGGGAGCGAGGTGGAGCAGATGTTCCGCGGCGAGCTGTATCTTGGCCATGTTCTCCTATCGCAGATCGGCTGGTCGGCAGACCCATCGACAAGCATGGGATGGTCGTCGCATCAGTCACTCACCAGAGGCAAGTGGGCGGGTGACATGTTCGAGGTCGTCAAACCCGACGAGATGAGGCCCGGGATTGAATGGAAAGACGTCACAGGAGAGTCCATAGCCCATCTTGGCGAGCTCTGGAGCGAAGAGGACTACTAAGTTGTTGCACGCAGCATAACACAAAATGAGTCTCTTCAGAGGGTATACCGATCCGCTGTTAGTATAGAGTGGTAGGGCTACATGTGTCAATGTATGCCACAACAATTACCGGAATCATAAATTACGATCTAGTGTTGATCCTCGCCGAAATCGTTTCCAACCGTCCAGTGATACCAAGGATATCCTGCATCAGCTTTTCGTGCCGATGCTGCAAATCGTCCAGCACGTCATACGAGAGTGTCTCGGTGACCTTGACGGATTCTTTGGTATCGTGTATAGGCTGAGCTGGCTCGACAAGCGGAGCCGGAGATAATGGTCTTCTGTCACCTCGTGTAGCACTCTGAGGCTGTCTTGGAGGCCGCACCAGATCGATTAACGTAGCTGCTGACGGGTGAGCCTTGCCATTCGTGTTGGGAGTGCCCCGGGGCCCGGGTTGCAGGCCGTTGAAATTTGTGGTGGTAGGCGTCTGGCTCCTCTTAGACAACATTGACATTGCGGAGCCGGGTCGAGGACTTGGACTTGGACTCGGCGGAGCCTCAGACTCCGTCTCTCCATCCGTGTCGGACGGTATGAATAAATCGACACCACCGGAGGACGCTGCAGACGCAGATAGCGCAAACGACAACGTGCCGATACCGGATTCGGACGTCGTCGTCGTGGGGTCCATGCGATACGAGACTCCGCTGTCGCCGTTCACGACCATGACCGACCGATCGAAGCGGAGTTCCTTCAGCGTGGACGAACGCGAGCGAGCGCTACCGGAGGTCAAAATCCGAGGCTTCCTGCCACTTTCCAGCACCTTTTTGCGGGCGGACATGCCGACACAGTTAACGAGTTGCTTCAAGGCTTCCCGGTCCGAGACTGCTCTTCGTTGCACAGTGCGTTTGGCTGTGCTCGGACGAGGCAGAGACCGGAAAGGCGTCAGACCGCTCGGGCGCATAGGCGTCAATGGAAAGCGCTGGGGAGTAGCCTGAACAGGCGCAATTTTCGACACCAAGGGCGTGAATGGCTGCCGCACAAGACGTGGAGTCTGCGCAATCGGAGGGACTGGCGCTAAGTTGGGTTCAGCACCGTCAAATGCATCAGTTGAAGGACCCCAGGAGAAGCCAATGAATGAGGCTACCGAGGGTTCCCGTAGTATTGACTTGTTGGTCTGTTGAGTACGTCCCGGAGTCGGTAGTAACAAGGAGCCAACCGCAGCGGAGAGAGGGGAAGAATGGAAAAATGCAGAGAAAGCAAATGCCCTAGAGTCTGAAGCATTGCCCGCTGCCTCCTCTCCCTCCCCGGGGAGCGGAGTCGCATACGTGAACTGGGGCAAGTGGAGCCCCTCCGGTTTGTGCCCTATGGCGGTTGTGAGTACTTGTTCCGGACGATGGCTGTATCAATTTCTTACGATTGTGTAGATCATCCCACTTCATGTCTTGGAAAAATGAATGTGTCATGATTTCTTCCACTGATGTTCGTCCGAGACGCAGCTCTGCGCTGCTGAGCAGCCTACTCGCTATTATCAAGCCTTCCGTATCGTTTGCAAGAGATATTCCGCTCACCTGCTAATAAGATCTCGTAGCTCGGCAGATACTGCGATCTTAGAGCTGAATCGCAAACTATGCTAAGACATCGCAGTCAGACGTCATGACATTTAGTAGCAGGCGTACGGGCTTACCCGATGGTCTATAATTTTTATATATGTCTGACGAATCTCGGTAGCAAAGAAGGGTGCAACACCGTATGCCATCTCGTACAGCATGGCGCCGAAGCTCCACCAGTCGGTCTCGCGACCGTACCCTCCGGGCTCGTGCTCAGATATCGATGACATGTTCTCCGGATTATCTGACATCTCCAGAGCAACCAAGGCTTCCTCGTGGCACTGCAGAATTTCTGGGGAGATGTAGTCACACGTGCCACACGGGACGAGACAGTACCGCTTGGGAACAAGCTGGCCGCCGTCGTCATTAGGAGGAAGAAGCGGAGCCGCTGAGCCGAAGTCGATAAGCTGGACATGGGAGCTCGCAGTGAGCACGAAGTTATGCGGCTTGATGTCTCTGCCAACTATGAGCAGTGATTGTTACAGCTCGATGAGTGAACGTACCGATGCACAAATCCTTGCGAGTGGCACCAGTGGATTGCGCTGACAATCTGCGGCGTCCACCAAGCAATGTCGCTCTCGAGCACGCGACTATCATGCGGGCTCGACTCCATGACATCCCAGAGGGTACCGCCCTCTGCATAGTCCATTACGAGGTTTAGGTGCGTTGGGGACTGAAATGCGCATAGCAAGTGTGGAGCCCAGCGTGTCTCGCTCTTCAATGCGCGAAGCAGTATGTCGCGTTCTGTCTGAGGGCTACATTGCTGCGTGAGAATTTGATTAGCCTTTTCGGAGCTTCATACGAACGGCCCGACACACATCTTGGGTCTTCACGGCAAACTTCTTCTCGACGGACTTGCGAATGTACGTCTTGCCGTTGAGCTTGCATGTGACCACATCAATCTATGGAGTATCGTGAGTGCTGAAGGTGGTGCATATGGGAGACAACGTTACCACGCCATACTGGCCGAACTCCAGTGTTCCGAGAACACCCAAGTCCTTGTCCCCAAACCTTGATTCTTCAATCTGGGTTGTCCGGGCTGCAGTCCATTTGAGCACATTTTCTGCAGTAAGTTGGTGATGATACTTACAAGTCTTACCGATGACAGTTTGTCCATGCAGAATACGGTCCAGGGCCAGCGACTTGGCGTCTTCGTCGCCGTCGTCGTTCAGCAGACTGTTCAAGCGCGTCTTGCGTTTCCGCCATGAGCCAGACATTCATCAGTGGATAGGCTCAGAAGAGGGGAGTCACGAGTCGTCCGGAATGATGTGGTTGTGATGTGCAAGCAGATCGTGGTCGTGGTTCATACATGATGCGTGATTCCGTGCCAACGACCAGCGTCTGGAGTTCGCCGAGTCCCGCCTCATTGCTCCATTTGGAATGCGTCGGTGACGGGCGGCTGCGCCACGCGTCTTCAGGCGTAATAATTCCGTCCAATCTACCGCGCGTTCTTCACGATGTGCACCGGCCTCGACGATGAAGAGAGATCCTTAGACTCCGAGAGGTGCTTTGAAACAAGTACGGCACATAGCGTGGCGCCACACGGATGTCTAGACTTGGATCGTGGGAATTTGGAATGTCCCGCATGAGTTGGAGCCCCTCTCTCTTCTTTCGACCACCACGTCTTCAGCGTCGCAAACAAGCTCTCTCACTCTGAATAGCTACTCTCGCATTATCTGACGCCCTTCGTCAATCCAGTTACCGTATCATGAACGTCTGGAACGCACAGTTCGTTAATGTCGGGCACCAGCCTCAAAACACCGGTCCACAGTTCCCGAGCTGGATGGTCAAAAGAGGATGGAGCATGTACGCATCTCCTGCAGCAACATACTGCCATCGTTTCACTAACGCCAGCTCTCTTCCATAGTATCAACATCGACAAACGGGAGTACGTCCTCTTTTCGATCCCTCCATCGGGACCGGAACGGAGATTACCTGCGCCTGCCTGGCTCGGGGATCTCGATACCAGTGCACCCCAGCCAGAGCACATGCTGAGTCTGGGTTGCGAATTCAACGATTGTGTGTGGCCTCTGACAGAGCCTGTTATGATGCCACTAGAAGAAATGCTCCCGTGAGTGTGGTATTCCTAGCTACGCCTTTCCGCCTACTAAATGCATCATATATGGTGGCCCGGAAGCAAGCGAAAGTTAAACAGCCGACAGCCTCGCCTCCAAATGGGAAAACTGGACGTCGCCCGAGGCATACTTTCGATGCCAGTCGACGTCAAGCTGCTGATCTTCGACGCCATCGAAAACCTCCGGGACGCTACGGCGCTCTGTCTGACGAACTCCGACCTCCTGCAGGTGGGACAGAGGCGGGTCGAGCGGCTCAGTTTGCAGAAATGGTCCACATGGTCTGGAGACCGCATCATAGGCTTGCCTGGGCAACACGACCGGCACTTCTGGGCTAACCCCCGCCCCAGCTGTCTTGAGGCCGACAGTGACCTGGCGGCAGAGGTTGAGGCCTGCGGTGGGTTTGCGTCGTACCTCGAACAGTACAAGCCCCTGCAGCGCATCCGCTGCCCGCCGTCCATCCGCGAGGTCACGCACGACAGCAAGCAGTTTGACTGGCCGCGGTTCGGCGGCGTCAGCGTCAGCCACTACCCGCTCGACGTCCCCTGGGTCATATGCAACCTGTCAAAGCGCGAATACGTCCGCATGCCGCTGATTAACCTGGAAGAGGGTACAGTTGGCCCGAAGCGCGAGTCAGACAGCCTGTGGTGCAAGCGGTCCTCCCTGACCCTGTCTGTGGGAAGGTCGGTGCCCGACAGAATCTGCTGCGGTAGCGATTTGGAAGGCTCATGGGCGGGCGATCGCATGGCGATATCCACTCTTAACACTGCAAGTGGCAAGTACGAGGATTGGGCTGAGTGGAAGGACGTTACAGGTCGACAGGATCCCATGAATACGAATGCCACTAGACCATGGAGCTCTCAAGTGGCCGTGCGGCTGCTCTAGATGTCAAAAAAAAACTATCGGGGATTGTTCCCTAGATGTAACATTGAGTAATAGTAGTCGTTTTGCAAAATTGTATCGCCGATGACTCATCTAGCGGTAGCGGCATCATCAGCGGTAGCGGCAACGCGGCTGTAAAAAAGCTGGGATCAATAGTGAAGCTGAATGTTGGCAGATGGTTAAGTTGCCGTACGCAGGCTCTCAGAATGCACTTGCGAATAGGCGAAAAGACGGGTCCCTCACTTGGTGCCTATAGCGCTCGTCGTCCTCTCGACGGTGGCTACTTGGTCAAGAACCGCACGGCGATGAAATGCTCAGTTCAAAACAATATACAATAGCAGCCAGAGGCCCGATGGAAATTCATCGATGCTTCTTGCTGTACCGTAGTTCCGCCACCCCTGCATCCTCTATCTTGCGCGCGAATCTCTCGTATGCAGCCTGGTATCGCACTACATCACCGCTCTGGGCGCGAGGGTCCACTCCGTCGTAATCCTTGACGGCCGTCTGCGTTTTGTCAGGGTCTCTTTGATTACAGAGTTCAGAGCCATGACTTCTTTGTTGAACGAGCGAAGCACATCTTCGTTTGCTCGAGCATCCTGCGGAGGAGAGTGCTCAATTACGCGGCATCCTGCTACCCAGTGAAACATCGTCATCGACTCACCTTGACTCTCTCGACGATCATAGACAGCCCCTTCGCTGTATAAGGCAGAGCCGGTACCGGAACAAGCTCGAGTACGTTCTCCGCCAACTCGTAAAAAGGGTGTCGCATTATCGAGCGCCAGGTCAACAAGCTTAGCACAGCGACCACCACGAGCGGAGACGGCGACGTTTGTGTGTAATTCGACATCGGGGTTTGAAGATTGCGGCGATTCCGACTGGTCGGCATAGCGTACAAGAGCCAAAGTCTGAGATTAAAGACGGCAGACTGAGATATAAGGTCTGAAGTCTGACCTTTGAGGAGGAGAGCAAGGAGTTTCGGGCGCAGCATTAGGGCACAAGCCCGAGAAACGCGCCTACCTCATGGCAGACGTCAAGCTCCCCGCATTGCCAAAGGTATTGTGATCTTCCTCGAGCTTAACAGCATCCCGAAAAACCTGTGGCAGATCCCGCGATGCCGGACATGAGGCCTGAGGGATCGCGAGGTTGATTCATATCAGTCAACTAACCACGGTCGATGGCGCATAGGGAAAGGGTAGCTCGGCCCGCCGGCATGCCAGTGACGGTCTACGGCAAGAGTAGAGCGCGTGAGGATTCAGGATGCCAGCGTCAACAATTCTACCACGCCACAATATGCTTGCCGCCACCACAGCACTAGGGAAGACTAAGTGTTTCCTTCTACATCCCGAGAAAAGAAGAAAGAGAGAAACACGATATATACATGACCAAAGAAACGAAGGGGTAATGATCGTGAGACTGGATAGCTTGCGCGTAACTGGAGGGGTGGCCTACCAATTAGCAGAATGTAGGAAAGGCTCCGGGAAACAGCGACTGAGATAAGCAAGCGCGGAACAATGGGGTAATGAGTGACGATATACAGACGTGAAGACGTTGTTCCAGAGACAGACTAAAGAAGAAACGAGCACAAGCAGACCGAGACAGTAATCACGACACAAGAAAAGGAAACGTGAGTGAACGAAACCGATGATGGTAAGAAAGGCGAAAGAAGGAAGGCACTAGATCAGAGACTGCTGCTGTCCACTTTGCTGCTGCTGAGTGCCAGCCGACCCTGCGGAGAGCCCAAAGTTCCCTCCGGCGCCAAACAGGTTCTGGTTCGGTCCGCCCGTGAACCCGGTCGGCTGCGACGACATGCCACCGAAGGCGTTACCCGCCGGCGCTGCATTCAGCCCGCCAAACGGCGCGCCCGTTGTGTTCGGCGACAGCGAAAACATCGTCGCCCGGAAGGGGTTCGCTACGCCGGCCGCGCCGGTCATCTGCGGCCGCAGGCCGACACCGGGCGACTTGCCCGCCAGCCCGGTGGGCTGCGAGTTCAGGAATGAGCTGCTGCCGAGCGACGCTGCCGGGTTGTGTTTCGACTGCCCGCCGAGGTCCGGTGTCGTCGGTGCTGACTGCGGGATGGGCGGCAGCGAGTCGAGGAGCTGCGCGCCGAACGATGACGACGGCTTGAACGGCTTGATACCCCCGAAGCCGGTCTTCTGCGGCTGCAATGCACCGGTGCCTGTTGAGGTCGCGCCTGTCGGCTGGCTGGACAGAGACGAGAAGGCGTAAGTAGAGAAACTTGAGCCTGTTGGGGAAGTGGTAGAGCCAAGGCCGAACGAAGGTGCAGGTGATGTGTTGGTGTCCGGGCTGCTGCTGCTGCTCCCGAGAGCAAATGACGACGCAACGTTAGAGATGAGGGTGCCGTTCTGTCCTGCGAACCCGGTCTGTTGAGGCTGCAACGCTGTAGGTGATATCTGACCGTTTGCTTGCGGCTGCTGGGGCTGGGAGAAGCCACTTGCTAGCTCGAACAGGGTGGGCACCTTTGGCACAGGCGGCGCAGGGGCCACTGGCTGCCCAAATGGATTCCGCGAACCCGTCTGGTGTGTCCTTAGTGGTGGCGGGTTCGAGCCTGACAGGTGGCCGCTCAGCGGTACAGACGCTGATCGTGGAAGGGCATGAGCCGAAGATGTCGATGACGCTGGTTGTGCAAGAGGCGATGCGAGATTCGACGTATTGTTAGCAAAGGAGGGGAACGGATTTGTTGATGACGCCAAGTTCGACTGCGACGTAAAGGGCTGTTGATTGCCTAGTGACAACGTAGAGGTGAAGTTGGGGAAAGGATTCGAGCTCGGCTGTTGCTGTTGCTGGCTAAGCCCCGGGAACGGATTCGAGCCCGTTGGTTGCCCAACACCAGGGAATGGGTTAGGAGACTGCTGCTGACCGCCGAACGCATTGGTCTGGGGGAAAGGGTTCGCAGATCCCGTCTGGAAAGGCAGTTGAGGTTGCGCCTGCTGTGGTTGTTGCTGCAAACCAAATGGCGACCCTGCCGGCATTCCTGTTGTCTGAGGAAAGAGCGTACTCTGTCGGAAGGGGTTCGCACCAGTCGTTTGAGGTAGCAAGAACCCGGCTTGTTGAGGCTGAATAAACCCGGTTTGCTGAGATTGTACAAGCCCGCCAAATGGCTGCTGTGTTTGCTGCTGCTGACCAAACGGATTCATGCCAGTCTGCTGGGTCGGGACAAAGCCAGTTGGCTGCATCTGAACTTGTTGCTGAGGAGCGGCGAACGGTTGTGCAGCTCCGAACTGTTGCTGGGCAAGCTGTTGCTGGAACGGGTTGAATGCAGCTTGCTGTTGGAGATACGCTGCTGGTGTTGGACTGCGGATGTGTGAATCAGTGAGCCCGCAGGCGTCCGATGAACAATGATCGTACCTTCCCGCCTGCGCGTTGAACATTTGTTGCTGCTCCCCCTCAATAGAAGAGAAGAAATCGATCATTGCTTGGTTACTAGCAGGTCTCGACTCCACTGAGGGTGGTGGCGATGAGGTACTAGGAGCATTGCCGGTCTCCCGTTTCGACTCTGGCACTGGGACTGGCGTTCAGAACTTTTGCAATTACAAAGAACCAAACTGCCGACATACCCTTCTCAGCCGGCTTTGGCGCTGACCTAACCCCGTTCCTTGCATCCCGGTCTGCAATCTCCTTGTTTGATTTGTACTCAATCCGGTTCTGCTCAAAGTTGGGATCGTTCAGATACTCCTCCAACGCTCCTGCGAGCGAGACAGGGGCCTAAACGAGAGATCAGTCAATTTTTCGAGCAGAAATGGGAGGGTACTGACATGTCTGAGGTTGGGGATGGGAACGTTCAACAGGTTCTGCAGCTTCTTCGCTACCCCGAGAAACTCAACCACTTTTTCTGTCTCATTACAGAAATGTCGATATATGCTAAGAGCGTCCCTTGCATCGATTTTCGACATCTCGAAGTAGTGTTCTGCGAGACAGTCAGCAGTGGCACGTATACCGAGAGGAAGCATTATTCACCTAGAACATTGATTACGCCTTCATTACATGCTTGGAATAGGATAAGAAGGTCTTTGACGAGCATTCGCAGTGCCGTAATGTTGAGCTCATCTTCAAGGTTGTCCAGATAGAACTGGGAGCAGATTAGCCAGCTTCAGAAGAGTGAGTGGGCCGGCGCACCCTGCACTCCACGAGTGCATCGATCATCTTCTGCACAGTCTTCGTCTCTCTCAGCAACCCCTTCTCGACTGTCATCACCCGCAACTTCCTTCCCGCTATCGTCTGACTCCTCTGCGGCAGCGACGATGATGGCTGTGACCCTAAGTCGTCACTCAAACGCCCCTTCCTGCGTCCAAACCGCCTTCCCGCCCGCTCCTCCTGATCCTGCCACCTGTCCTCTTCGATTGCCGCGGAGTTTCGCATGTCCCGGTTTGTCTCCGACTGGACTCGTATGGCGTCATGTTTCAGGTCCCGGTACGCCTTGATTCTGGTGTCCAGATAGATAGCGTAGCTCTGCAGGTTCTGTGGTGCGTGGTAACCTGGACCGAGCCATGATGGAGTCGAGCATGACGGTAGAGTCGAGGGTACTCACCTTCCCAATGCGCCCCGGCAGATATGTTTTTCAAGCGAAGGATATCGGAAGAGCTGAGATAGGAGAGGACATTGTCGGTTGCACCATTCCGAATCATGGTGTGCAGGACGATGAGGGCCTTGAATACGACCTGTTGGTCGCCACCTCTCGATTAGCGGATCCCATGCAACATTAAGTGCTGCTGCGCGTACAATGGCGTTGGGTTCCCGGAAGCGCGGCATGAGAGCCCTGCAGACATCATGTACGGCGCCATCTTCAGACCAGGTCGCGGCGATGATTGGGTCGAGGTACTGCGTAGAAGGGTCGCAACGAAGACACGAGGCGGAAGGATGGAGCTATCGACACACCTTCGGCTTCGGCGGAGCCGCCTTCGGCTTACAGGCGAGCTTAACAACCTTGTCGTAGCTCGTAGACATCGTAGGAGGACCAGACGGCCTGAGATGGAGGAGATTAATAGAGAATGAGAGATATAAAGCCCGGTGGGCTGAGGTGGTGGGACGAGAGCCGCGGCGGCACGCTTTCCGCTTACCGTTTTCGGCTGTTCCCGGTCGCTGAGCCTGAGCTTCTTGTTGCCTGCCAGAATTGCCTGGCCTGTATCTTCTCGAAGTCGTCGATCCTTCGTCCGTATGCTTGAGGGTGAGGATTGTTGAACGTGTAGTACGGGACTGAGCCCCTGTCATGCCTGGTGAGCGTACTCAGAGCCATTGGTCACTGTCGGCCAAGGCGTGCGTCTGACATCTGCCCGCCCAAGCCGCTACTATATACTCGCCCCTCGCCCCTCTGACATAGCCCGCGTGTTTCATGCATACCCGTCTCTATCATAAGGCTTATGCAACCTCTTTACACCGTACTCTGCGTCGATTCGATCCGCCGCCGTCGGGCCTGAATGCGCAGCCACTTGTCAAGTTTCGAGTCAGCAGGCGGACCTCAGCTAATTCTTATCGCCCGAAGCCGTAGCTCCGTCAATGCATGCACACTCTGCGTCGCCTCCATTTCCGTCTATGTGCTCGTATAGGAGACCGGACATCTCTGGGCCCGTCGCGAATGAAGGAGGCAGCTATTCTTGGGCGGCGCTGGTGCGTGAGGCCGGGCTGACGTACGTTCAGGTCACTTTGGTCATACTACAGCCTACATCAGCCTGTATCTTACTTTTGCATATAGTGCGCGCATACCTTGGACTTCCCGAGATACATCCCGATATACACCTGATGCTTGTCTCTCAACGAACCCAAAGGGCGAGAACACGGCGAGAACATGAGTTAACGCAACCTCCTGCAGCCTGCGATAGGACTATTTCACCACTGTTTGCGAAATACGACGCTTGCGACTGGGAATACTCTCGAATAGTGGCCAAAGTTGCAAAATTTGTGCGGAGCGTACTAATGCATGGGTACTTGAAAATGCTGGCTTGGCCGCCATGCAAGGTCTTTGTGGCACAAGTTGCGAGGTCCTCCTTGAAGCAAAGATGGCGATCGGCATAGCGTTTCGACAACCTGGCTGGCACGCTAAGCAGCGCCTCGTATGGACAAGGTCCGGCATAGGGCTGGTTGCCGGACAGACATAATCACCGAAGCGGTTGACAGAGGCTGGCAGCCCAGATGTCCGGTTATACGGGGTCAGGTCAATGTGCAGGTTGTGTACCTGCCTCCACCACCAGTCTTTGCACTCATTTCTCTCACGAACGATGTTGACCATCGCCTTTGTCGTATCCGTGCTTTGTCTTTGCACGGCTGCGTCTCCTGCCACCTTCGAGAAGCACACGGTCACGGTTCCCATGATCAGACGCGGCGCGCCTTCGAGCACCGGGTCCGTAAACATGTCAGACTTGCAAGCACGAGTCGACGCCTTGGTCCTGTGAGTGATCTCAACTTGACAACGGCATCATCCGTTCCGGTGCTGACTTTACCTACAGTAAATACGAAAGCGGCATCTACGCCTACGCTCAAAATACTGGGTCCAACCCCCCTTTCAGCCCATCGTCTGGCCGCCGCTCTAGCGTAAGACGTGCATATACCTCCGAGGAGCTCACAGACGAGGAGGGCGGCGCGCTATGGCAGGGCCTCGTCACCGTCGGCAGCCCTACGCAGACCTTCACCGTCAACTTTGACACTGGCTTTGGCGATGTCGTGCTACCGGGGACGGCCTGCACCTCGGCCTGCAAAGGGCGGACGCAATACAATCCCATCGCGAGCAAAAGCGCTGTCGACCGACGCGAGGCGTTTAAGTGGACCAGTCCCGATGGTGACATGAGCGGGCGGGTGTACGGCGACGTCGTCGGAGTCACTGGTCTTCAGGTCAGCCGCCCTGTCATTCTATACCTTGTATCTCTTATTAACCGCATATATCCAGGTATCTAACCAGACACTGGCCGTGGCGAGCTCCTACACACCTGACTTCTCCGCGTCGCTACTCCCAGCAGATGGCGTGCTTGGGCTGGCCTTCCCTTCTGTATCCCGCCTCAACACCTCGCCTTTCATCCAGTCACTAGTCGACCAAGGCCAGATATCCGCTCCTGTTTTCGCGTTCAAATTCGCAGACGACGGATCAGAACTGACATTAGGCGGAACGAACAATAACCTATACACCGGCGGCTTCACCTACGTGCCGGTCGAGACCAAGGTCTGCATTCCCATTCCTCCATCTCTTCCTCAGATGCTGACCCGCCTGCCAGTCGTTCTGGAACGTCCGCCTCGACGGCATTTCTATTAACGGCACGCTGACGCTGGGGAGCAGCCCGAGCATGATCGACACGGCCACCGTGCTGCTCCTCGCCCCGGCTGCGGACGCGCACACGCTCTACGCCGCGATCCCGGGGAGCAAGCCTGCGCGTACGCCCGCCGGCGACCAGATCTACACGTACCCGTGCGCATCCGCGACGACGCTCAGTCTCATTTTCAACGGCAAGGCCTTCAAAATTCCACCCGCGCTGTTCAGCTTGGGACGCGTGCAGGGACAGGACGGCATGTGCGTCGGCGCCGTCGCGGGTTCAGAGCGGGTTTCGTTTTGGGTGGTCGGCGAGTCATTTTTGCAGACAGTGTACACGTCCTTTGATATGAGCAAGAGTCGTGTTGGTTTCGCGGCTCTCAGGTAGATGGTTCTCTACCGATACCCAAGTGTGTCCCCAAATATACCCATTCTCGAATATACCCATTTCCCTCTTCTTGAGGCTCAGCTTGAGCACGCTCAATTCCGTTCGGCAAAAACACCATTTGAATACACTCTACGCCAGCGTAAAATAGATGATTTTATATATACACAAGTCCCCGAGCAGCATAAGCGGAACAGCACGAACACCACCTCAAATTTAACCAAACCCCTACTGCCTCCGCTCGGGCAGGCTCGGCACAGGCGGCGCACTCGGCGGTGGCGAGAAGAAACCACTCGCAGTGATGCCCATGGCCTCGACACCCGAACCGCTGCTCTTCTTCGTCGTGCCCCTCCCGATCGCGATCGAGCTCTTCCGCGAGCCCGCGCCCGCCTTCTCGATGCTGATCAGGGAGCGCGCCGAGCGTCCGACCGTGGCGTGCCCGTTGCCCGAGGCGGCGGTGTGCACGCTCGGCACGTTCGGCTGCTTGCGCTGCCGCGGCTTGTACGTGCTGTAGGGCATTGCCTGGCTGGCGGGCATCCAAGCGCTTGGCGGAGACGCGGCGTACTGTGCGGGCGCCTGTGCCTGCTGCTGCTGCGTGCGCGCGTTCGCGCTGGGGCCGAGCGGCATGACGAGCATCGCGTCGTCGATGTCCTCGTCGTCGTCAATCATGCTGTCGCGCTTGTACGACTGCGACGACTGAAACGAGGGCGAGAGTGCGATGTCACGCGAGGAGGAATCTCCGATGATCACCTCGTGTGCATCCTGTTCTCCGGCTGGCAAGGCCTCCGCGCGGTCCCGAACGTCATCGAAAATCTCGTAGTAACGCTCGATACAGAGTTGGACGACCTGGCCGAGGGTGGTCTTGCCCTCAGAGTTCGGGAAGGGTCGGTTTGAAGGAGCCGGCGACTGGCCGTCCGGGATTTGGCAAAGACTGATGTCTAGCATCGGGTTCTTGCCCTTGAGGAGATTAGGCGAGATGACGAGGGCGAGATTGAACGCATTCATGCGGTTATGCTCGGCCCGCATCGAGACCTCGTGTAATAAGTCTTCGCGAATCGTCAATATCGAGGGGCTGTCCAACTGACAGAACTACTCACGAATGACGTGGTTCAAGAGGATTTGTGCGCAGGGGGGCAGCTGCGGCAGCAGGATTTCACGTACATGAATGACTGCTGCCATGTCTGTCAGGTCTACTGATGGTGTCGGGCATTGTGTAATGGTAGGATACAGGCTCTCAGGGAAGACGGGTTCTGGTAAGTCACGCAGGTACTTCTTAAGCAGCACTGCCGCGAGGTGTGGGTCGCCGAAGTTGCTCAGCGAGACGACGTGTCCTGACACAGGTTAGATGAAGCTAAGCGAGATGGAATGAGGGGAACTACCTCGGTCGTATGCTTGTTGAACTTGCTTGAGCACCGCCGAGCTTGGTGATCGTCGAAACAGGCCTTCGTCCTGGAGGCCTTGAAGCACAGTCAGTAGAAGCCTTGAAGAATACAGGGGATCGCGCACCTGTCTCCCGAAGGTACTCTATGCAATCTTTCACCACTCTCGGTATCCCGCCTTTCTCACCATCGAACCCCATGAGGTCCTCGAGCGGAACACCGAATAGATCTGCCCTTTGCGGCACAGGCATGCGAATCTGTTGCTCGTGCTTCAGATTTTCTCTGTGCGATGGTCAGCGTCAGCGTAGGCTGATCCTTCAAGATGCCTTACTGGTAAACGGCAGGAGGTATGTCAATTTGGGTGATGGGGATCTGGAACGCAAGCTCGCTGAGCGTGTTGACATACGTGATCTTGCGAAAGAACTTGGGGCTGCAGAAGGAGAATGGCGCGGATTTACGATCAAGTCGAGGTTGGAGGGAGACGAGTGGCGCACCTGATGATCGCTCCCGCCAGCGAGAACAACACTGTTCTCGTTTTAATTAGTAAGACAGGTTTTCTGCGCGAGACCATCTCGACACAGACTCTTTGTAAAGAAGTTGGAGTGTACAATGAGCTGAAGGAGGGAGTTGACGGTCAGAGAAATAGCTTCCATATATGTAGGTGAAAGAAAAGGCCGTGTATGGAAGTGCGGCGTGTGGCCACGACCGACCAACAGTGAATTTTGATAGGTGGAAGAGACCCACCAGACGCTTCAGGTTCTTGCGATACTTCCTGCTCAGGCTCCTATATGCCTTCCACACCCAGTCCCACCCAGGCCTATGGCGTCCCCCCGCAGCAAAGAAGACAACTGTGTAATCAGACTCCACTATTGCATCCGACAGCATTAGCACTACTCAACGTCAGACACAACACATTCAACTTCACCATAGAGGTCCAGATAGGCCATAATCCGGCTGGCATATCAATTATAAGCGCAAGAGGTTTTGGTATTGCTTGGGTCGTACCTTAATAGCAGATCGTAATCCACCTCTTTAGGATCCGGAAGGGCAGATGCACTCATCACGACCCTTCATTTCGTCCCAATCTTCAGACCTGGACGAATGGTAGATATAACGATACATACATTGGTCGTGTTCTGCGTACCTAGCGTGGTTCGTCAAGCGTAAAGACATCCGTATAAGGAATGACTGACTCATAGTCCACACCAGCCTGGAAGATGACCTTGCTCAAGATTTCTTGCAGTTTGTCCTCGGAAAAGCCCATGGTCTGCCCATCGTACGTGTTTCTTCTCCGGGGGATAGGGGGGATGAACGACCGTCGCTGCGGCACAGATGCGCTGGCCCCGTCGTCGGACGTAGGCGAGAAGGGCCCGCGCGTTGAGGCTAGCGCTGTAAGCCGTTGCTTCAAATTGAAATGCTTGGGAGGCATGAGGTCGAGATTGGAGAACAGGTCACAGGCCAGAGCTAAAGTGAGCCTTTATGATGTCTCCGAAGCGAAGCGTTTCCAAGGCGTGGTGCCGGCTGCAACCGAGATGATGCACGACGTTCTTGAACCGCGCAGCCGCACAAGTCAAATATCAGTATGAATGTTCGGTGGCTGTAGTCCTGGAGTCGGCTAGAGGGGGAGTACGAGGAGAAATGCGCGGAAGAGGACGGTTGCAAGGCCCGAGGTAGGCCTACCTGCGCTACCCAATCAGCATTGTGGCGTTCCCGATGAGGTATGCATTTCCCACGCGTACAATCGCTCGCGCGAAAGCCGTGAAGCTTGCGAGGCCACAAGTCCTCTGTTATTACGCTGTAGAATCAAGAAGTTCTGCCAGTGCCTACTAGTATAGTAGTTCAGGATTCTGACATTTACTACTGCTACATTCTCCATCTGAGGTGTCATGACTGAAGCTCCTGTCAATACCGGAGCAAGCACACTGCTCATACATACATAATATCTTTACGCACGAGATGAGCACACCGGGCCAGTCTTTGCGAGCCCACTTCTACTATAAAGCACGAATATCCAGCATCGTGTAGATATCTCTCAGTCAAATAAATTCTTGCCGTCAACTCTTCCAAACCAAGATCCTGGTGGAAGGAAGTCGATGTCAATAAGCGCATAGAACAAGAGCGATTGCTCTCTTATCATCAGAGCTTCTTGCTTCATGTCTTCTATAATACTAACCACGTGAGCAGCAAGTAGCTGTACCCCAGAAGCTGTAATACAAATGTAGACATGAATTACAGTGGATACGATGGATTCTTTTCGCCCTGACCACAGCACCAGCACCAGCGCTGGCATGTAGTGCGTCTCGACGGAGGGACGTGCAATAGCACCACACGGGACAGCTTTCACTGCAGCTTAATGTAGAAGCGACCAGTCAATTTGCGTGAGCTTTGAACTTAAAGCTAAAGGCTGATTATATGCGGTTAGCAGACAGCCGATGGTGAACTCGCTGTGTATCGCAAGACCACCACCCCGGTCTTTCAGTGATCTCGGAGCAAAGAGTTCGTAGCTCGTTTCTAGCAGAATTCTCCCACTTCGCTGGCTCTCATGGCAGTACCGTGCCCTGAAACGAGGGTGTAATCGACTCCCGTATCTCCTCAACCACCCCACGGCTCGAGGCGTGCCGTTGGCTCGGCCAGTCGGCAGGAGAGAAGAGTCCATCTCCGCTTGAGCTTAGAGGAGCTCTAGATAGAGTCTGATTGAAACATGGAGGTTTTTGCTGTGTCAGGGCTAAAAATGCGCGAC
>NW_006767639.1:776942-778550 GCF_000300595.1 Phanerochaete carnosa HHB-10118-sp | reverse complement strand
ACGTTTGTGACATATTGAGCTTAGCGAGACACGGCGGAGATACCGTTCGGAGGGAGTAAGCAGAGGCGGGGTATGGTGGTGACCAGGAGGAAGAAGCGGCGAGAACGGAAGACCATCGACGCCTTCTATATATGCAGTTTCATAAAAGGAAACTCGCCGGGAGTGACTTTAGGGGAGGTCGAAGGAATCTTAGTGGGCAGACGGCGTGGATGCGATGGGCGGCGAGAAACACGTCTCGGAAAGCGAGACGGGTGACGTCATGTCATAACCGAGATCTGGGCGAGCGACTCATGTCGTGTTTAGTGGTATCAGGATAGGATCCAACTTATAATAACATACCGGTCTGAGTTACGATTTGCAATGCAATACCAGTCAGGTATCGCGTGTCCTTGCATTGCCAGCGTTCGCCATCCTGTTAGGCGCTTGCCTGGCAACTCATCCCTGATCTATAACCGATTTTTTTGCTGATGGAAGCTTGCGAGGCCACAAGTCCTCTGTTATTACGCTGTAGAATCAAGAAGTTCTGCCAGTGCCTACTAGTATAGTAGTTCAGGATTCTGACATTTACTACTGCTACATTCTCCATCTGAGGTGTCATGACTGAAGCTCCTGTCAATACCGGAGCAAGCACACTGCTCATACATACATAATATCTTTACGCACGAGATGAGCACACCGGGCCAGTATTTGCGAGCCCACTTCTACTATAAAGCACGAATATTCAGCATCGTGTAGATATCTCTCAGTCAAATAAATTCTTGCCGTCAACTCTTCCAAACCAAGATCCTGGTGGAAGGAAGTCGATGTCAATAAGCGCATAGAACAAGAGCGATTGCTCTCTTATCATCAGAGCTTCTTGCTTCATGTCTTCTATAATACTAACCACGTGAGCAGCAAGTAGCTGTACCCCAGAAGCTGTAATACAAATGTAGACATGAATTACAGTGGATACGATGGATTCTTTTCGCCCTGACCACAGCACCAGCACCAGCGCTGGCATGTAGTGCGTCTCGACGGAGGGACGTGCAATAGCACCACACGGGACAGCTTTCACTGCAGCTTAATGTAGAAGCGACCAGTCAATTTGCGTGAGCTTTGAACTTAAAGCTAAAGGCTGATTATATGCGGTTGGCAGACAGCCGAAGGTGAACTCGCTGTGTATCGCAAGACCACCACCCCGGTCTTTCAGTGATCTCGGAGCAAAGAATTCGTAGCTCGTTTCTAGCAGGATTCTCCCACTTCGCTGGCTCTCATGGCAGTACCGTGCCCTGAAACGAGGGTGTAATCGACTCCCGTATCTCCTCAACCACCCCACGGCTCGAGGCGTGCCGTTGGCTCGGCCAGTCGGCAGGAGAGAAGAGTCCATCTCCGCTTGAGTTTAATATTGATTTAGAGGAGCTCTAGATAGAGTCTGATTGAAACATGGAGGTTTTTGCTGTGTCAGGGCTAAAAATGCGCGACAGAGAAGAGGCGCGGGCTCGGCAGTAATTACTTTCCTTAGCGCCATCGGGCGCATCTGATCCGCGTAGTTTCCGGATGGCATTTCGCGTCTTCAACTTGCGACCGCTTGAGTCATGTCACCATTTCCACCATTCACGTCTCTTAGCT
>NW_006767639.1:763433-776922 GCF_000300595.1 Phanerochaete carnosa HHB-10118-sp | reverse complement strand
GTGCCGTTGGCTCGGCCAGTCGGCAGGAGAGAAGAGTCCATCTCCGCTTGAGCTTAGAGGAGCTCTAGATAGAGTCTGATTGAAACATGGAGGTTTTTGCTGTGTCAGGGCTAAAAATGCGCGACCTTTCAGGTACTCCAAGCTCGATGACGGCCATCGAGCAACTGCACTAGCGTGAAATTCAGCCGTGAAGAGAAGAAATGTCAATAAACAGGAGACCGGTAACAGCAGAGCACAGTAGCGCGGGACTCTGAGGCCTCCACTTCGGGTGTGCGGTCTATCTTCACGGAGACAGAGAAGAGGCGCGGGCTCGGCAGTAATTACTTTCCTTAGCGCCATCGGGCGCATCTGATCCGCGTAGTTGCCGGATGGCATTTCGCGTCTTCAACTTGCGACCGCTTGAGTTATGTCACCATTTCCACCATTTACGTCTCTTAGCTCTCAATCTTGCAATGTAAGAAACAACAATCTTGTTCACCAATTTCGGCCCGAAGGAAGTGTTCGTATACAAATTTCTCTTTCCAGACCGTAAGCTGTTCGAATTAATGCAGGTACCGCTGGCTGAACACTACCGAGAAGTTCGACAGCCATGGCAGCGTCAGTGCTATCCTTATACGCGGGTAAGATCGAGGTACATCCTGTAACCTCCAAGTGCTAACTGTCCCATTTGCAGCCCTGTGCACCGCGGGGACTTCTGAAGAAGTGCTGCCATAGTGGTGTCCGGCGCCGCCGTCCCCGCCGCCACCTATTCCACAGCATGATCTCGGGCGGAGCGTGCTCTCCGCCCCGGCGAAGGCTGCGGGCTCAACACGAGGTGCAAGAAGAGAATTTCTCGGAGACGGGCGTTAGATGACGCGCTCATGACTGCTGAGGTCCTCGTCGATTAATGGCGGCAAGATACGGCAGGTAACACGACACCAGGCACCATGCCCTTGTACGACAGATATTTTTATGATGTGCTCCGCCGTGCGAGGATCATGGCGGGCTGTGTCTAGGAGGTGTGTCTTCTGAGACCACTTGAAGATCTCTGGGACTGAACGCTGGTTGAAAGATAGCTGCGGTATCTTCAGTCGACCCTAGGAGCCACACGATCTGTCAAGTACGGCACGGCAAGCGGCGCAGTGTGTTGCGATTGCAGATTGAAACATACCTTCTATCCACACGGTCCTAATTTTCAAGGTCCATGTGGTCCACGCAAGACAGTGTACCGTCGCAGTCATGGACGAGCTGCCGTTCCGTCAACCTACCACGGCCGAACTTCTGGCCGAAATCGGATTCTTGGTCAGGTACGGTGATCCTACCTCTGATGAGATGTATATAACCTATCCGCGCCCGTGCGCTAAACGGCGGTCGCAACCTCTCGGACTGCCCACGTCCCTTTCCCTGCTCGCTCGACCATAGGGCGCCTTACGACCTACCAAAACCATAGCATCATCTCATCGCCAACGAAACATCATGGTTCTCACTCGCCGAGAATATATGGCGGCGCTGCTCGCCCGCGACGATAGCGTTAATTGCGGTTCTGGCGGCGGAGACACTGGTAGCACCGGCCTCCGCATCGCGTCCGTCTTCATCGTCATGATCGGTTCGATGTTTGGTGCTTTCTTCCCGGTTCTTTCCCGTCGCTCAAGGTGGCTGGCTCCTCGTGTGCCCAAGGGCGTTTTCGAGTTTGCCAAATACTTCGGTAGCGGTGTTATCGTGAGTGATCAGGTCTTTGTCGCGAGCTATCGTTAAAAATATTCTAGATCGCTACGGCATTCATCCACCTCCTCGACCCTGCTCTCGATGAGCTTGGTTCGCCGTGTCTCAACCCTGCATGGGGCGTCTACGTACGTCCTTCCCGTCCTGGGCTATGCCTAGCTCTGATTACAATATTACTACAGCCCTATGCACTGGCCATCGCAATGCTCAGTATCTTCATGATATTCATTGTCGAGCTGGTCGCCTTCCGCTGGGGTACCGCCAAGCTCGCTTCCATTGGTATCTCGCACGATCCGCACGGCCATGATCTTGGTTCGCATGCTGCCCATGGTCCAGAGCCTGAGACGCAACGCCGCGACCGCAATGTTCCCGGCGACGAAATTGATGCCTTGAATGTCCCTTCTGAGAAAGATGGCCTCTCTGAGAAGAGTCCCCGCGAGCATGATGCCGAGCTGGCTGTGCTCACCAGCCAGCCGAGCAGCGTCGTTGACTCTCCACTGACGCAAATCATAGGTGTTGCCATCCTCGAGTTCGGTGTCTTACTGCACAGGTACGAATGGTCTCGCTCATTTCTGTTCCAGCTTTAAACATGTGCTCGCAGTGTGCTCATCGGGCTGACGCTTGCCGTCACGGACGAGTTCATCACCCTGTTCGTCGTCATTATCTTCCATCGTGAGTGGTATGGAACATATGCCTTCTGGGTAGTGGCTGATCGCCAATCGCAGAAACATTTGAGGGACTTGGAGTTGGCTCCCGGCTTGCATACATGGAATTGCCCCAGAAGTACATGTTCGTTCCCCTCATCGGCGCGTTTCTCTACGGTATCACCACTCCTCTGGGTATGTCTTAACATCTCACTTACAAAACTCGTATACTGATCCTGTGCATTTAGGCATTGCGATCGGTCTGGGAGTCCGCACGACGTACAACCCGGACAGTACAACCGCGAGTATCGTCAGCGGAATTCTCGACGCTTTCAGCGCTGGCATCTTGATCTACACCGGTCTTGTCGAGGTTAGCTGCTTCCGTCTTATAAAAGTCTCACGGGCTAAATAAAATGACCGACGACAGCTTCTCGCCCATGAGTTCCTCTTCAACAAAGACATGATGGCCGCGTCAAACCGGAAGCTAGCATACGCCCTCGTCTGCATGCTGTCTGGTTGCGGCATCATGGCTTTACTCGGCCGGTGGGCTTGAGCATCCCATCTTCAGAAGCGCATTAGTATCGAGTTAGTGTACTGTATGCCGTTCCTTCCGTAGAGTTAACAGCTGGGTCGATGGAAAATTCAGCACGCTTTTTATGGTGTATATTATCGGCCTTTGCTACGTCTAGGTCTTAGCATCGTGCTCACGAATAGCATGACTTGTTCGTTGTGTCCTCTTTGCTGTGGGTTACGTCACAGAGCGGATCAATTTCAAACTTTGATGGCGGTGAGACATGTCCAATTCGCCCAATTCGCTCATCCTGACCTGTCTTGGAACACAAATGCAAGGTGCGCTATCCACATCTTCAAAACTCTGGTGCGAGATTTTTGAGCTATTTGGGTCGCCAGGGCGGCATGTTGGCGGCGTGTCACTACTTAGTCAAGATGTCCCGCAGTACGTGGTGAGACGCGCACGCTGTCTAGACTCCCCGTGTATTGCGACTCCCGTTGCCATCCTCTTCGGTAAGTTTATCACTGACTTATATTCTGACTGCTCGTCGATACCAACAGCGACTCATCGCAGCAGCTAACCATGACTGCCGAAAACTTCAGCAAACTCTTCGCGACCATGCACTACCCGGGACCTCTTTCAAAGGAACCCTCCCTGCACCACAATGAGTCCATAATTGATCCGCCCGCCCAGGTGGGCCCAGCTGCTCGCGTCCCTGCATGCAGACTGGGAACACTCTGACTACCTCAAGCGAAGGGAACTGCTCATTGGGCTAAGGACAGTCGGCGATGATGCATGGCACAGGCTGTGGGAGAATGGGTTTGTCTCGGCGGTCCTGAACGCAGTCGCAGACACGTACTTCTGTGGATACAGTAAGGAGGAACTGCTGTCGTCCGACATCGGACGACGCGAAGAGATGACGGTGCGTGACTGCCAGCTCTCGACTGGTGACTAAGCTCTAAGCTCAAGTTTATCGTAAAACAGAAATACGTTTTGTGGTTGCTCCTCATGCTCTATCCGTGATAATCGATGAAATTCTTAGGCACAAACATAAATGAGTACGATACAGCTAGCAGTCGATGATACATTTGTAAAGAGAGCATGGAACAGGAAAGCCTTCGTCGATCTTGTTGGAGGTCGAATGATGCAAGAAGGGCACCCTGACATCCCAGAGCGCGGTCCACAAACTCCGAAATTTGTGCTGAAGGATGTCGACAGCCTCTTCTCTCTCTCGCGGATACGGATCCCGACCCTCGTACTCGGTCATAATTCGATGGAGACACGGATAGAGCATGAGGAGCAACCACAAAACGAGGTGCCAGACGAGGCGAGGATCGAATCTAATCATGTTCGGTCACGCAACTGACCTTGATTTATCTCCAGTGATTGGGAAAGAGGCGGCCATCGTAGTGTGTGTGGCGGGCGAATTAAGCAATAAAATCAGACTATAAGGCCCCGGGCTCTCGGTGCCTGCGAGCTGGAGTCTGAGATAATATGGGCCGAGCCATACGCCGCGTAATTAGAGCGAATGTAACCCGAGAAAAGCCTTGGTTCGACGGAGGTTGTAGTTTACATATGCTCAGGTTATACTGAGTCCCTAAAAGCTGTCTTTCACTAAATTAAGCTCTTCATGAAGCTGAATAGTCTGGGTGTAGGCCCATGGGGATGAATGGCAGAACGTATATCAGATAAGCGAGACCTGGAAACAGCTATCGGTATAACTCCACCTGGACTTTACACCCTCTTCTCAATAGCCGCATTGATTTGCGCGGTCGTTTGGATTAGCTGAGTAGCGTCCGCCGTTGGCCAAAAAAATCCATCAGCTTTCCCTCCGTATTGCTTCGGCAGCTGCTCAGCATCGATGATTTCGAGCAGCTTCTTGGCAACCGTCTCCTTGCCTCTCCCCACGAATCGCATTGTACCATCTTCGGGAGTGACGAAAAACGAAGAGACGCGCGCAAACATGGATAGAAGGAGCGGTGCGTTGACCGCAAGCCTGTGGGCCTATACATAATATCGTGTGAGTGGGACCCAAAAATGCCGGGAGTGCACGGACCGAAAGGTTGGGGTAGTAGTTGCTCACGATGCGAGCAAGTACCGCATTAGGAGGTCTGTTGTTGGTGAAGTCGTCGGCTGACATCGACTCCATGTCTGCCACTCGCGTCACCTGGTCCACGGACTCGTAGTCCAGATACCGGGCGAGTTTCTCCAGATTTCGCGTCGTCTGCCTGTAGTGCGGTCAGCCATCGCCGCCAAAGATATGGCAGCTACCTACTGAATTACAGCCTTTGAATCCTCATCGAGGTCGACCCACATTCGTTTTATAGCCTCAACGGTGATTTGATTGTACCTGTTGTGTTTGAGATGCGGTCCGCACATTATTGAGGGATTGAGGAAGTATAACATACAATACTGGGCGCCCTGCTTTGTCCTTGCCAAATTTGACGGCGGGAGATCTGGGCCGCGGAAACTCTCTGTTCACAAGCTCATCGATATTGACCTCTTGCCTCCAGCGGAGAAGCTCGATCAGAAGCGTCTTCGTGGAGCCAACATCGAGCTTCCTGCAATTTACGTCGAGATACTGTTTAGGTGATGACGTCAAGGCAGGAGCTAAGACCGTAAACTCACCGCGCACGCAAGAATTTCATCAGCACTACGCTCACTCTGGCGTCGGCTGCAGGGTCTGTCGGGTCTATAGTGACACCCCATATAGAGAATGTCTTGGGCGTATCGCTTTCATATGCGAGGCGGCGGATTTCAGGAAGCATGGGCTGCAAGGAAGGGATGCAGTCATTAGGTCGTAGCCGTGTCAATGAGCAAGCAACATACCCTCAATCTTCTCAGTGCATTCCACTCTGCCTCAGTGAAGCGCTGCGTAAGTTGGTTCTGCGGCTCTGACTGCGCCTTCTCGGAGGAGACATCTGACGTCGCCGGGTTGTGAGACTGATTGGCAGTCATGGCTGTGGTCTCTGCTGCTGTGGAGGATGGTGAGAGCTGAGAGCTGAGTTACGTAGGCGGCAAGCCGGAGCTTACGACTATCTATATGAGCTGCCTATCTGACGCCGCAGTGTCCTGAAGGAGAGGCTGGTGATCCAAGGAGGCAGTGCAGTTAGCTGCCTGGACCGACCAAGCCCATCTGTCTATCTTTACAAACTGCTGATAACATGGTCGAATGATTAGGACACCGTTGCCGCTTGCAGTGATGGCGCGTGACCTGAGCACAACTGAATCCGGCAAACGATGCGCTCGCTGGCCAGCAAAAATCTCCTGGATAATCTGGTAGACTAGAAACATTGAGATAACAAAGCATAGAGTACATTTGCTTGATTCCAATTATGATAGTTAACTTCTTATATCGCAGACCATATCGCGAGACTCGAGAGATGGCTATAAACACATTCTCACTTGACTCGGAAACAGGCTATACTCTCTTCTCGGCGGCCGCATCGACCTGCGTGCTCGGCGACCCAAGCTCTGGCCAAGAGAACCCGTCAGCCTCTCCCCCATATTGCTTCGGGAGCTGGTCTGCATCGATGATCTTGAGCAGCTTCTTAGCTATCGTCCCCTGGCCCTTGCCCACCCACTGTATCGCACCATCTTTGGGCGTTCCGAAGAACGATGAGATGCGTGTAGACGTGACCAGCCCGGACGGGGCGTTGATCGCGACAACGGAGCCCTATTCTCAAAGCCGGTATGAGCAGCAGGTCTTCAGAGGAGCCGGCAATACGCGTACCAAGAAGTCAGGATAGTAGTCCTTGACAACACGTTTATACGCTGCGTTAGTTTGAGGCTGGCTCTTGCTCCCGTTTTCAGGCAATACTGGCCCTACGTCTATCACTCGTGTCATTCTGTCCACGGACTCGTAGTCCAGCTTCCGGACGGAATTTTCCCAGTTGCGTGCTGCCCGCCTGCCATGCAATCAGCGGTCCGTGATTACGAGCATGGCAATCTCTCACAGAATGACGGTCTTTGAGTCCTCCTCGAGCTCCTTCCTCAAGTATCTCCCCGACCCTGAGTCGACCTGAGAATATCTGCCAATTCCGAAATGAGACAAATATCAGCTCGCATGTCGTCTCTTTTTTTGAAAGGGGGGGGGGATCACGCACATCACAGGACGCCCCGCCTTGTCCTTGCCAAACGCGACGATGCACATCTTAAACGGAGGAAAGGTTCTCTTAACAAGCTCGTCAATGTTGACTTCCTGCCTCCAGCGGAGAAGATCAATCAAGAGCGTCTTCGTCGCGCCAACATCAAGCTTCCTGCCATTGGGTTTGGGACTGCGTTCAGACGATGACGTCAGGGGCAGAATGCGAGACGGTGCTCACCGTGCGCGCAGAAACTTCACGAGTACCACGCTCGCCCTGGCGTCGGCTGCAGGGTCCATAGGGTCGATCGTGACTCCCCAGATGGAAAACGTCTTGGGTGTATCCGAGCCATCGTAGGCGATGCGGCGAATCTCGGGAAGTAAAGGCTACAAGGAAGTGACATGGTCACTGGGTGATAGTCGCGTAAACGAGCGAGCAATGTACCCTCAGTTTCCTCAATGCTTTCCACTCTGCCTCAGTGAAGCGGAGCGTGAGTGGGTTCTGTGGCTCTGCTTGCGTCCTCTCCGGCGATGCCAGACGGCTGTAAGCCTGCTTGTCAGTCATGTAATCCCTGCTGCTGTGGGAGGCGGTGGGAGCCGAGTTACATAGGTGGCAGGTTGGGGCTCGCAAGTGTCTATATGTGCCGTGTGACCTCGTTGATGCCACGCCTCCTGGTATCATTCGACATAGAGTTCATGCCGTACGTATACGGAGATTAACGCTGGCTATCTGTAGTTAGCGCAGTAATTGTCGACCTGAGGTTAGGGACATCCTTTTTGGCCTGCCTAGTAGCTGACTGAAATCGGCTCGGAAGCCCATCAACCTGTTCTTCCGTACTCAGCATCGACGTCAGGCGACCTGGAACAACTCATCTTTTGGCCTCTTCTTGTCCATCTTTCGCGAGGTGACTAACTAATTACCGCATAGCATAGCTCGTCCTATCATGTCACGAGCAAAGAGTTGACTTCATCTGTACTTGGTCGTGAAAGCGAATGATTAGCGCGTCAATACTGTTCAATACTCCAACCAAGTCTCGCAGGAGAAGTCAGAAAACGAAACAAAATTTATATTGCCCTCGCCCAACAACAATATCACTTCAAGGTTGCGAAGCCCACCCGGTTGTTCCCTAGGTCGAACGTAGAGTACACGTTCTGCAAGAAGGTGTCGCCCACAACCCAGAATGAGAGCGAGCTCGATCCGACGACGGCACCGACGCAGTCACTGGAGTTGCTGCTGACCCGACCGAGATTGAAGAGCGACGGATTGATCGTGAAGTTCTTGCCGCTGAAGGTGAGGCTGACATGCTGCGTAGAGGAGCAGGGGAAGGTGTAATAGCCCGGAGCGACAGTCGACGACGCATCCTTGGAGCCCGGGATGGTAGCGTAGAACTGTTTGACCTGGGATGCATTGGCGACGATGAGAGTTGTACCGGTGTCGATGACTGACTGCACGTTCTTGACAGGGGTAGAGCTGTTGACCGAGACCGCGTCTAGCTTCACTTGCCAATAACCCTAGAAAGACGTAATCAGAGGCTATTGAATGGACTTTGAGATATGCTCTCACCTGAGTCGTAACTGGTACGTAGGTGAAGCCACCAGTGTAAAGATTGCTATCAGCGCCACCAAGCAAGAGTTCGGCACCAGAGCTGGAGAGCTTGAACGAGAAGACAGGTGTCGAGATTTGCTTCTGCGCGACGAGCGATTGAAACACGGGAGGGGAGTTGTATTCCGAGATAGACTGATACGCCATCCCCATGAGTCCGTCCGCAGGGAAGTTCTTCGGGGCAAAGGAGGACGAGTATGCTGAGGCCGCGCCCAGCCTCTGCTTCGTCGCCTACACGTAGAATTAGCTGTGACAGCATAATGTGAACGCGCTAGCCATAGCTTACCGTCAGTCCCGAAATCGATACCGTGTCATTATACTGATCGCCCTGGACAGACCCGGATCCATACTGGAGATTGAATGTCTTGCCTGCATCCGCGGAGGTCGAGCTACTCGAGGGGCTATATTTGGCGTGCCCTTGGCAGTTCGAACTGGTGCATGATGGGCCAGGTACGAAGAGATCGCTGCTGCCGGTATCGAACTGGACGGTGAAAGTCTTGGCTGGTGTACCGACTGTAAGCGCGCCCTGCCAAAGCTCGCCGCTGTTGTCGTCGGTCAGAGGTTCAGTTCCCTTCGCAGTGGCGGCTCGACGTTTTAATGTGCTGTCATCCCCGTTGTCGCCAAAGCCGTCGAGGTTCGAGGGGATTGTGAGTGGATGAGCCTCGCCAGTGTTAGCTTCGTAGGCCGCCAACCCGTTTGCAAATTTGCTTAGAAGGGGTCAGTTTACAGGAAGGCGCACAATGAGTCACGCAACGTACGAGTTGGTCCTGTCAAGAGCAGCTAAGAGGGTAGATATGTCGATGATCTCGGCGACGGAGGAGAGCCCATCGCGCTTCTGCAGGGCGATCCGGACGCCGCGGCCTTGCAGGGGAGATGGAGAGGCGGCGGAGATGAGGGCGAGGGCAGAGGTAACGAAAGCGATGGTCAACATCGTATACAAGATAGAAGTGGGTATATGGGGTATATGGGGTATAGGATGGAAGTCGAAAGCAAGAGCACAGCTGGGTTGCCTGGACGCATCCCAAGCCTATTTATCCTCTAGAACATGAGCGCTAACTTGAGAAGTTCAACAAGTCAGCCGCGACGCGCTAACGGCCGGTAGGTCACGTCACTGGCAATAGCTCTTCCGGAAACGACAGCGGCTGGCAGCGATCGCGGGGAGAGATCGCGCTCGAGAACCGGGTTCATCTCAAAGCCAGGCCAGACACAGCCGGCGAGGAACAGGAATATGCGGGTTCAAGGAGGTGTGATAACGCTTCAGCCATTTTCACAGCCCGATTTCCTGTCAGCAGTGTGGAAGCAAGACGAACTTGTTCATGTCAGAGGTCCCAAGTTTTATTGTACATACGTTCATCACCCCGTTGATCTGCGTGGTGTCCCATCCTCAAAGACACAGCAAATAAGAAAGCAAACATCCCTCGAAAAGTGTACAACGAGACATTGAGCTGTCTGCCATAGGATGAAGAGCGTTTGGGTGGGCATGTAGTTGGCGTAAGTTACAAGGTTGCGCATTCCAAACAGGTAACTTTAATTCAAGCGGAGTGCAAAGTACGGAATACCCCGAGGACTTTGTGGCGCTGTACTTGGCTGAGGTTAGGGTTACCCTTTTACGCCATGCCGCTGCACTGGCAAGAAGAGGGATCTTGTTCGGCAGCTTGATATTTACACACTCAATGTCATCTCGAATTGCGGCGCGTCTTGCAAGCTTGAAATTCGCAGTTTTGTTCGATATTCGGCGGTGCATACATCGCTGGGCTCGTGAAGTTGTTGGTTCGCACTTCGTCGTAAGGGTCTCTCTCGTCACAGTTATTTGTCGTGCTGACATGACTGTGTGCCAGGGCAAGCCTTGCCAAATCTCTCGGGCAACAGAATTCCCAAGTTGACTATTTCCGGCATTCATGTCTCGTGGCCGGAGAGGAGCCTTGGACCTTGTGCTAGCCTGTCCACATTCAACCCTTTCAGTCCTAGAAAGCAGCAAGAAGCAACACGAATATCAATCTTGTCTTTCTAAAACCCTTTGAAAGCCTTGTAGTATCAAAGCGCTTGACGCGCTCTACAGCGCCGCCACGGTGCAGCTTGGCTACTGGCAGACTAAGTAATCTCGTGAGTCGTCTCTGACTAAGATGTGCTGCGGGTCGCTTGAAATCTTTGATATTGATCCACTAATCAGAAACCCGAGATTACTATAGAGGCAGCTAAGCGCGCGTAGTGAAAAGGCGGATGATTTTCTCCGGGTAGTCCCAATGCGGCTGGTGCAAAGCTCAACCTTGAGACAACGAGAAAGCCGGCGGTACACTCACGATGTGATTGCATCCATCCAATCTGCAAAACTCAATGTCGCGAAAACGACTCCCCTCGGCTCGAGATGCCTCCAGCCTGTCCCATGTAAACTTGGCAGCAGAGATAGAGTCGCCCATCGTCTCGTCGCACCACGCGTACACGATTCTGATCGCCGGCATTGTCCCATCCGTCCGGAATAGCGCCCGCTCAAAGTTCTCACGGAAGACGTTGGGAGTGATGCGGAGGATGGGCAGGCTCGAGCGGACGAACGCGTCGCGATCCCGGATGGCGTAACGCACCTCCTTCGATACGCGGAGTAGCGTCGGCGTCTTGGAAGAGTCAGGTGGGCTCTCGAGCGAGCTCTCATGCAAGGGTGAGCGAGCGCTGAGTTCCTCGGGTGTGATGCTTTTGAAATCATCCACCGTCGAGAAATAGTACGAAAGCCAGACTTCGGAGAAGTCGATACGCTCGTCCATTGACAGAGACGCGTCGCGGAAGGGATGATACGAGCCCTGCGGGGCCCCCTCCCCACACGTCGAGCCCAGCACGGGATCTTCTCGCTCTCGGTCATCATCTTGTTCAGAAAGAGTGTTAATATACTCACCAAGAAGAAGAATCGTGCGCAAATAATTACTCAGCACCTCGCGAGTCTCTGCTGATAGGGATGCAGCGTGGGCCAGCAAGGACGTCGCGAGATTGTTGCTCATAGACCACGTGAGAAGAGCCATGCCACCGACCAGTTTTCCGTCTGCTTGAGCAGTCGGAGGTATGTCATATGTTGTCGCGAAATGCCGCAGAAAGGCTGCAAGCTGCTGCCCTTGCGCCTTCATAGCGCCTGCTTGTTTTTCAGGCTCGCCACTCTTGATCACGTCGAGCTCTTCCTCGGAGAACTTGGTAGATCCCGGATAATCTCGTAGGTTGACACGGACCAGTCGCAAATCATTTGACGCGGCATGCGGAACCAGCTTTTGGAATATCGCTGATGGCGAAGAGAGTTAGTGGCGCAGATATGATTAGATGGGATAGCTCACCTCCGTGGAAGAGTAGCCCATGCAGTAGAATTACGGTGAGGTATGTGGAAGAACCAGGAGGTGCACCTGTATCCTCGAAGAAGAGGACGGTGCCGTTGTTATCGACTGGCGCTGTCGGCATTAGATCTGGCTTCAGCTCGGGAGTTCGCCGCTTTTTACGTTTATCTCTTTCCAGCTATCTGAGTATGCAGCGAGTCGTGGAGGAGGATAAGTCAGCGCAGGAAGTGCTGCTCTTTTAACCTGTACTCTCCGTCTGTGAGAAGGATTGAAATCAGATCTGCAGCACCCCTCATGGCTGGTCACAAGTTGATCACCAACGTTATACCCGTGTGAAGCATGTATGGGAGATCGAATACAGTGTAGGACTTGAAGTACTACTTGGGGACACTCGATCAATCTTCGTTTCCCTTTCACACATCTCTTATATATAAATGATATCTTCTCCAATTGAATAAATGAATACAAAACAAGAAACGGCTTCGCGTCCGCCACGCGATTAACGTTCTCCCGGCAGCTGTTTTTGTTGCCGATGACGAAGGGCGTCGGAGACGAGGTAGGCGGAGGCGAGATGACGAAGGCCGTCAGAGACGAGGTAGGCGGAGACAATGTGAGCGCCGTCGATCGGGCCGCAAGACTTATATAGAGGAGGTAGCCCTAGGTAGCCGGAGGAAAAGGGGCAGTGAAAGATAAGGTGATAAGAGAACGGTTTCTTATCTGGTTGAAGATACGAGTAATACGAGTAATCATTCTAACCCGACACTTGACATTGGAATATTGTCATACACAATTTTGATACAAGTGTGTTATGGAAGTAAGCATCTTTGTGAATGTTAAGCTCGCTGTGCGACTTCAGCAATGTCGCCTTGAATGTCGCTCAAACGGACGCGCTTGGCAATTCTCGAGGCTTTCTGATACAGTTGTAACAGGCTCGGTAGTCCGCGCGAGAGCAAAAAGCTAGTGCTCTTGTATTGCAGCTGATGTTGCACGAGGATACCCGGAAATATGGAGGAGAAAAGCCCATTTTGCCAGGGTTAGTCTTAGCTGGAACGCTCTAAGGGAGTCCCAGGTGGCGGCGTCAGTGACGGCGACCGAGATGACCGGCCACTCGAGTTTGTCAGAGAAGGCGTAGTCAGCGGTGTTTGCAGAACTGCCCGATACGTCTCGACCTTCTTCCTCTCGTCCTTCACCGCCGTCTCGACCTTCTCCAGCTCCCGCTCCTTGTCGTACAGCTCCTTGTGCGCCTCTGAAAGCCGCTCATCCAGAGCATCCATCGTGTCCTGCAGGCAGGCTACGGTGTTCCTCGTGTTCTCCAGTATCGCCTCTCGCTGGAACATGCCTGGCGTGACCTTCCGGGACGCGAACTTCTTGTCGCGCTCTGCCTCGACTGCGCGTACGAAGCCGCTATAGGTCTCCAGCGCGGCTGCGTGGTCGCCAGAGAGAGTGGTGGCCTGCTCGACTAGCGAGTCGTTGGCCTCCTTCAGCTGCTCGTATTCGGACTTGAGGCTGGCGTGCTGCGACGCAAGAGTGCCGTTCGTTCCACGAAGGCGCGCCAGCTCTGCGTCGAACTCCGTCTGCCGCCCCTTGTGCCCCTCCAAGTCCGCCGCCGACTTCTTCTCCGCCGCCAGCGCCTCGTCG
>NW_006767639.1:743055-748494 GCF_000300595.1 Phanerochaete carnosa HHB-10118-sp | reverse complement strand
TGACGAGCCTCAGTCACTGGGCCCACCAGCACCAGCCAGCCGGTTCGCGCGGAGGAAGGGTCGTCGTCATTGCTGGCAGCGAACATAAGAGCGGGGATGATGGCGCCTGGTGTGCCATCAGGGGAGGGTGGTGCTGGTAAGCGGGACTGATGGGCGGGACGCCAAGGCCACGTCATCATCTGGACCCTTGCCCCGCGTTCACCCGACCGCGCGCGGCGGGAACAGACCGGAGCCAAGTCCCGAGCCTCACGCGCCCTACATGCCCGAGAGCTTCAATTACTAGGCTTATTAGCAATGAGTAGCTTGTATTTTAAGAGTAGTAACATGTACTATATACTGCATTTAAAATCAGGGAAAAAACGGTATAAAAATGATGTATATACATGGGGGAAGCGTCGTCGTCGTCGCCCACAGCGAGCACGCAGGCGGGAGCGATGGCGCCGTGTGTGCCATCAGGGGATGGCGGTGTTGGTGGCGGGGCCGATGGATGACGCTCAGATAACGGAGCCATCACCGTGATGGAGGATAGCGCCCGGGGCATATCGCTCGGGGGGGCTTACAGGCGTAGGAGGGGTCTTCCAAATGCATACTTGGTATATTTTAGAAAGATATCAGCGTGCTAGTGGCTCTTACGCAAATTGCGCGAATTAGCGTGGCAAACAGGGGGGGGTATGTCACGCTTATAAGTTTTAAAATACGTAAGCTCCAGGTGTGATTTTCGCAATCGAAAGATGTTACAAGCCTATCTTGGTCGCTATCTCCCTGACCGCAGCCATGTCAACGTGACCATACGGCACGGACGAACCTTAGTGCTCACCCCGACGTTTCGACAGCCCGCGATGGGTGCGTGCCAGCCAGACCTCAACAGGATTTCCACCTGCACCACCGCGTTCGCCGACCATCTCGAACATGACTCCCATGTCCGCCGCGAGATCCCAAAGCGTGCGCTCGGCGGGATCGCGTTCTTTGTAGCCTAATAGCACCAACGGGGATTTATCGTTTACGTCGGGATCGCCAAGCTCGAGTAGTGCCCGCAGCGTACGTATTAGCGAAGGAAAGGACGCCGTGTTGTAGGTGACGTCTGCCATGCTATCGTAATGTTACTCGGTCAGCACCGATGCCAACTAAGTGGTGTGGCGACGCTTACACTATCACATCAAAACTCGAGCCTATCTCTGTTACCCTGGAAGGCAGGCTTTGTTCGTCCCAGTCGAGCACAATGGGTTGTGGAGTCGCAGACGCGGAGCAGAACATAGCCTTGTTAGCTGAAATGTTGTCTTCCAGCAGTGGCATCGCTGAAGCTGCATTCTCAAGTTAACTCAGGCGGCGAAGAAATGAAGATATCGGTTCGTACTGAGGTCGGTGGTAAGGATACAGCCTTGGAGTATGGAACCCTGTTGAGCAGAGCGGAGAGCACCGATGACCAGTGACACAGCTCCTGTACCCGCACCTGCAATTTTTATGTTAGGCTATGCTGTGGCGTATATGTCCTTGTTCGTACTCACCCAGCTCTATGAGTTGGCATTCTTGTGCGGTCAAAGTAGTCCGAAGCTCCGATATAAGCGGAGTGGTGCTTGTGTCGAGTGCTCCTTGGATGAGATTGGTAACCCAAGAGCTGAGACCTATACCGCTATCCCAGACTTTCTGGAGTTCGTGAATTTTAGTAGGGGTTTTGTAAGCAGGATGTCTCACCTTCTCCAAGTCGAACGAGGTCTGTTCCTGGATCGACAAGAAAGCTTGTTCGCCCGTGTCGGTGCAGAGACGGTAGATACGCTCCACACGGTCCTGCTTCGTCGGACCACCGCCAGCGCGCCGCGAGCTGAAGGTTATAGGCATGGAGAGCACAGGGAACGGCCTGTCGCCGGTGGTAGCCGAGGCAAGGTTGACAATATACGGATACCTCTGGCTGTGTACAGTCAGAACCAGGCGGTACGTCTGGTCTTCGCGTGCGCCCTGCGGTGGAGGCACGGATATTTCGCGGTAAGCATTGGCTTCCCGCCAGGTGGTGAGTTTGACAGGTCTCGGGATGTTTGTGGGGTGCTGTGGGACACCGCCCGCCGGAGCCACGGGAAGCCAGCTGTAGTATATTTCTTGCGGCTCAGAGAATAGCTCCGTGCGCAGGTCGTTCGCGACCTGGGGAGTAATCGCTACAGGCACGCCCAGTGCGATCTGGTACGGCGGTGGCCTGAGAAAAGAAATGTAGAAAAACATCCTTCGCGATCAGCAGTCAGTAATGAGATGTGCACAATAGCAGAAAGGTGCAAAAAAATTTCTAGCCTCAAGGAACAGCTTGCTGTCTTGCTCAAGACGTATCTCGCCGCCTCGAGGTACAGAAACGCGCGTCGGTGAAAGATTCCACAATAGGCGCTTATAGGTATGCCATGGTCGGGCTGGCGGCTTGCGGCCGAGCTCACAGCGTCATGCTTTGGACTCTGCGTTCACCATCCGTCCGACACCTCCAACCATGCCTCGCTCGTAAACTCTCGTTTACGCCTAATTCACGGCTACCTCGAATAACCAAGGATGCAGTCCGAGAAATACCACCGTCGACGTCCTTCCGAGAGCAGGTAGCACGGAGCGCTGCGCCCAAGTCGTTTACGAGTGAGATCAAGACTCCTCCGGTCAGGAACCAAGTAATAGTGCGTATGGAGCCGGTTAATTGTGATTAGATCTCACCAACGAGTATGCAGGTCTTCTTGGTTGGCTCGTTTGCCGTCTATTCGATAGCGGCGGAGCAGTGCAATGTTGAGACCGCGAAATGGACGAAGAAGCTGTCTGGGAGCTCGCTCATTTGGAAAGTCAGAGAGCCTACTAGTGAAGAGTTGCGCAAAGCCAAGCGGCTAGAATTGGGGAGGGTGTGCCTGTCCTGATCTCCTTAGTCGTACTACGCTAACACTTCGGCAGAAACTCCAAGCGGGCTTATCAAGCCTGAAGGACATGACCGAGGGTTGGTCCCAGACGATGCGGGGTCTCGCAGTCTGGTCCTACATTCAAGTTTTTCAGCCTATACTCGATGCAGGCGATGGCAAGAGGACGTGCTGGGCCATCGGTGGTGTGAACACACTCGTATGGGCGGCTTGGCAGGTCCCGAAGTTCCAGCCTTTCATGATGAAGCACTTTGCACATAACCCGCTATCGGGCATATCTTACACTCTGCTCACTAGCATGTTCAGGTACGCGTCGTGCGAGTGTGCAACTTACCTATATCTAACGCTGGGCGCCACTGCTAGTCATCGGAGCTTCTTGCACTTGCTGTTTAACTGCATGGCGCTGGCTAGTTTTGGTAAGTCTTCCGGGGTGTCCCAGCAGCTTTCTAGCGCCTGATGATCCGTTTGCGCAGGTAGTGCAGCCTCAGTCCATCTCATGAAGGAACAAGCGAAAAATCCGCATGGAATACAGGAAACCGATGTCACATGGCATTTTTTAGCCTTCTACATGTCTGGTAAGCACGGTCGACTGTGGACTTATTAAGACTCGCTTCTCACAGGACCCGTGTGCAGCCGGGCTGTTTTCTGGCATGACGTCGCATGTCATGACCTCAAAAGTCCTATACCCCAGAATGATCGCCCGCCTAACTTCGAAAGCGAAGCCTGTGGACGCTGCAGCGGTAGCTAAGACCTCTGAGACTATCACAGAGACTTCGGAGAAGACCATTCTTCCATCACTGGGAGCCTCTGGAGCGATATACGCCGCGGTGACACTTACTGCCCTTGCCTTCCCCCACACGGAGATCGCCCTCATGATTCCGCCGTCCTTCCCAATACCTATCCAGTGGGGCGTCGGCGGAATTGTCGCTCTGGATGTTATCGGTGCTTTACGTGGATGGAGGTATGTGGCATCGCATCTTGACTCTGACATCGTACCGCGGGCATGCCGCTCAATCCTATCCCCTCTGCAGGTTCTTTGACCACTGGGCGCACCTCGGCGGCGCCGCATTTGGCGCGTGGTATTATAATTATGGCCCACATATGTGGAACTCTGTTCGCGCGACGCACCTTGAAGCATCACAGAAGGTTCAGCGTCCCGAAAAAACGGACTAATTATTATTTGTTTGCGTCCACACTCTCTGTTACATGCATAATCCCAACTTATCCTTACTCGTTCGTTGTGGTTGGCGCTTGCGGCTCACAGTCCGATTTAGGAGATGCAGTGATTCAGACTGGGGCATGCCCTGCGGGTCTTCTCCCATGTCAGAAGATTTCAAACATCTGATATACCATAATTGTTCCAGCCAATCATTCGCAATCCTTCGTGGAGAGTCAAACCCATTTGCATTCACCGGGACGCTCCCGATTTGCTTCCCGAATCCGTATACGGCGGTGGCTGAAACATCGTTTCGACGATACGAAGATTATGTACAGCGCAAGGCTGTTGCGATCTGTGGTGCCAGCTCCGTGCTGATCGTATACAGTATGATAACATGTTAGACACAGCTCCACAGGATTTCGACAATGCCCGCACGTGCAGTCAGCAATCTTGGGCGTATTAGGATGCGTTGTCGGAGATACTCGGGTATCTGCGCTGGGTTGAGATGTTTGTACACTGCTGTGGCTCCGCGCGAGGACGACGTGAAGTCCTCCAACCTTGCACCGCCCAATCTCAGTAGAGCTGTTCAGCTTTCCCTAGCACGGGTCGCGATGGTTCCCTTTGCCAAATCCGATTGCAAAGCACCACGAAGCCTACCACGCTATTCTAACGATGTTTACTGCCACCTCAGTCACAGTAGATCTTTTAATGTGGCATGTTCTCAGATCGGGTCGGGTACTAAACTGAAAAACAACCGTGAAAATTTTCTCATTATTTGCCACATAACGATAACATGACCAGTAAAGTCTGAATGTTTGAGTATAGCTGCCTTATGAGTATTGTCTGTGTCGTGGCTGCCTCCGCCCGCCCGTTATCAGAGTCGACTATCATCGACTGATTAGATAAGATCTGCTGGGCAGCGATCATGAGCGCGGAAATGCTTACATAAGCGCACCTAAACGAGCATTTGAACACAGAGTCTTCCCAAATCAGCTTACTATACCCACAATCAAAAAGAGAAAAAGGGTAAAAGTGCTGAGAATCGGCCGCATAAGTAACAGCCCCACACCGACCCAAAAGGAACCACACTACGTCTGAAAAACAATACCTTCAGTCTAAGAAGATATGCAGGCCCTCGCAGGGAGGTCATTTCCGGGCGAAGCAAAACACACGAACATTCTGTCATGAACTGCTCAATATCAGGAAGTCCAAACAGCAATCAAGCCTAGAATTCTACCAAAGCATCCTTGTTGCTGGTCCTAACTGCCGCTCCCAACTCTCAAGTGCAAGCATGCACTGGCACTCGTCTTCGGCGTGGTCGGGCTGGCCATGGCCGCTCTTGTCTCTCTCTCTCTCTCTCTCTCTCTCTCTCTCTCTCTCTCTCTCTCTCTCTCTCTCTCTCTCTCTCTCTCT
>NW_006767639.1:720847-742794 GCF_000300595.1 Phanerochaete carnosa HHB-10118-sp | reverse complement strand
AACGAGCACTTGAACACAGAGTCTTCCCAAATCAGCTTACTATACCCACAATCAAAAAGAGAAAAAGGGTAAAAGTGCTGAGAATCGGCCGCATAAGTAACAGCCCCCACACCCGACCCCAAAAGGAACCACACTACGTCTGAAAAACAATACCTTCAGTCTAAGAAGATATGCAGGCCCTCGCAGGGAGGTCATATCCGGGCGAAGCAAAACACACGAACATTCTGTCATGAACTGCTCAATATCAGGAAGTCCAAACAGCAATCAAGCCTAGAATTCTACCAAAGCATCCTTGTTGCTGGTCCTAACTGCCGCTCCCAACTCTCAAGTGCAAGCATGCACTGGCACTCGTCTTCGGCGTGGTCGGGCTGGCCATGGCCGCTCTTGTCTCTCTCTCTCTCTCTCTCTCTCTCTCTCTCTCTCTCTCTCTCTCTCTCTCTCTCTCTCTCTCTCTCTCTCTCTCTCTCTCTCTCTATTGTTTTGCCGTCGCCCAGTTCGTCGTATGGACGGGCCTCCCGCTGCAACGCGCTGGCAGAAATTGAGTCGTAGAGGTGTGTTTTGAACTGTAATAGATGATAAGTCGCTCGCTGGCATCGCGCTATCGCAGCTCTAGGTTTACAGATGTTGCCTTGCAGGCGTGCTTTGAACAATTGGGCGCGCTACCCTCGCCTCACCAGGGCTAAACTTCTGCGACGGCGTTACGACGCTGTCGGGGGCATGTAATTGACAGCAAAGCCGCCATCGCTAGCTTTTTTATGTTCGTCTATGCTATCCGTTTCAGAGACGATTGGTCATATTCACTTTTCTCGTCTTTTCTTTAGTTGCAAGATGCCTGGGACTACCTGCGTCTAACGTGAATAGTCCTTGGCAGCACCTCAGCCTCCAGCGGCAGTGACCCCCGCCCTGTTTGGAATGCAATCTAATGGGAATTGTGGGCTCCGGCCCAGAAATTCGCGAAATACAAACATCGGAGATGCCAGATCGACTCTCGGCAGGAGGGTCTGCGGAATCGGGGTGCAAGCTTAACCTGAAGTTTAATCTCCACCAGGGATCTTTGCTGACGCTTGTGTGGGTCGGCATTCTCAGAATGCAGACTTCAGGTATGTGGAACACCTGTGTCTGAGAGACGTCGTTGTTCTGACCGTGTGCGGTCTGGTTCACAGCTATTTTGGCTCTATCGCCGTTGGGATGCTTCCGACGTCCTTCGATGTCATTTTGGACACAGGCTCTGCGTAAGGGTTGGAATCCTTTTGCACCCCTGTTGTTTACGGATGAACACTGCCCGCCACCTTGGTTCGTCGTGATTGCAGAGACCTGTGGCTGGCGTCCGACGATGCGCGAGCCTGCCTGCCCGATCCATCTCGTGCGTTTACTTCTCTAGCTGCATGCACCGCATTCTCACTTATCGCTCTCCCTCCATGTGGCTAACCCGCACCTTTTGCCCTAACTCTCAACGCCAATTGTTTCGTCGGTCGCTTCGCAACTTCCTTTGGGCGCCTGTCATTTCCTCAGGGGCGCGTTGCCACCGCCGGCGGGTCGTCTATTCACTGCACCGCCTCCATATAACGCATCGTTTTTGTCTATCTATTAAACGTTCTCCGCCGGTGACCCGGCATTTGCATCCTCCGCGGCGTCCTTGTCTTACCTTGATGCGGTACTGTACCGCTGCCTGCGCGGCTACTCCGTCCAGGCCTTCGGACACTTAACACCGGGACAACGCGCACACGCGGGCAGGGTCCCCATCATACACTCATAGATACGTCATTCGGCATCAAGTGCCGCAGCGCCGCGCAGCGAGGATATCGTCTAGTTCGCGGGCTTCGAGGTGGCGGAGCAAGTCTTTGGTGTGCTTCCGCGGCGCCACCTTCCTGCCGCACCTGCTGACGCGCGCACATACACGCTCCTCAACCACGCCCATCTCGGGCTTGCTCGGTCTCGCGTTCGTGGGCATCGCGCAACGCCGCGCAGGGCTCAGGCACGCTCGACGCGCCGGTGGTGGCGCCGTTCCAGCTGACGTGCTTCGTGAACAACAGCGGACCCCACGCAGCCGAGCCCGGCGGGGCGTTCAGCCCCTGCGCGGCCAGTGGGAGCACTGCACAGGCAAGATTGACAGCCCAGGAGTACAGGGGGTTCTGGACGCTCGAGATGGTTGGTGCGCGGGCCTCGACGGCGGTGGCTGACGTTGAGCGTGCAGGGTAGAAGTACAGGGCGCCTCACTGAACCTGTCCTCGCATTCAGTCGGTCAGTGGGCCGTCTGCCGTCATCCAGCAGCTCTATGCTGTGATCCCAGGCAGCGCGGCGGGGACGGGAAACTGTACAGGCCACTTGGCATTCTGCACGCCATCTCTCGCCTCTGCAGACATCACACTGGGCTGATTTTTGCCTGGTGCGTATCTCGATGCGCTCCGGTGTGAGCAACATCTCGTGGCCGTCTCCCCGGCCGACTTTCGGCTGTTCCAGCTCGACGACGATGTGTGCGCTGGGGCGTTCTTCAGGCTGAGCAGCTCGAAGAACACGACGGCATCGTCCGGTCCACCGAGTAATATAGTCGACGATATGTTTCTGGTGCGTTTTAAACCTGTCGCACCGCGCATGTTCGCCGATTTTCTGCCAGAAAAAGGCGTATTTGGTGACCCACGCGTCCCTGCCATCGTCAGGGCTCGCGCAGCTGTCGGAAGTCGCACTGGCCATGAGTGACAAGGACGGCACGCCGCCGGCGCCGGCGCTAGGCTTATCTGAGGCGACCGCTACTGGGATCGCGAGCAGCGTGGACGTGCTCCAATCGTTGTGGGTGCCCCTACTAATGGCGATGACGGCGGCAGCGAAGATATTGGGATGGCTGGAATGAAATTAACGGGGGTTTCATAAGTTATGTCTTGATTTCTTGGTGAAAATGGCAGAAGGGTGATTTTCCCGTACCTGCATTCTGACGATCCAGCACATAAACAAGTCTTTCTCATTCGTAAACATCAACATTCTGTGAGATATTCTGCCATGTACAAAGCCATGCAGATTGTATTGTATTATGGCATAATATGGCCGATTACTTGCCGGCAACTGACTTCGCACGCACGGTGTCTTCCACACTTCAATTCCTCCAAAAGCCGTGGATAACTAGTCTAAGATGTAGCTTTAAAGCTGCCGTGACCCTTTGTTGGGCTCTCCTGAGCCTTACGGAGATACTAGAAACGCGTGACGTCACGCGAAACACTGCAGTTTGCTCACCATTCTCACCTAACACCCTTTGAACAACTCCCATAGACCATGGTGGGCCAATGGGCAGGATCCCGAGATCTGGAGACCGACAATTGGACGGATCTTGCGAAACTCCTCCCTTTATGCTGATACGAGGCCGGACCATACTGTCTCATAGCTGCGTTGCAATCGAGTAGGTGATATGCGGGGTGCCGTAGCCAGACCGATGATCTGGTCCAGAGCTACCAAGTCCAGTGCACGGTCACGTTCGCCAGGTCAGTTGACGCAGCAACGAGCATGGGTCGCAGACTCGCAGCGATATCTCCTGTGCGTTGTCGATCGTCATCCCAGAATCTGCTCTGGACAAGTCAGTCTCAGATCGCCTTCCCCGCGGGGTCGCGTTCGGGGTACACGACAGGGGCCACGAGGAGACATATTTCCAGGATGATCGTTGAGCCGTACATCCACACGGAAGTGTAAAATGAAAAGGAGTGCGGGGGAAGGTCAAGGCTTCCCCTCTCCAGGCGGTTCTTCACACAGCGAGGCGGGTTCTTTGATCACCGACTCTTCCTGAAGCCCTCTTCGCTTCTCTTTCGCGCACGAAAGACTTTTGAAGCCTATAAAACGTCGCCGACGCCCCCTGAGGAAGAGATATTGCGCGCACTGGGATGCCCTGATCGCGGTCTCGAGCGAGTTTCATGGCCGGGCGCGTAATGCCAGACGCAGCAAAACGGAAGGAGCCCGGAAGCGCAGGGCGCGCGGGCCGGAGAGGCCTCTTTCCCCTCATCACATAGGAGGCATATGATAGCGGAATGCCATCGCGTACGAGCCCGGTCACAAGGCCCTGGACGTACCCCTGTCTGACATAGTGCCTCACAATAAAAAGCGGGCACTCCACGACCATAGCGATCCAATTTTCTTCTCCTACGTTTCTCGAGAAGACATCCACCAAGGACAACATGGCGTCCCACCTCAGACATGGCGAGTTTGTCGGTTCTCTCGACTGCGGCACTACGTGCGTTCCCCTCTTCTGCGCACGGCTGCGGAGGCTGATACTCGCACAGGTCGACGCGGTTCATGATCTTCGACAGCTATGCCAACGTTGTCGCCTCGCACCAAATGGAGTTCAAGCAGTACTACCCGCGGAGTTCATGGCACGAACACGATGCGGACCAGATAATGGAGAGCTGCGACGCCTGCATCGAAAAGGCCTGCGCCGAGCTCGAGGAACAGGGCTGGACAAAAGAGAGCGTCAAGGTCATCGGTGCGTTCTCATCAGTCGTCATTCTTTCCCCCGTTCTCACCTCTATCAACCCTATCATCAGGCATTACGAATCAGCGTGAGACGACTGTTCTGTGGAGCCGCAAGACAGGCAAGCCCGTCAGCCACGCCATCGTCTGGGACGACACTCGCGTCATGGGCCTCGTCACCAAGTACGAGAACCATGCCAGGGAGCGAGGCGTCCCGTACGAGGGCAAGGTCCACAAGGGCGAGGATGCTCTCAAGGCCCTCCGCAAGCTGTGCGCATCTTTGCGTCTCTTTGCGCGAGTCGCGTGACTGATGCCTTCCTCCACAGCACCGGCCTGCCCCTCTCGACCTACTTCTCCGCGCTCAAGATCCGCTGGATGATCGACGCCTGGGCAGACCCCGACGAAGAGAAGGTGGCTTCCAAGTGGGCGAACGTCAAGAAGGCCTACGACGCGGACGATCTCTGCTTCGGGACCGTCGAATCCTGGATTGTCTACCGCCTCACCGGCGGCGCACAGGGCGGCGTGCACGTCAGCGACGTCACAAACGCGTCGCGCACGCTCCTTCTCAACTTGCGCTCGCTCAAGTGGGACCCCGTGCTGCTCGAGTTCTTCGACCTCAAGGAGAACATCCTCCCGAGGCTCGTATCCTCGTCCGAGGTGTACGGCAAGATCAAATACGGCGCGCTCAAGGGTGTCGAGATCGCTGGTCTTGCGGGCGACCAGCAGGCCGCGCTTGTCGGCAACAAGTGTCTCCGCCAGGGCGAGGCTAAGTGCACGTATGGCACCGGCGCGTTCCTCCTTTTCTGTACGGGCGAGGAAATCGTCGAGAGCAACGCCGGCCTTCTGAGCACCGTCGCGTACCAGAACGGCCCCAACAGCAAGCCGGTGTACTGTCTCGAGGGATCTAGTGCGTCCGATTCCTATTATCTCTTACGTGTCAACCGCTGACTTCTGTGCCCAGTTGGTGTTGCCGGCAGCGGCATCCATTGGCTCCGTGACTCGATGCATTTGGTCCCGACCGCCCCGCACGTCAATATCCTTGCCGCTGAGGTAGCTGATACCGGAGGAGTTTACTTCGTGACCGCCATGGGCGGTCTGTTCGCGCCCTACTGGGACTCATCCGCGACTGGTATGATCATCGGTGAGTCGACTGACGCTCTGTGCTCGTGATCCCTGGCTCATCGGCACAGGCATATCGACGGCCACGAAGCCGGCGCACGTGGTACGCGCGATGCTCGAGGCGAACGCGTTCATGACGCGCGCCGTCGCGGAGAGCATGAAGGTCGACTCGGGCGTGGACCTGCCGCAGATGAAGGTCGACGGCGGGATGACGAACGGGGACATGGTCATGCAGGTCGTCGCGGACCTCGCCGGGTGCGAGATCGTGCGGCCCGAGATGCGCGAGAGCACTGCGCTCGGAAGCGCACTCCTCGCGGGCAGCGCCGTGCGTCTTTTTGGCTGGGACATTGCGCGCCCCGAGACGCTGCACGAGGTCAACACGGCCGGCAGCGCGATCTTCAAGCCGCAGACGACGAAAGAGTATCGCGACAAGAAGTGGGCCGGCTGGCAGCGCGCGGTCGAGAGGTCTCGTGGCTGGGTGCGCGAAGATGACGAGTGAGTGCGCGGTGTGATCGTTCTGAAAATCGCATAGGACTTGCTGTACTTTATCCGAAGAACTACTTTAAGAAATTTGTACAAGGCTGGTGGATGTCGTGCCTGCCACGCCCTATTCATGAATAGGGATCCCCCGTAGCGATGATAGTCGTTGCCATACGTTTTGTAGCTGAGGTGGCATACCACCATATCCTCGTTCTCTACTTTTGCTTTGACTTGAAGTCACCGGCCGATCACCGAATCAGTGTCGCTATCTGGTTCAAGCGCCTATGATAATCTCGCCCTGTGCCAACGTTAATCTTCGCATGGTGAGTGTAGCTCTCGTTGTATGCGGTGCATGTATATCATGCGTTTTGTGCTTGACTTACGCGTTTTAAAGAAATTTAGAGACTGGTACCAGGCAGGCGGTTGACTCTCGTGTAGTGATGTGCGAGCCCGGCGGCTTGGGCTCAAAGTCCGGGCATGCCTACCACACCGTAGACATTCAAATGTCACGAAAAGTGAGTTTAATTGTGTGTGCTGGGTTACCATTGCATGTGCTCACCAAAGTACAGTCTCCAGAGTGCATACAGCCGCTCAACGAGTCAGGTGGTTCACGAGCGGGCGCCTACAGCGGATGCCAGGTCGCAACGCACAACCATGCTCGGCAGAGACTGTCCAGTCCCAAACGCCATTACTCTCCTTGTACGTGTATATTATGTTGCTACCGTCTTGTTCTGAATACAGGGAGCAGCACTGGAGCTGGTGATGGGCTTCCGGGCCGGGCTTAGGCTTGATCTCGCCCCGAGCCCGGCCTTGAGCCCGTTGCCAGGCTTGGCTAGGGCCAGGCTTTTTGGGCCAGGCTTAGCGGGCTCGCGGGCTTTGAGGCCTGGCCCGAACATCACTACCCCTGCCGGTCAGCCAATGTAAAGCGTACCTGGACGGTGAGTCTATCCCGCTTAACCACAAGGCTTCTACTGGCTGATTTTGCGGCATCTTCGTTCTGTACGTTGCTTTGGGGTTGTTTACCATTTTTCTGCGAGCTGTAGCATGTGACTGTGGGGAAGATGATGAAGGCGTTTGGCGGTACGGGAAGCTTAACATCCACGATGTTAGTGGGCTCCCTGCATCCCAGTCTCACACCCGCAACTCCTTCCTCCCCTCCTCAGACCTCAGGCCTCAATCCTCAAACCAATACTACCGATCTCGCATACTATGCAAGCTAGCCAAGCTCACCGCGGCGAGCCTATCAATCGGCTGTCAGACTCTGGTATCAGACATGGCACAAACGCTGCAATGCCCGCCAGTCAGAGTCGTCGTGCGGAGCTTATCGATGTAGCACTCGATAATGCGAAGCCATTTTTCGAATTGGCGGAGAACATTCTGGAGCTCGCCCCGGTGCCGGGTCTACCTTACATAGCCAAGGGGTTGGTGGCCGTCGTCGACAGAGTCAGGGTATGTCGTTCACGATTACTCATTGAGAGGCATACCGCTGACACGGTATGGGACGATTCTGCCTACAGGATGCTCGAACAAACGACGACACGTTCCGCGCGTTTAACGAGGAAGTCATGGCGTTGGACGCGGTCATTAGAGAGATCTTGACGAAGACGCAGACGGCTGTAAAAGATTACGATGGAGACACCTTCGACAAGGAAAAACTACTGGATGGCATTGTGCGCTCTGAGGGGCTTCAAGTACGAACACAGGCGTTATTGAAGTACGTTTTCGATTATCTGAATCTTTACTGGCGCTGATGGCGGCGCAGCTCGATCGGTGAACTTCGGGAGTCTTCAGGGGACCTCAAGAGCGGGAGTGGTTTCCGCGGGTTTCTCAAAGGCGTCATTTATGCCTCTAGAAATGAGGCTACCCTGTCTAAAATGAGGGACGCCATGGCGAAGGCTGTCGCGATGTTCAAGGTCCGTGAAGCCTCGGCGTACCATCTAAATGTGACGTCAGTATATTCACAATGTCCTGTTAGCTCCGCGGACAAGTTTCCATAGAAATGGTGCTCAACGATGCTGTGAATGAGGCAAAGGTGGGTGGTATATCCACTCTAAACGTAACGAGCTCGGTCTCAACATCAGCGCATAAGATGCTTCGCAAGGCCTTCAGGGAGGAAGGTTAGGAAAAGATATTGCATTGCCATGGTTGTGTATGGCTCACTGTGCAGCCACCTTATCTAGAGGAACGGCGGGTTGTCGATTCTATTTTCCATGCCCCAGCGGGGTATCGCTCTGTGGATCAGCTCAAGAGCGAGTTCATGGATGGCACCCGGGAAGAACTCTTCGAAGAACTAGACCAATGGGCGGACGGCAGCTTTCCTGAGTACGATCCGAAGCCAGTTTACTTCCTCGGTGGAGCCGCTGGTGTGGGCAAGTCCTCCATTACTCACCAACTCTGTAAGCGCCTTGATGGTGCGGCGCGACGCCAATCCTGCCTAGGCGCGTCGTTCTTCTTCGTACGCGGTCGCCAAGGTCTCGATTCGACTCGTGCCTTCTTCTCCACCCTCGCACACCAGCTTGCACAATCCCAGCCCGCTCTCCGGCCTCATATCATTGCGGCTGCGCGGGAATATCTCAAACAAGGTGATCGGCAGCAGATGCAATACGCTTTCGAAGGACTCCTCCGAAAACCATTGACCAACACCACCACCATCGGGCAGAAGCCGGTCATTCTCGTGATCGACGGCCTGGACGAGTGTAGGGAACGAGACCTGCTACCCGATCTCCTGCGATTTATGCTTGACTTAGTTCGCTTGGTAACTTGGCTGCGATTGTTCGTCGCGTCACGACTGGAGCCGCATATCGTAGCAATACTCCGGTCCGCTGAGTTTCACTCCATTGTGCACTGCCGTAGCCTGGATGATACCCTCGAGGAGTGGAACGACGACGTCAAGCGCTACCTTGAATTCACGATACCCAAGATTCCCCCATACGATACCTTCGTCCGCGATAACCCCGACATTCTCGAACGCCTCATCCAGCGCGCGGCTGGCGTTTTCATCTATGCGCGCATTGTCGTAACATTTCTGGATACATATCGCGATCGTCCAGAAGAGCAATTCGAGCTCCTTCTAGCATCGGGAGGAGCAGGGCTCACGCCCTTGGATGCTCTTTACCTCCAGATCCTGCAATCAGCATTTCCACCGGATGATCTCCGCGCCAACGGTCGCCGCCAAGAACGCCTCCACTCGTTTTTGACCTTCATTGCGCTCCAATTGCAACCTATCGCTTCTGGTGCCATCGCATTACTTGGACTTGGACTATCCGAGAACGACGTCGTTGCGATGGTGGATCGCTTGCGCTCTATCCTGTTAATCGACCATTCTGGCTGCGTGGTGCCCCTACATGCCACTTTTGGCGAGTTTCTTCTTGACGACAAGCGTTGCAGCGATCCGCTGTACCACATAGGTCGATCCAAGGGACATGCTCGTCTTGCGTCTGGATGTCTGACTGTGTTAACTTCTCCCCGAACTTTATCAGGCTACTGGGAGACTGGACCGGGCAGTCACCTACGTAGCTGTGTTTATTACGCGAGGCGGGGTTGGGACGAGCACCTCCAAAATGCCGAGTTCAGCGACGGTTTGGCGGAGCAGGTGCAGGCCCTGATACAAGCGACACCTGCATATATGGGCGTCTACAGCTCCACATTCTTTCAAATAGGAGTCCCCGCGTCGATAGCACGATTTCTGAAGGTTAGCAAAGTGCGATTTTGAATCTGCTGAGACTTGCTGACTGTAGTATGTGGCAGCCACACATGGATATCGCGAAGGCAAACGAGATATGCGTCGAATACGCAAAGTTCGTCACCTACAGTCGGAAGTGGTGGACTCAGAAGCGCATGGATCCTAATGCTGTTCCGACAATCAGCCTAGATGATATCCATGAGGCTACAGAGCTCTGGATTGAGTCGGAGGTGGATCTCAACGTCCAGAGCGGTGACGTAGCGCGATACCAAGCTGCGCACGAAACGTTCGCGGGAGAAATCGCGAACGCAGGGCTGGCAGAGCTGTGGTACAAGGGCTCGGAATAGGAGTATGTATGCACGCCTGCCCGCGCAGACTTACCTTTTTCACGCCTCTGCTTATGTAATATGCCCTCTTTCTACTAATACAGCTCGCTCTCGCACATCTAGAATACAGCATGGTCCACACAGTTTGTTGGACTGCATGACCCAGTGTTCTCTGCCTAGCTAACAGAGTTCCAGACTAATTCTTATGGTGAGCAGGAACGGTATAACGTTACAATATGTGTATAGTAGTACTTGCATGCTTTCTTCCCCATGGACACTGCCATTGTTCCCTTCGTCCCTCCTAGGTAGAGCATACTTTCTTATCTAGGTTAGAGTCTTAAGACAGTATACACACGAGCTGATAACTAAAGAGAGATAGAACTTCAAGCTTCAACTGCAACATCCACATGCCAGTGCACTATCACAGTTACAACGTGTATATGAAGCTCATGGCAGTACCGACTGTCTAGCGCGCTGACTCGGACGCCCGTCGGAAAATGGTGACCGTCTGTAAACAGGATCGAGTCCTCGTGAGAAGTTCTATGAAAGTTTGCGCACGATGAGCCCCCACGCGAGGCACATGCGTGCTCTACGTACTTCTTGTTCCTCTAGCCCTCTACAACCACCTCTTTCGACTGAGCATGCCTTGGCGAACTCGTCGCAAAGAGATCGCGGACGTCGCACTGGATACTGCGGCACCCGTTCTTGAGTTCACGGAAAGTGCTCTCGAGCTTGTACCGATTCCAGGTTTGGCTCTAATAGCCAAAGGGTTGGGAATTATTGTCGATAGAGTCCAGGTGAGTGAAGTTTGGCGAGTGCAGTCCAGCGCGGCGAAATCTTGTACACTGATTGATGAACACCTCTTTTTACAGGATGCGAGAATGAACAACGACGCGCGGAACGCTTTCATCAGCAAGGCCAAAGCGTTAGATGTTACTCTCATGGAATTGGTGAAGAAGACAAGCACCGCAGTCGACAGCTCTGGCGGGGACGAACGGATCAAGAAGAGACTAGTCGATGGCGTCGCGCAATCTGAAGAGCTTCAGCTGCGACTGCAGACCTTGTCGAGGTGCGCACATGACTCGGCTCGTGTCGCGGTACACTGAATCCCTCTCATCGTTGAAATGACCACTATAGTACCATTGTCGAACTTCGTGAGCGTACGAAGGAGCTCAAAGGTGGAGATGGGGCTATAGGCTTCCTGAAGGGCTTTCTGTTCGCATCGCGGAACGAAGCTATCCTCTCGGATATGAAGGACGAAATGGCGAATGCTGTTGAAATGTTCAAGGTGTGTGCGGTCGCCAAGGATCTGTAGCTCGCAGAGTGAATTCATGCATATCCCTCCAGCTCCGTGGCCAAATTTCCATCGAAAATGTGCTCAGCGATATTGTGCACGATGCTAAGGTGCGTGCCATACCGTCCTGAGAGGACCTCGCTCCTCATGACAAGTCATGCAGGAGATACGACATGCACTCAAGGAGTCGGGTAAGCATACTTTCATGCAATATCATCGCAAATATTCAAGACTGACCGATTGCCCGTGGCTCCTGAAGAGGAACAGAAGGTTATCGACTCCATCTCTTGGGCACCTGCAGGGTACCGATCTGTAGACGAGCTCAAAAGCGAATTCATGGAGGGAACTAGGGAAGAGCTCTTCGACGAACTGGACGCGTGGTCCAACGGCCGATTCCCTCAAGACGACCCAAGGCGGTTCTATGCTCTCACTGGAGGTGCCGGTCTGGGGAAGTCTTCCATTGCCCATCAGTTCTGCACACGTCTCGACAAGCCAGGACAGCCTACCTTAGGCGCATCGTTCTTCTTTGTGAGGGGCAGCGGAGATCTCGAGTCGACTCGGCTATTCTTCTCCACTCTTGCGCACCAACTTGCGCTATCCCAGCCTACACTCCGACCTCACATTGTCGACGCCGCGCGAGAGTATCACAAGCATGGAGACCGCCAGCAAATGCAACACGCATTCGAGGAGTTGCTCCGAGATCCGCTCGCCCGCGCCCCCATTCCCGGCGAGACACCAGTCATCCTTGTCATTGACGGACTGGACGAGTGCAAGGAGCGCGATCTGATGCGCAGCATGCTCGGATTCGTACTCGAGCTTACTCGCACGTTACCCTGGCTGCAAGTGTTTGCCACTTCGCGGCCTGAGCCTCACGTCATGTCCGTACTCACATCTCCGGAGGTGGCCCGTATTGTGCATCACCGGAGCCTGAACGACACCCTTGAGGAGTGGGAAGGTGACGTCAGACACTATCTTGAAGCTACGGTACCCAAGATCCTCCAGTACGGTGCTTTCATCCGCGACAACCCCGACGTTCTCGAACGCCTTATTATACGCACGGGTGGTGTATTCATCTATGCACACGTTGCCGCCCGGTTCCTGGACTCATATCACGATCGTCCAGAAGAGCAATTCGAGCTACTTCTTGCATCAGGAGGAGCAGGGCTCTCGCCTCTGGATTCCCTTTACCTGCAGGTTCTGCGCTCCGCGTTCCCCCCAGAAGACCTTCGCGTGTCTAATCCCCGTCAAGAACGTTCGCGCTCGCTCTTGACCTCCATCGTGCTCCAGACACATCCCCTTGCTCCCGGCGTCATTGCATTACTTGGGCATGAATTATCCGAGAACGACGTCGTTGCAATGGTAGACCGCCTGCGCTCTATCCTGTTGATCGACCAAGATGGTCTTGTGCGGCCACTGCATGCCACGTTTGGCGAGTTTCTCCTTGACGACAAACGTTGCAGCGACCCGCTGTATCATGTGGACCGATCCAAGGGACATGCTCGTCTCGCGTCTGCGTGCCTGACGGCGTTAACTTCGTTCCGCACGCTCTTAGGCTGCCTGGAGGCTGGGTTGGACAGTCACTTGAGCAGCTACGTTTATTACGCGAGAGGAAATTGGGATTATCACCTCGGGATTGCCGAGTTCAGTGACAGCTTGGCCCAGCAGGTGTGCGCCATGGTCCCAATGATCCCTGCATATATCGGAGTCTACACCAGCAATTTCGGTGAGTCGGGGGTTACCGCGAGTATGGCGCAGTTCCTTGAGGTTGGCAACACAGTCTAGCAGTTATGTTGCAGCTTGCTGATTATGGCGTGCGGCAGCCCCACATGGGTATCGCGAAGGCAAACGAGATATGCGTCGAATACGCAAAGTCTGTTGCCTACAGCCGGCAGTGGTGGACTCAGAAACGGGAGCGCCCTGATACCAGTCCGGTGGTCGAACCAATTGATGTCTCGGAGACCATGGAGGTGCATTGGGAGCCCACGGATGACTCGGGAGTGGACCTCAGCATTCAGAGCGGCGACATAGCGCGATACCAGGCCATGCACGAGAAATTCGCAAGAGAGATCGAGGATGCAGGGCTGGCAAAGCTGTGGTACGAGCAAGAGTATCCGGACCCCATTGTAGACTTCTGATTATCATATATGTGGTGGTTTCCGAGTCTTAGCAACATCGGCGAAGAAGTAGGCTCAAAGAGTCGCAATGGCCGCGATGGATCGCACCTCGAGCGTTCTAACCGCGACATAAAGCGACGCGATCCTGACCGATACTTTGCGATATATCTGCGGTGGGGTGCGATCTAAAGTTTTATATCGCCACCCTTCCGTTTATTTTTTTGCTGATAGGCTCCGGTCGTGGGTACTAGCTGTGGGCGTCCTAGGATGGCTGGATCAGACTGGCTCCGGCGGAGCTTCGCCGGCGCCACCGTGAGGTTGATTCTCTAGTCATGCGGTATTGACCCGCCCGCCCCCAGCCAGTGACCTCTCTTGCACGATGGAGTTGAATGCACAATTCTCGACCGCGATCGCTGGCAAGCACGACCTGAGAACTTCTGTTGTTCGACGATCTGCAACAGAGGGGCGACCCAGAGGTGCAGCCCAAGATGACGACAGGTTACTACCGCAGCATCACAGGCGGGCAGTGCTTCGTCGCAAAGTTTAAGTCAGGCGTTCTTGGCCATGGCGCTTTGGAACTGAACAATGAAAGATGTGCGCGGTATTTCATGGCAGCGTGTTCGGGGACGCGCAGCCTTCCACTCTGATTTCCCCCCCCCACTCTGCTATAGATGTTGGCCCGTCTCGCGAATGCGTTCCGGTGGACGGGCTCGAGCTACGAGCTCTTGCCGAGCTCTGGCCACGGCAAGGCCCGCGCACAACACCTCCTGCGCCGGCGGGTGTGGCGGCGGTGCGCCATCACGACGCTCTTCGTCACCGTTCTCCTCACAGCTCCGTTCGTGTTCTTCCCAAAGTACACCCGGATCTGGCTTCCGATGATTTTTGGGCCGAAGCCGCTGCCGCCGCTGTACCCAGAGTTCAAGAAAGCGGAGCTCGCGCTGCCCCAGCACCATGTCAAGGATCCCTTCGCCGGCAGGCAGAAGTACCTCTGGGTTGCTAGCCACGTATCTTGTGAGTGTCGCCCTGGCGCATATATACAAGCGGCTGCTTAGTCTTGGCGTACAGGGTCGGGATGGGGCAACTATATGCAGGATATGATTATGATAGCACACCTGACCTACCGGTCTGGACGAACGTACATATATTATATACTTTCTACAGCCTGATACAGACTGACAGCATCCCTCTAGACATGTCTTTGACGATTATACCTGGAACAAACACGGCCCCTCATACTCTATGTTCGACGATAAACGATGGATGCCCTCACGTATACCACTATCTGCTTTCATATCCGGTTTGTGACGTCTCTGCTCAACGATTTAGCTTGTCGGCTCACTCTCAGTACAAGGCCCTATCGTAGGGGGTCCCTTCGCCGACGACGATACTACTCCTCGGGCCATTGCTAAGGCTCGCTGGGAGAAGATCTGCCCTAATCCCACCAAAATTAACGTCAAGGAGATCCGTGCGATGCATGGTCCAGGAGCAAACGCCGCCAAGATTGAGGAGGCATGGCTTGAGTACCTCAGCAAGATCGACGATCCATGTGTCGAAGTCCCTGAGAAGTCGGAGAGCATCTTCCACGTCTTGTAAGCGTCTATTTACATTCGTTGTTCTAGGTAGCGACTCAGTTTGCGTAGCATGTTTGGAAACAAGGACGAAATGCTGCCTATCTGGCCGTCGCTCTCAGCATCACCCATCCTTACGCTGTTCGGCTGGTCGACGTTAGCCCACCAGGGCTTCGAAGCCAACCGACACCTCTTTTCGCCAGTTACGTTGCACCAGCCGTCCATCTCCGACCCTGCATGCCCACACTGCGCCGATCCCTACACCTCGCTCGATGGTTTACTTGCGCTCCACTTGCGTCGAGGCGATTTTGTCCAGCATTGCCCGGATCTGTGCCACTGGGGCGCAAACTTCAACGCCTTCAATCGCTTCCCCGAGCTCCCCGACCAGTGGGTCAAACCGGACGGCCCCACTGAGGAGAGCGTGCCTGTCTATATGCGGCGGTGTCTGCCGACGATCGAGCAGATCATCGAGAAGGTCGAGGAAGTGCGCGCGAGTGCAGCCGGGCACGGGCTCAGGAACGTCTACGTCATGACGAACGGCGACCACGAGTGGCTCACGGACCTGAAGGCCGCGCTCCGGCGGGCGCACGCGTGGGAGCATGTCGCGACGAGCCGCGACATGGTGCTCACGCCTGAGGAGAAGCACGTCTCGCAGGCGATAGACATGCTCATCGGGGAGCGTGCGCAGGTGTTCGTGGGCAACGGCGTGCGTCCTCATCTATCCCATCTATCTGTTCGCGCTTAGAGCTGACGTGTCCGGTCGTGGGCAGTTCTCAAGCATGACATCGAACATCGCGATGCTGCGCGTGGTCCGGAGACTCGCTCCAGACACGACCAGGATGTGGTAGGCTCGATTGGGGGCACGGCCGTCGGACCCCATGTTGCCACATTAGTAAGGCGCGTGCTGTGTACATATGGCCCGACAGAGCCAGTTCACGACGTGGACGTGTGCCAAATCGCGACGACAAGCAGCCGCTCATCGCAAGGAAGATGGATCCCGTGAACAGAAAGTGCGGGCCAGTCCGCGGATCCCGGTTGCGAACAGGCATGCCACCATCCCGACTTGCCTAGAGGCTCACTGGGTTTTGCGACTTGGTCAGCGATCAATATTGACGTGTATGTCCACGCCTGGTCGCCACTGTATAGGTCGTTTGTGAAGGCTCCTTGTTGCGGTGCTGTATGGTTGTCTGGACTTTGCAGGAGGTCAGCGGAAGCTGAACGTTTTGGCCCATGGACCGATGAGTACAAATTGATGTGAGTTCGGACTTCGAACTTTGAGGTTTGTCTGTCAGCTCAGCATCAAACCTTATAACCTATGTTGTCGGGTCCGCCCTCCTGGTACACCTTCCGACAACTGCGTCCTTCATAGTGGGATGCCAGAGTTCAATATTGGGTTATAATAGCTATTATGGAGAGGACAGGTTCTCAGGGTTGTGGATTAATCTAACTTGGAAGCATTCGTATCGCCAAAGGGCCGGCGCTTCACTTTATTAGGTTTACTATGTCGCCACATCAAGGCCTGATAGAAATACCTTGGCGTCACATTCGTACAGAAGTGCGGAATTGGTGTGTTGGAAAATCGCCTAGGACGTTACTGTAAAGTTGCTAATATTGGATACAGATATTGACCTTCCCCGCGACTTCTCAGCTCTTGGTTAGCAGGATGGTGGTAGAGGGCTAAAGGAAAAAGAAGTACGTAGAGCATTCATGTGCCTCATGTAGGGTTCATTGTGCGCGAACTTCCATGGAACTTGCCACCAGGACTCATAGCATTCCTTCGACTCCGCGCCGAGTCTAGAGAAGATTCGAGTTCATAAGACTCTGCATCGCTTAGCTCGAGATGTACCAACGCTCGTACATCTCATTATCTGCAAACGCATTGAGTGTGTGAGCACATTATGACGAACCGTCAAAGGACATACTGGCCGTCAATCATGAGTTTGATGCGTGGTGGAGCGGCGACGTTGAGCACGAAGGGCGCGCGGTGTTCACTATCTTATATTCGACAACCGGAAATCTGGCCGATGATCTACTATGTAGTAGTCTGGATCCCGCTCCTTGTACCACAATTTCGTTAGCCCCGCATTCTCGATCTCTCGCGCGAGTTTCCGAGTCTTATGTGCAGACATGTTTAGGCGCCGGGGGGGGGGGGGGGGGGGGGGGGGGGGGGGGTAGTGGAGGGCTCGAGTGAAAAGAAGCACGTAGAGCACGTATGTGCTTCGTGTGAAAGGCTGGGCCGGCTCCGCGAACTCGATTCGACGTTGACGACGCATGTCTCGTCGCGAAGAGATCGCGGACGTCGCACTGGATAATGCGGCACCTGTTCTTGAGTTCACGGAAAGTGCTCTCGAGCTGGTACCGATTTCGGGTTTGGCGCTGATAGCCAAAGGGTCGAAGATTATTGTCGATAGAGTCAAGGTGGGTGAAGTTAGGCGAGATGCAATCCAGATAAATTTTGTGTATTGATTGCTGGATGCTCCCTTTCATAGGATGTGAGAGCGAATAACGACGCACGGGACGCTTACATCAGCAAGGCCAAAGCGTTAGATGCTGCCTTAATGGAGATAGTGAAGAAGGCGAGCACCGCAGTTAACAGCTCTTGCGGGGACGAGCGGGTCAAGAAAACACTGGTCGATGGTATCGCGCAATCTGAAGAGCTTCAGCTGCGATTGCAGACCTTGTCGAGGTGCGCACATTACTCGGCTCGTACCACAGCACATTGAGCCCATCTCAACTTTCAAACGACCACCGCAGCACCATTGTCAAGCTTCGTGAGCGTACAAAAGAACTCAAAGGTGGAGATGGGGTTATAGGCTTCCTGAAGGGCTCCCTGTTTGCATCGCGAAACGAAGCTATCCTATCGGACATGAAGGATGCGATGACAGATGCTGTTCAGATGTTCAAGGTATACACAGTCGCGGAGGATACAGCAGCTCGCTGAATGAATTCACGTGTGGTATCCATTCAGCTCCGTGGCCAAATTTCCATCGAAAATGTGCTCAGCGATATCGTGCACTATGCTAAGGTGCGTGCCGTACTATCCTGAGGAGATTTTTCACTCCTCATGCCTTAGCATGCAGGAGATACGACATGCACTCAAGGAGTCAGGTAAGCATTACACTTAGCATGCATTATCATCGCAAATACTCAAGGCTGACCGATTGTGCATTGTTCCTGAAGAGGAACAGAAGGTTATCGACTCTATCTCTTGGGCCCCCGCAGGGTACCGATCTGTAGACGAGCTCAATAGTGAGTTCATGGACGGGACTCGGGAGGAACTCTTCGATGAGCTGGACGCGTGGTCCAACGGCCGATTCCCTCAAGACGACCCAAGGCGGTTCTATGTTCTCACTGGAGGCGCCGTCCTGGGGAAGTCTTCCATCGCCCACCAGTTCTGCACACGTCTTGTCGTAGTTTGCGTTTGGCGCACCCGACAACCGAGAGGCTCACGCCTTGTCATTTGAGGCTTTGTGGTGTGTGCTTTGGCGCCACCCCCTTTGTCCGCGGCGCAGTGGCACACGTCTCTCGCTCTGTATTGTTTAGGTCTCGTAGCTTTGTTCTCCTAATGTATATATGCACGTCATTCGCCTCGTACAATTAATTATCTCATTCCACACTTTCTCTCGTGTGCTTGATTCCTCTACAAGACGTCTCGACAAACTGGGACGGCTTGCTTTAGGTGCATCGTTCTTCTTTGTGAGGAGCAGCGGAGATCTCTAGTCGACTTGCCTGTTCTTCTCCACTCTTGCGCACCAACTTGCGCTATCCCAGCCTAAACTCTGGCCATGCGTTGTCGACGCCGCGCGAGAGTATCGCAAACATGGAGACCGCCAGCAAATGCAACACACGTTCGAAGAATTACTCCGAGATCCACTCGCCCGCGCCTCCATACCCAGCGAGACACCGGTCATCCTTGTCATTGACGGGCTAGACGAATGCAAGGAGCGCGATCTGATGCGCAATTTGCTCAGATTTGTGCTCGAGCTTACTCGCACGTTGCCCTAGGTGCAGGTGTTCGCCACATCGCGGCCTGAGCCTCACGTCATGTCCGTACTCACATCTCTGGAAGTAGCACACATCGTGCATCATCAGAGCCTGAATGACACTCTCGAGGAATAGGAAGGCGATGTCAGGTACTATCTTGAAGACACGATACCCAGGATCCCCCAGTACGGTGCTTTCATCCGCGACAACCCCGACGTTCTCGAACGCCTTATTATACGTGCGGGTGGCGTATTCATCTATGCGCACATTGCCGTCCGGTTCTTGGACTCGTACCGTGATCATCCGGAAGAGCAATTCGAGCTACTTCTGACAGCAGGAGGAGCAGGACTCTCGCCTCTGGATGCTCTTTACCTCCAAGTCTTGCGCTCCGCGTTCCCCCCAGAAGACCTTCGCGCGTCCAATCCTCGTCAAGAACGTCTGCGCTCGCTCTTGACCTCCATCGTGCTCCAGAGATATCCTTTAGCTTCTGGTGCCATGGCGTTACTTGGGCATGAACTGTCCGAGAACGACGTTGTTGCGATGGTGGACCGTCTGCGCTCTGTTCTGTTAATCGACCATTATGGTCGCGTGGTCCCTCTACATGCCACGTTTGGTGAGTTTCTTCTTGACGACAGGCGTTGCAACGATCCTCTCTATCACGTGGACTGGTCCAAGGGAAATGGTCGTCTCGCGTCTGGATGCCTGACCACTTTAGTGTCGTTCAGGACTTTATCGGGCTGCTTGGAGGCTGGGCCGGACAGTCACGTGGGTCGTTATGTTCTTTATGCGACAGGCTGCTGGGACAATCACCTCGAGGTTGCCGAGTTCAGCGGCGGTTTGGCAAAGCAGTTATGCGCCATGATACAAATGATCCCTACAAACATCGGAGTCTACACCAACAGATACAGTGAGTCGGGAGTCACCCAAAAAATGGCGCAATTCCTTGAGGTCAGCCACGCGGTGTAGTAATTCTACTGCAGCTTGCTGATCATGGCGTGCGGCAGCCCCACATGGGTATCGCGAAGGCGAACGAGATATGCCTCGAATACGCAAAGTCCGTCGCTTACAGCCGGCAGTGGTGGACTCAGAAACGGGAGCGTCCTGATACCATTCCGACGGTCAGCCCAGATGACGTTCGTGCGATCATGAAGGTGCATTGGAAGCCTACGGATGACTCGGGAGTGGATCTCAGCATTCAGAGTGGCGACATAGAGCGTTACCAGGCTGCACATGAGGCACTCGCGAGAGAGATCGAGGATGCAGGGCTGGCGGAGCTTTGGTACAAGAATGACGAGCGTCGAGTAAATTATCGCCCGGACTTCTGATTATCGCGTAGCATGCAGTCGTGTCGAGTTAAGCATTTCATTGGCTGCTACATCAGGCGCTTCACCGGTCGTTAATTAACGCTGATTCCTTAGTCATGCGGTGCCGGCCCGTCCGTTCCCAGGCTGCCACACCACATTCAAAATCTAGTTAAAAATTTCTTATAAAAATAATAACAAAGTGGTTTATTATTTTATTTATAAGTAAACTAAAGAATTTGTCTACTTGTTTATTTTTATTAAATTAGATCAAATATAACTTTCAGGCCAGTCTGCAGCTTCTCTTGCACGACAGAGTCGAATGCACGATTCTCGGCCGTGATCGCTGACAAGCACGGCTTCAAAAAGTCTGTTCTCCGACAACGTTAACAGGACTGTAAGACGCAGCTCGAGATGACGGCAGACCACCAGCTTAGCATCTCAATAAGCGGGCAGCGCTCGTCGAGATGTTAGCTAGTTCAATGGCGGCTAGTCTAGGCCATGACGCCCTGGAACTGCGAAAATGGGAGATGTGCGCGGTATTTCATGGCTGCATGCCGGGACGCACAGCCCTCCACTCTGATCTCCCCTTCCCCAGTCCGCCCCTCCATCGAATGTTGGCCCGTCTCGCGAACGCGTTCCGGCGGACAGACTCGAACCTTTACGAGCTCCTGCCGACCACGGAGCGTGCCGGCGCCTCTGGCCACGTCAAGGCCCGCGTACAGTACTACCTGCGCTGGCGGGTGTGGCGGCGGTGCGTCATCGCGACGCTCTTCGTCGTCGTTCTCGTGGCCGCCATCGCGCTCGCAGCTCTGTTCGTGTTCGTCCCGAAGCGCTCGTGGATCTGGCGGACGAGGGTGCTGGCGGTGCTCTTCGGGCCGAAGCCGCTGCCGCCGCTGTACCCCGAGTTCAGGAAGGCGGAGCTCGCGTTGCCCCAGCACCATGTCAAGGATCCGTTTGCCGACGGGCAGAAGTACCTCTGGGTTGCTAGCCATACTTCTTGTGAGCGTCGCCTTTTGCAGGTGTATACGAGCGACCGCTGAACTTTGGCGTACAGGGTCGGGATGGGGCAACTTTATGCAGGACATGGTTATGACGGCACACCTGACCCACCGGTCTGGACGAACGTGCATATATTATATATTCCTCTGCAGCCTGACCTAGACTGATAACATTCCTCTAGATATGTCTTTGACGATTATACCTGGGATAAACACGGTCCTCCCTACTCTATGTTTGACGACAAACGATGGATACCCTCGCGTATACCACTATCTGCTGTGATATCCGGTTGGTCTCTCTCCGCCTAATGGGTTAGCTCGTCGACTCACCCTCAGTACTAGGTCCTATCGTAGGGGGACCCTTTGCTGACGACGATACTACCCCGCGAGCCATTGCTAAAGCTCACTGGGAGAAGATCTGCCCTAATCCCATCAAAATCAACGGCGAGGAGGTCCGTGCAATACATGGTTCAGGAGCAGACGCCACCAGGATTGAGGAGGCATGGCTCGAGTACCTCAGCAAGATTGATGATCCATGTGTCGAAGTCCCCGAGAGCTCGGGGAGCATCTTTCACATCTTGTAAGCGTCTCTGTTCGTCCCTGGTCTCGAACGATGATTCAACTAGCGCAGC
>NW_006767639.1:710315-716913 GCF_000300595.1 Phanerochaete carnosa HHB-10118-sp | reverse complement strand
GATTGTGCTTATCATGGGACTGGTGAGCCCCTGCGCCAGCATCGTACGTCATCCACTTCGGCGTATCCCTGGGCGATGTTTTAATAGTGCAACCAGTATTACGACACCAACCTTACCTTCCAAGCAATGCCACCACCGTTCCGAGGATGCGGGCAGCAAAGTGATTTCAGCAGCCCTTCCACAGATCTAATCTTGTATGTTCTATGTTATTTGAAGTGTATGATTAGACCGTTACTTACGGACTTGCGTATGATCTCAGCTGTAAGTGTGGCAGTCCTGCACGAAGAACTTCTATAACACTTCAATGATTATCTGTCCAGTTGTATTTGGCGCGGTCTTCTCCATATTTTCCGAGGCCGTCGTGCTCGTACTAACCTGGGGCCGCACTGCGGATATTTTTATCAAACTGAGGAAGCTAAAGATGAGGATGGGCATTGGCGAGCTGCTCTGGAGGGACGGTGCGTAGTCGACACTGCTTCATCTCTTCATCGCTCTGAATCGTTCCTTGGCAGGCACGATCTACTTCCTGTACGTCTAACTGTGCAAGCTATCCAACTGAAGCAGTACTAAACACAAGCTGACCAGAGTTTTACTGACGCTCAATTGTCTGAGCATGCTTTCAATCCGCGACCAGGTAGCTTCATATCGTTTCTCAAGCGGAAGGACATGATATCTGACTCTGTGCCTTAGATGTTCAACAATATCCCTGCCCTAACAGACACGTATGTCACTCTCGTTTACTGACAGCGCATGTCAGCCATTACATCTCGCGTTGCAGACTCTCCTCCATCTGCCTCACGCGATTCATGCTGAACCTGCGCGCAATCTCTCTGTCAGGGGGGAACCGCGCAGGCTCGGATGCGTCGCTGCACCTATCGGACGTCAAGCTCACGACGCACTCCGTCGTCGGCAACCTCGGTGCGCCGCTCAACATCCCAACGCGAAGAGACGAAAACGTGGGCGACGACGAGGACTTCCTGGATATGAGCGATGACTCAGCGTCTGACGTGATAGATATCTACCAGGTCTCGGACGACCCTCTCATGACTGGCATCGTTGCGGACATCGACTAAGCACGGACGAAATGCCCTTGCACTGTTTTACCAACGAGCGCATGACACGCTAACAGCAGACCATCGAGACGCGCACTGTCCGGACATTCCGCCTCTGGGCAAGACGTGTACACTGAGGGGCCGCAGGGGGAGAAGCAGACCACGAGAACCAGTAAATGAGATTCACACGGGGTCTATGATGGTTGCAGCACTACGGCAGATAATTTATGACTTAACGACTGTTTGTATTCGTTCGCTACGGAGAGTGATACACTGCAGGCTCAAGAACGATCCACATCATGATGATCACGCGTCTCCCAGGTCGTAGGGTGTTGGCTCAATATCGTCGCCGCCCTGGTCGTCGTTCGTGGGAGCCGTCGCACTCTGATCTTGTTCCTCTTCTTCCGGTTGCGTTACCGGTGCGACCTCAGGTGCGGGCTCGGGCCTTGCTTCCGGCGGCCGCAGCTTGACCGGTGTTGGCCGCAGCTTGGTTTGTCGCTCTGTTGACGGGACGACGAAATCCGCTGAGCATGCCAGGAGGGCCGTCCTGTCGGTCGGGATCGGGACGGCAGGCGTGAGCGCCGAAGACGACGGTGGCACGGTCTGTACGAGAGCCTGTGTCTCAATGTTGTGGATTTCCACTGTGCCGTCGGACAGGAGCGTCGTGATATGTGGGTCGTCGAAGGCTACAGGCACCAAGAATGAGTATCACTGTGGGGGTTTAGGTTGGTAGGGATACTTGCCAACGGATACGGGGTGGCTCGACCATTCCAGGGTGCCCCGCACCGGCTCGCCCTCGCCGGTGATGAACAGGCCCAGTGTGGTTGTACCCGTCCAGCTCAAGATGAGGAACTCGCTCTCTGTTATGACGAGGATGAAAGGCTTCACAACCGGTGCTCGCGGTGCCTCTGCATCCGGGTTTTCTGAAGGGGCTTGAGAGATGGGGAGCAGTGGTATGAGGGAGGCGGTCTCGAGGTTTATCATGTTGTAATTCTCGGGGTCTGCGATGCACATGTAGGGTCCGCTGCGCTTGGCGAGGTGAACACGAAGCGGCAGCGGGATTTCCTATGCGAGCCGATCAGCAGGAAGACCATCGAGACCATACAGGCAGCGCGTACTTTCTCGTATACGGGCTTTTCCCGCACGTGGAAAACCAGCACCGACTGTCGTTTGATAACACAAAACGAAATTGGATTAGGCTGTGAAGGTGGATTGCCGTTTCGCCGCGTCGCATATCGCTGCTGCTGCTCATCAATTGCAATGCTCAGCACCTGCCGAATGGGCTTGTAGGCAGTCGAGGGCATTATATCTAGCATCGGTAAGATATATACGAAAATTTGGCGGTCTGTTGCCAGAGGTTCGTAAAAAATGTGAGAGACATGCAAGATATTGTGGGCGCACCAGAAAGGACGAGGGCACGGGAAAGGCTTGGAAGGAGAATGATGTCGTCGATTGGTCGATTATTTGGGACACTTTGTCGAGACAGCAAAGTATAGGAGTCCGGCTAAAAGAAGGCGTTAATTACTAGAACAAGGGCCATCTGTATCTGCGTACCGTTGGTGAGCTCACGTTTAGTTGTAGAGCAAAGCGGAGGAGGTCACCGTTAGAGCAACCCACATATATCTCGTTGCCTAAGTATTATTAGCAGCCAAGAATCCGGCCTATATGGTACGCATACCTGATGCTTGAGCACATTGTACTCGTATTGGTGGGTCAGAATTGACTGTGAATCCAGGTGAGCAGCGAGGGCGTGGTGAATAATGATAGCCTACCAAATTCCGGACCGACAATGTTGATGAGCGACTGGAGTTGGTACAGAGGAGAATCCCCCGCGGCTGGTCCTTCACCGCTTGCCATATGCAATACCGGATGTTACGGCGCCGAACGTCACAGTCAGTACTACACACGCCGCAGCCCCAGAATGACGACTGTACTGCTTCACGCTTTATCATTGGCGATATTCCATCTGATATGTGGCACCTACGTCTTAAAGTAGCTTGCTGGATTTTCTTTGGCTTTCAGCGGCTGCACGTGTACAACAGCAGCTCGTGCGCGATCGCGGCGGAAGAGTCGCAATACATTAGACGCCCAAACGCGCCATCACTACCGTTTCTTTTTTCCGTGAATTTTCTGGCGAATTATCGTTCGCTGCCACCACCGCCATCGTTCGACTCAAAATCTCGCTTAATGGTCACCTCTTTCTGCACACGTTGTAATTTGGATGTCCGTGACCTGGATGTCTTTCACTGGTTACCCCGGACTGCCCAGAGTACAGTCTGCTGAGCGCACGTCTTCGGAAGCGCTGCGGTGACGAAGCATTGAAGGCTTTCTCTCTGCTTTCATAACCAACTAGACGTCTTTCGTACCTGTGAGAGACTTGATTGTCTGAGAGCACAGGCCCTAAAGAGTGCCTGCATCAGGGGAAGATTCAAGTTCAGGAAGTCGAGGTACGTGCATGCACGCCATGGGATGTACTATCACAGTCTCAGTGACGTTATTGTAAGACGACACAAGAGCATTACACCGGATGGCCACCATGTCTAGGTCGATCGACTGTTCGCAGCCCTTCCTCTCAGAACGAATCCCGGCCGAGATCTGGCTGCAGATAATGGAATGTAGCTCCCTTGAGCAGGACGATATCGCCAACCTCAGCCTGGTGGGCAGGCACCTTCGCTATGTTATACAACCCATACTCTTCTCAGAGATCCGAGTGACTCTGATCCAGGCGCGGTACCTCGACACGTATGCCCCTGTACGTTGCCAGCACGTCGATTATTACGATCGTCTCAAGAAGCGACTCGAGTTTGCCACTTCCAATCATATTGCGTATTATGTCAAGGCTCTGACATTTCGTGTGGGAGGCGAACGGCTGGATGTAGAGACACAGGATGCGATCAAGGAGGAGCAGGTCCTTCGCACAGTCTTCGACGAACTCCACCACTTCGTCAACCTCCGCTCCTTCTCAGCTCAAGATATTTCCCTTGACGGCACACACTTCGATTCTCTTGCTCGGCTCGAGTACTTCAATGGTATCCATCTAGAACGCTGTACATGCTCCGGCGATCTTGGATTAACTCGCTTCAAGCTAAAGTCTCTCAGCTTACACGGCAAGATGAACGGATCTTACGGCTGGTGGATCCCCCTCGTGACGTCTTCCTCCGTAGAGCATCTCTCTTACGACGCGCCTGCTCTTTCTTCCACAGAGACCGAGCCGGAGATTCTCTTTCCGGCATTAGCTGTCTTTCCACATCAAATGCGCTCGTTGCGGACATTGCGACTTCCTGCTTATGCCCCCCTTTTTCCATGCTTTGCTCGCGCGCTCGCTCGATGTTCCTCAGTGGAGAATCTCTATATCGACCAAAATGGCCCAAGTCGTCACGATATATTGGCCCAGGTGCCATTACTAGCCCAGACACCAGATGGATATCCTTCGCTTTCGCGGAATACCCTCCCAAAACTGAAGGCAATCGGTGCACCGTCGTCTCTCATCCAGTGTCTCATCATGTCGTGTGTTGGTCAAGCGAATTTCAAGCATATCAGCATCTGGGGTCGCAGCCATGACATCATCGAAATCCTCCAGCTTATACGCGACCGTTGCCGCGATGTAGAGGAGATTGTCGTCGACTTGCCTCCACTGAATACCATCACCACATTGGAGCTGCTGCTTACCGATCTACCCGCCTTGCGCGGGCTCTTCGTTCAGACTGATGTCATACACGTACCGTACAAGAAGGTCTGTATACATACCCTCTGGTCGTGCGTCTCTGCTTATCCTTGGCATCTAGCTGTACGGTTATCTGAAAACCACTACCTACCCTCCGAACTTGCGCTCTTTGCACATCGAGTCTTCACAAGTTGATCAAGAAACGTTACTTCAATCAAGACGACGCTTCTCTGCATCAAGTGCGTCAGAGCCAGCGACCCCTGGAAAGACACGATCGGCTCTGATTTCGCACATTCGAAAGCAAGCACCTGGAGTCGTGGAGATTGAGATCCTACTCGAGAAGCCGATTGTGTGGAGAGACGTGTATACTAGTATGTATTTGCGTAACGTGCGAGATGCCACGCTAATACAGGAATTCCAGGGCGGGTGAAGTGGTACGAATGGGATAATCATGGGGGTCGTGCAGCTCTACCGTAGCTGGCTGATCTGTATATGTAGTACTGAGGTAATTTCACCAGTGTCATAAAATACTTCTGTGATTGTTTTACTACGTTAAATATGACATTTTTGTCTTGTGGAAGTTGTTGTAGACAGGTGAGCGAGCGAGGGTCCTCCGGGACTATCCAGGGCGCCTAATAACCCCTAACTCCGAGTGGAAGTGGGATTTTACAATCAGGATTCAGGACCGCAGCAACATCCACTCTTTATGCTCTGGAGAAGACAGCAGAGATTCTGCGCGATGTGCGGCGTCAGGCGAGTGTGTCATGTACTATCCGACGCCTAATCCTTGCGCTGACCTGGCAGAATATCCGCATGCCTTCGTCTGCAGCGAGGCAAATAAAGAGGAATGGCTGCAACTACAGTCGGAACGCAAACGCCTGGAATCTGAGCTCACGGAAGTTTCAAGAAGGATGAATTCTTTCACGTACCCATGTCGCATTCCTGTCGAACTCCTCGCCGAGGTCTTCGCGTACGTCGGCGCGTATCGCCCTGGGCAACACACCACCGATGCTATCATCCAAGTGTCTCACGTCTGCCACCATTGGAGAGTGGTCGCAAACCCGAGTACCAGTGCATGATTCTTCAGCGATCCGAGGATTGCTCGTTGTACGTCTCTGGGAATGTTCGTCGATGCGGCGATTCGGAGTTCGGGCTAGTGTTCGACGAGTTACGTCGTATATACTCCCTGGAGTTCCCTTCCACACCCCGAGCATCTGCAATTGCCTGGCTAGCATCACAGCCCTCTCACTTCCTGTCCGCCCCTCGTCTTGTATTCCTCTCGGAAGCGTCCCCTAACTGGCCCACGGACTATACGGATGACTGGGACGATGACGACTTCGAAAGCCGCTCCTTAATTCCGATTCTCGCTATGCCACGTCTTCGGCACATCGAGCTCGGTGAATTCGATGACAATGCTCTGGATTCTTTGTCTCGCTAGTCTTTCGGCGAGCTCAGGACCCTGATGTGCCGTGAACTCGATCTAGAAGAGCTCGAGGACAGTACGCATGATATATCCAAATTTCTGGCCGTATTAGGGCGCGCCCCGCTTCTGGAGAGCTTCCGCATTTACGGCGGAGTCTGGCACGCCGCGCCGCGGACCAGTCGCAATATTCCAATGCCAAAACTCGAACAGATCGTACTGGAGCGGGTGCAGTTGGAGACTTGGGGGCCATTTCTTCACGATATCACTGCACCAAACTTGTCAGCGGCGAGGATAATGGGAGTCGCGGTTTCATCAGCGAATTCTTCAGTACCTCATCACCTTGCAGAGCTACTCACTGCAGCTACGACAGTCGTGTCTATGGCCACGGCGGCTTGGAGAAGAGGTGCTGAATCGTCTTTCGAGCTCGGCATCACACAAACCTCTGAAAATATGTGGCTC
>NW_006767639.1:706065-710233 GCF_000300595.1 Phanerochaete carnosa HHB-10118-sp | reverse complement strand
TCACTGCGTGTCGGGCCTTTCTAAGGATGGTGGCAGGAGACAATATTGTCTCACGTCTGCCACCATTGGAGAGTGGTCGCAAACCCGAGTACCAGTGCATGATTCTTCAGCGATCCGAGGATTGCTCGTTGTACGTCTCTGGGAATGTTCGTCGATGCGGCGATTCGGAGTTCGGGCTAGTGTTCGACGAGTTACGTCGTATATACTCCCTGGAGTTCCCTTCCACACCCCGAGCATCTGCAATTGCCTGGCTAGCATCACAGCCCTCTCACTTCCTGTCCGCCCCTCGTCTTGTATTCCTCTCGGAAGCGTCCCCTAACTGGCCCACGGACTATACGGATGACTGGGACGATGACGACTTCGAAAGCCGCTCCTTAATTCCGATTCTCGCTATGCCACGTCTTCGGCACATCGAGCTCGGTGAATTCGATGACAATGCTCTGGATTCTTTGTCTCGCTAGTCTTTCGGCGAGCTCAGGACCCTGATGTGCCGTGAACTCGATCTAGAAGAGCTCGAGGACAGTACGCATGATATATCCAAATTTCTGGCCGTATTAGGGCGCGCCCCGCTTCTGGAGAGCTTCCGCATTTACGGCGGAGTCTGGCACGCCGCGCCGCGGACCAGTCGCAATATTCCAATGCCAAAACTCGAACAGATCGTACTGGAGCGGGTGCAGTTGGAGACTTGGGGGCCATTTCTTCACGATATCACTGCACCAAACTTGTCAGCGGCGAGGATAATGGGAGTCGCGGTTTCATCAGCGAATTCTTCAGTACCTCATCACCTTGCAGAGCTACTCACTGCAGCTACGACAGTCGTGTCTATGGCCACGGCGGCTTGGAGAAGAGGTGCTGAATCGTCTTTCGAGCTCGGCATCACACAAACCTCTGAAAATATGTGGCTCCTTGGATCCGCGAGCAGCTGCATAGCCGAGCCCCTGACCGATGCTTTTTACCGGCGATGGAACAACTCCAAGAATGCATTCCATGTTTTCTTGCCCGATGCTCTGGGCATGTCACTTCTTCGTAATTCTCTTGCCGGTCCCGAGATTCAGCACCTGGTTATCTGCAACCCAGGTTACGCATGGGATGTTACAGGCTGCAGCAGGGTCCTCGGAACACTAAACCCTAACATTGAAGAAGTCACTTTCTCTAACGTCAACCTCGACCTCATCGTCGCCCTTCTCTCCCAAGATCCTCCCCCACTGTCCAAACTCCGTACGCTACATCTTTATATGTGTACTCGAGCTCTCTACTCCGAGTCGCTCGAACCGATGGACGCCGTCTCCCAAGACCAGCTCATAGAGATGCAGCTCACCTCACGTGTGCGCTCAAGGTCGTTGTCCAATTTCTTGGTAATGGTGAGGCAGAGACGTGCCCTTGGGATGCCTGTGCAACGACTCTCATTCTTTCGTTGTCAGTGGCAGTGGTCGTCCGAGGAAGAAGCAGCGTTCTTGGCAGTCATTCCAGACTTTTCCGTTGGATGCTTTGAACCGGTAAACGAGTGAGCCCCTGGCCATTACACTGTAAAGTGGATCGTGTTCCTTTCTTGGCGAGTTCTTGTGCTCAACTCATTTCGAAGGACAGGTCTCTGCCAGTTTCGAAAATGCGCTGGTATCACAACATAGTTTCCAAGAAGAGTGAGTCGTCTGCGAAGCGGGGGAAGGGTCATTGCGTGGTGTTGTCGACCTCAGGTTGGTTAAGCTGCTCAGTGGTCACTTCATGGTTTATGTCTTGCGAGGCTGTTGCTTGTGAATACTATTACATTCTACCTGCATGACATCCACAAAAAAATCGCCTACGGTCGTCGTATTCGCATATCCCTGGGTACGACCAACAAGAGCTTAGCGTCGGGGCGACCGTGACGGACGCTGGTGAATCGCGATCGGGGCGACGCGACTGTGAGGGTACTCAGTCACAAAAGCGTGACAAGGCTCGCTACAGCGGGCGCTTCACCTTTCCAGAGCTGTGATTGGCTGCTGAATTGAGACTCGGAGGAGGACCTGCACGGTGAGGAAATATGCCCAAGCAAATTATCCCACCTTCGCCCCTTCTCCCACCTCCCAGGCCCTCCCAACTCCCGACGACGTCGTGCACGGCCTCCCCAACACGACCAGGACATCGCTAGAACATCCTGGGTCGACTTCAACCATGAGGAGCAGACTTCTACAAAAGGGCGACTCCGCAGACTGTGGCTCTGGCGGTGGCGACCAGGGCGACCTCAACCTGCGAGTTGCGTCCATCTTCGTAATCCTCGCGGGATCAATGCTAGGTGCACTCTTTCCTGTACTCTCAAGACGAACGAAGTGGCTTGGAGCCAGAGTTCCAAAACGCGCTTTCGACACAGCGAAGTACTTTGGCAGCGGCGTCATCGTAAGCGTATATGTCGTCAATTCGTCCACTCTTCTGACGTCTTCACAGATTGCTACCGCCTTCATTCATTTACTTGATCCTGCAGTTGACGAACTGAGTTCACCATGTCTTTCGCCTGCATGGCAAGAATACGTACGTCTCAAATCTCTCTCTCACGGAGTGCATACTGACCAGTCCCCAGCCTTATGCTATGGCGATAGCTCTCATCAGCATATTTATGATCTTTATTATCGAGCTCCTCGCCTTCCGTTGGGGCACTGCGAAGCTTGCCGCGCTAGGGATCGAGCACGATCCACATGGGCATGGGATTTCCCACGACGACAAAATCGGCACACTTGCGGCGCACGGTCCAGAACTGGACAGCGAGCGAACGACGAGCAGAACATCTAGCTCGTCAGAACAAGAGGTCACGGTCCTCGAGAAGGGGCACGACATTGAACTCGCGCTGGAGAAAAAGCCGCACCATGACGACCGCGAACGTTCGCATGGACACTCGCATGGTGCTGTTGACGAAAGTGCGGCGACACAAATCGTCGGCATCGCCATTTTGGAGTTTGGTGTTGTTCTGCATAGGTGTGTGCCCGGTCGTTAGTCAAAAGTTTTATGAATGATTGAACTTTCACTAGCGTGCTGATCGGCTTGACGCTTGCTGTCACCGACAACTTCAAGATACTCTTCATTGTGCTGATCTTCCACCGTACGTATCGTTTTTTTTTTTTTTTCGGCGGCGGACACTTACTGACCTCTGTGCAGAAACATTTGAAGGTCTTGGAGTGGGCTCGCGGTTGGCATACATGGAGCTACCACACCAGTACAACTACATACCAATCCTCGGCGCTGCCCTGTTCGGAATAACAACTCCGATAGGTGCGTCTGATGTTGACACGTCGAATGATGACTTACGTATTTGGACGGCCAGGCATCGCGATTGGCCTTGGCGTGCGGTCGAGCTACAACCCTGGCAGTGCAACAGCTAGCATCGTCAGCGGAGTGCTTGACGCCTTTAGCTCAGGAATTTTGATCTACACTGGTCTGGTCGAGGTAAGTCGCGCTGTGGTCTGTGTCACAATTTCGCAAGCTAATAGATGCCACAGCTCCTCGCGCACGAGTTCCTCTTCAACAAGGAGATGATCAACAGCTCGACCGGCAAGCTGCTCTACGCCCTGGGTTGCATGATGGCTGGGTGTGCGCTCATGGCAGTTCTCGGCCGCTGGGCGTGAGAGCTGTCCGCTTCTGCACCTTTCAGCCTTATACGAAGACAGGCTACGGATCGTACACCGGGCTCGCAGCGCCGCCGCGGCGCAACGATATCGGGCACAAGTAGCTTATACCGCCATATCGTTATTGCCAACTTATTTGTCTTGGTTCACACACCACACGTATACATATATCGTTCCTTCCGTGTTTTTCTTGCATCATCTTGCTTGTATGATCGCTCTTCCATGACCTAACCATCTTGTCGCTGTCTTCATTCTTGCACCCGGCTTCTTGCTTGCATCTCACCGGACTTGTAGCACACATGTCGTTCCTGCTTTGCCTTTGTATCTCAGAAATTGTAGTTGTATTACTAGCTTCGCAATGCCACTGTCGAGACTGTTCACACCCGGAAGGCTTGGCTGCGCCGCCCGCTCTTTACGAATGGTGATTTCTTCGTGGCGGTCGTCACGATGATCAGTCGCGCGGCTAACTCCGCAAAGCGTCTCTCGTCTCCCGCAGTTCTCCTGCGCTCATTAATATTCCTCTCCATCTCGACAGCGGCCTCCCTTGCACGGCATTCGTCCAAATTATCTCCAGA
>NW_006767639.1:705528-706055 GCF_000300595.1 Phanerochaete carnosa HHB-10118-sp | reverse complement strand
CCTCTCCATCTCGACAGCGGCCTCCCTTGCACGGCATTCGTCCAAATTATCTCCAGACGACGAAATCGAGAAGATCACCAACTTTCGACACGAGGACTACTGCTGGCTTGCGCTCGCAACTTTACACTCGAGGGACGCTGGCACGCCCGCCGACCACCGAGTTGCGTTGCTTGCGCGGAGGCGCGAGCCTTGGTTCGGCCTTGGGTCGTGATTTTCTCCAGAGGCAGCTCATACAGTCGGCTGCTCGCATCTGGGTGGGGGGACGTCGCAGTGACTGGATAAACGGTGAGCATTCACTCCCCCTGAGCATAGTTATCCGGCTTGTAGCAGCCAGATTACACAGCACACAACAATAGAAAGTCAAAGGAGAAATTATAATAGTCTGCAGTATTGATACAATAACAAGTACAACACATCCCTGCGTGTGTGGTCTATGTTGCCCCCAACTCCGGAATACAAATGGACGAGAACTCATGCACGCTCTCCACGGAGACGGCGAGCAAGGGCAAGGTCTTTTGGTTGGATGG
>NW_006767639.1:705170-705433 GCF_000300595.1 Phanerochaete carnosa HHB-10118-sp | reverse complement strand
TTTGCCTTTGTATCTCAGAAATTGTAGTTGTATTACTAGCTTCGCAATGCCACTGTCGAGACTGTTCACACCCGGAAGGCTTGGCTGCGCCGCCCGCTCTTTACGAATGGTGATTTCTTCGTGGCGGTCGTCACGATGATCAGTCGCGCGGCTAACTCCGCAAAGCGTCTCTCGTCTCCCGCAGTTCTCCTGCGCTCATTAATATTCCTCTCCATCTCGACAGCGGCCTCCCTTGCACGGCATTCGTCCAAATTATCTCCAGA
>NW_006767639.1:697448-705160 GCF_000300595.1 Phanerochaete carnosa HHB-10118-sp | reverse complement strand
CCTCTCCATCTCGACAGCGGCCTCCCTTGCACGGCATTCGTCCAAATTATCTCCAGACGACGAAATCGAGAAGATCACCAACTTTCGACACGAGGACTACTGCTGGCTTGCGCTCGCAACTTTACACTCGAGGGACGCTGGCACGCCCGCCGACCACCGAGTTGCGTTGCTTGCGCGGAGGCGCGAGCCTTGGTTCGGCCTTGGGTCGTGATTTTCTCCAGAGGCAGCTCATACAGTCGGCTGCTCGCATCTGGGTGGGGGGACGTCGCAGTGACTGGATAAACGGTGAGCATTCACTCCCCCTGAGCATAGTTATCCGGCTTGTAGCAGCCAGATTACACAGCACACAACAATAGAAAGTCAAAGGAGAAATTATAATAGTCTGCAGTATTGATACAATAACAAGTACAACACATCCCTGCGTGTGTGGTCTATGTTGCCCCCAACTCCGGAATACAAATGGACGAGAACTCATGCACGCTCTCCACGGAGACGGCGAGCAAGGGCAAGGTCTTTTGGTTGGATGGTGACACGCTTGGCGTGGATAGCGGCGAGGTTGGTGTCCTCGAAGAGGGAGACGAGATACGCCTCGGCAGCTTCCTGGAGGGCCATGACCGCCGATGATTGGAAGCGGAGGTCCGTCTGCAGGGGACTTGTGAGCAATGAGTAATACCTAAGACAGACAATGTGCACACCTTGAAATCCTGGGCAATCTCACGAACAAGACGTTGGAAGGGGAGCTTGCGGATGAGCAGCTCGGTCGACTTCTGGTAGCGACGAATTTCACGAAGGGCGACGGTACCGGGGCGGAAGCGGTGAGGCTTCTTGACACCACCGGTTGCGGTCGGTGCCTGAGTCTTGCGAGACTTGGCGGCGAGCTGCTTACGAGGGGCCTTGCCTGAGAGAAGAATGTCAGGCCCGTCGAGGAGAGACAAGTGCAGAGGACACTTACCACCAGTGGACTTGCGGGCGGTCTGCTTGGTACGAGCCATTGCTGATAGTCGAGAGGATGAGAAAGTGTAAAGTGTTCAGTCTCGAGTGTAGTGGCGGCGGGTGGTAGGAAAACGAAGGTAAGCGGGGGCGGTCAGGCTTATATAGACTTAGACGCTAAACGCGACGCGTTCTGGCGCCACGTGGTAGCGCGTTGAACGCCAATAAACAACGCATTCACGTGACCCGCTTCCGCTAGCGGTATATAAGGCGGAGCGCTCTCTTATCCTTACGCTCTATCCTCCTCGCCAACGTCACAGCCCTCCGCCGCTCGTCTCCCAGAGACTTTGCAAACTTCGTCGTCAACTTTTTCAACCAACTCAACCAAGTAAACATGTCTGGCCGTGGCAAGGGTGGCAAGGTAATTGGCTATACCAGATTGTAGTCCGTCCGTAGCGGCTTATACAGCTATCTCTGGCTCTAGGGTCTCGGAAAGGGTGGTGCTAAGCGTCATCGCAAGATTCTCCGTGATAACATTCAGGGTGGGTCTGGCTGCTTGGGGTGGATGGCGTAGTGGCTCATTTGCGACTAGGTATTACAAAGCCGGCTATCCGCCGTCTCGCTCGCCGTGGCGGTGTCAAGCGTATCTCTGGTCTGATCTATGAGGAGACACGAGGTGTTCTCAAAATCTTCCTGGAGAACGTACGTCGCATTTGTCCTTCCGTTCTCTGGGCTCTTGTTCACTTGCGCTGCCCCTCCAGGTTATCCGGGACTCCGTGACATACACTGAGCATGCCAAACGCAAGACTGTGACCGCCCTCGACGTGGTCTACGCCCTCAAGCGGTCAGGGCGCACCCTCTACGGTTTCGGTGCTTAAGCTTGCATGTCTCGTGTATTTATGGCTCGGAGTATCTTCGGTGTATTAATAATTAGTGTAACGCTAGTGTCGTAATTTCATCCTTTCTCTCCTGAACTCATGTATCTCGTGCGCGCGTGATAGGCTTGACAATCATCTTTGGTATGCCCATTCTGCGTCTCGCTTGTAGCATGCTACCGACGGTGAATCCAGGTTGACCCCTGTCTTTCGAAGATGGCTGAGAACTACCCTGCGTCAATTTTGCTCTTTCCAGCTGCTGGGTTCTCAAGACCGCGGAAGTAGACATATGTTTCCTCGCTGCACGGCAGAGGGTTCGTACGGTAATAGTCCTCGCTTTTCTCACCAGGTCCGTCCACGCCTAGATTCCCCGCCCGGTAGCGAACGCTAGTCTCACCAGGAAACGTCACAGTAGCCCCGTTATTTTTCCGCATCATACAGTTGTCTACACGAGCATCGTATCGCTCTCGGATCGCCTTGACCCAGATTGCTTTGATACGCCGTTCAACCACTCCGCTATTCAGCGGCCACCTTGCCAGGGTAAATTACGTCTCTGATACTCCTTGTAAGGTACGCACCCGCAGTTCCTTCTCTCCTTTGCCTTGCACCCCTCACCCTCTATTTTAGTGACGTCCCAGATGGCGAGCCCGTTGCCCAACGAAATGCTCGCGACCGTGTTCGAGAATCTGCAGGCCGACGTGCTTGTGCAGGTCGTCCGTGTCTGCCGCAGGTTCCATGCCGTCGCCGAACGCGCCCTCTACACCAACATCGCCGTCGCCGAGAACGTCCCACGTTCGTCGCCCGTCCCGCACAAGACTGTCACCTTCTGCCATACGATCCTCACGCATCCGCATCTCGCCGAGTCCCCCAAAAAGGTCGCAGTGCGCTGGGTGACCGAATCGGGGCCCCGAGAGCCATACATGCAGCACATCGAGCCAGTGCTCCAACTCCTCAATCGCGCCCTACGAATGTTGCACGGTCTCGAGTCGCTTGAGCTGGCGCTGGGCATGTCAGGTGGCTCGATTTCTTCACGAGGGATCCTCAGTGACTGTGCCTTCCCGCACTTACGGCTCTTCGCGCTAAGCGGCGTCGGGCGCGGCGGGCTCCCCGCCAAGACACACCCGACGCCGACGCCGCCCATCGAGTGGTTCCTCGCCGAGACGCCATCGATCGTGCACCTGCGGCTCGCGGACTGCTACGAGGTGCTGCACCTGTCGGCCGCGGACCTGCCGTGCCTGCGCACGTTCCGCGGGAGCGCGCCGACGGCGGCGAGCGTGCTGCCGGGGCGGCCCGTGCAGCTGCTGAGCCTCGTCGGGCACGAGTTCGTCACGGAGCGCGACCTCGAGCGCATCGCGTGCGCGAGCGTGCGCATCCGCTGGCTCGACCTCAGCTCCATGTCCGTCACGCCCCTCCTCCTCCGGGACATCTCCCGGCATTTGTTCGGCGTCGAGCACCTCAAGGTCAAGCTCGCGCTCCGGCACACGCTCCATCACGCCATGTCCGGCATCGTGAGTGACCTCTCCTCTGCCAGCCCCCGTGCCCTCCCCTCGTGAGGCATCAGGGCTAGGGCCCCGCGGGCCACGATTGCTGATTATTTGCCGTGCGCGCGCGCTTTGGTGTGCTGCCTATTCTGTAGAGCCTACTTGTCGGCCTGACGTCGGTGCTTGGTGCATTTCCGGAGTTGAATCAGCTTGACCTTTCGCCGACGGCCCTTGACGGTGTTGGCGACTCAAACGTCTCCGACGAGCAGACCCTCTGCGACTCCTGGTCCCGCGGCTGTCCCACCCTGCGGCATATCATCTTTCCCTCAGGGACCGAGTGGCTGCGAAGAGACGATGCGCGTTGGGTGCCCGCCGCAGGGGTGCACTGAACAGGTCAGTGCGTATGATTCTCGCTGTCAACTCGCAGCATGCTAAATGCGATGAACACAGGACTCCATTCACAGAATTATGCTATTTCATCTAACCTTTCTAGCATTTTGGCAATAGCCTTCATGATTTTTACGACTCAAGTAGATCAGTGCGTACGAATACGAAATTCGCTCTCCTGCTGTCTGCCTTAATACCGATATTTCCCACAGCAAACATCCGACCACAGTGTTCGGCTGCAGAGCCTGAGAGAGATGCGTCCGTTGGCGGGAAACGACTCCACGGATGCGGAACAATAGCTATTCTATTAGTATATCCTATTCGCCTGATTGGCACACACGGACAGACGTGCAGACATTATAACGACAAGAGTACACTGAAAACAAATGGTGGTGCGTGATACAAGCGTCCGACGAGTACCGGCTCGAATAAACACGGGACACTGAAATAAGTGATACAAGCGGATCTGTGGTTTGTAATAGGCAGCCAAGAAGGGGGTATCATCCGGTGTCATGGTAATAACGTTAATAGATATCACACGCACGCAGAAACTCACTGCTCCTCTCCTTGCTCCTCCTCTTCGCCTTCGTCGACGAAAATGTCTGCGTAGTGGTCTAGGATAGTCTCGATGGCCTGTACCGAGGGTCAGTTGGCAATAGGAGAACGGCACAAAGCAGAGGAACGTGCCTTGTTCTGCAAACCCGCGTCTGCCATCCCAGTCATGTTGCCGTTCACACCCGGCTGGGCCTGTTTAAATAGTGTGGGACCGAACACGATAGCCAAGTTTTGGACCGACATAGCGTTCTCGGCCTCATATTCTGCGATCCTGTCCACCAAACATATTCAATCCACAGAACACAAGCCAAAACAGATCATGGACGCACTTGTGAAGGTGCCCCATAAAGTACTTCAAGGTTGCATAGTTTGGATCAGGCAACTCGTTCACCCGCTCGTGCAGACGAATATGACGGAGCCGGTCATTGTCCACGCCTACGGCACTTGTGTCAGCCCTCGGTCCCGCATGCCTATCAGCCTCGGTCACTTACGGGCCGCCTCCAGGAACTCCTCGTGGAGCTCGAAGGTCATCAGTGGGTTCGGAAGCTCGCGCAGCCATTGCTTGAGCACGCTTGTAACCACGCTAATCTCCGACGACCACTCGTTTGCGTCAAGGTTCACAGTGTCCATGTCTAAAAACGCCCGAGGAGTCAGCACTGTTCACATCGGACGGACGGAACATACCTTTATCAAGACGCTCTCTCAGCTCCTTGACCTTCGTGATTGTTCCGCCTACACGATATATACCCTGAGCGTGGAGACCATACTTCTCGATCGCTTCGCAGCACTTGACCATAATCGGTGGCACTTCTAAGTCGTCACGAAGGAGCTGTTCTGCCAAGTCGACGCCAAACGACGGACGGCCCTTGTCCTGAACATGCGAGACGGATGTGTTCGGAGAATTCATCTGCTGAATCAAGGGTGCTATTGGCGGGAGCTGAGTTAAACTCGTTAATTATCTGTTGCGTTTGAAAGTTGGAAACATACGTAGCCCTCATCCCTCGGTCCATCGCGCCGAGGACCACGCCAATTAGAGCCGTTGTGGGCGACTGCGTAGTTTTGCATGTAGGTCTTAAAGTCGCCTCGGTTGTCTATCGACTCGGCTATTGCCTTGAGGCCAGCTTCTGTGGAATGTGTGAGATGACCGTGTCTTTAGTATTGACCACGGGCTACAAACCTTCAGGATTGAGAGGTGCCAATGTTGTCCCATCTCCAAGTACAGTTGACTCGAAAAGGAATGAATACCGTATCATGTGGTATTGTATCCCCAGGTCGACGTCGTTCAAACAGGATTGTAAAGCCTGAGGAAGTAAGTGACCATCCAGCCTTGAATAAGAGAAACTTACTCGTAAAATGCGAGGCAGCTGGAAGTTGAAATACTCCTGACGGATCGCCTGCGTGTCGGTCATGTTCTTACGATACTGATCAGAAGCGGCAGACATGCGCTGTCTGATGTCATCTGCTTGTCGCTGTATCTGTGCACACCGTGAGCGAAGGCAGCTGTCTAGTTCCGACACCCACTTACATTTCCCGGATTCTTGCCCTTCAGCAACATTCCGCCTTTTGCCACGGCCTTGCCGATGACTCGCGTGCGATGACCACCACCAGGTGAACGACCCTGCACACCCGTATCACGTAGTGATTCACCCTCTTTCTGAATAAGCACGCGCTCGAGCTCCTCTGCGGTGGCCTCCACCCGGCTCTTGCTCTTCTCAGTTGCAGACTCGGCATCTTGCAAAGCACGCTCGTATCGACCAGCGAGGTCCTTTGTCTGAACGAAGTTGAGATTCTCGCACTGAATCAGTTCGGGTAGACGGAGCTGACCTGCTTTCTCTCACGCTCAGAATTATCTATCACTTTGTTCAACTCGTCGATCTGCTCCTTCAACATTGTAGCCATTTTGATATGACTGGCTGCGACATTCTCGTGTAATTGCAAGGTCTGCTTCCAAGCTAACATAAAGGAGCTGCGCTTTGTTAAGCTTAGAGAGCAGAGTCGAAGAGGAAGAGGCACGCACCCAGCCTTAGCGTCGTGCTGCCCATACATCTCTACCGTGCTGCGTGCCAGTTTCTGCAGATTACGGCCGTAATCCGCCTCCATCTCCATACGCTTCCTCAGGAATGTCGCGACTTCCTACAAACAATGTCATGTTGGAGGTGAAGTCATGTCAGGAGGTCTGGCCTACCTTGCAGGAAGCGGTGCTCTGTTTTATTCGATCCAACATCAACGGCACGCCACACTAGAAAGGCCACAGGTCGGTGTTATTACGTATAATATATGTCATGGCATCCGAGTACGTACATCTAGATTACACAGTGCCCTGAGCACATTCTCGTCGAAACTAGTATCGAGTATGCCATCTTCGGAGGGCGAGAAGGCGGACGATGAGTGCGCAGGCTGCGGCACGCTGTCGCGCCATCGCATGTGGTTCAGTCGTGTAGGCGACTCTACGCTCGAGCGCGGCGGTGACGCAGACTTTGTCGGGGTGAGCGGTACTCCAGGTACATCGAGCGACTCCCGAGGAAAGTAGGGCGAGCCGTTGTAGGCATGGTTCTGGTGGGAGGAAGGGTGGTCGCTGTCGGTATGCTCCCAGTTGGAAGCTGGGTATCCTTCGTCGCTCATCGTCGCAGCGAACGCCGCGGTCGTCGTAGCGGTCGGCGTCGTCGGTGGCAGAGACGGTGAACTGGTCGTTTGCCCCTCCCTGGGTAGAGCACCGTTACGTAACACGGCTCTAAGTATGGCAATTGCCGGTCAAACCGGCGGCAACAACGAAGCGTTCCAAACATAGCATGCGGATCACGGACCGAGAGACCCGAATGTCCGGGCGGCGTTCGAGTATTTGGAACATTATAAAACAAGATACTGGATGCCTTTCCACAGCCGTCTACAGAGCTTTGTAGACTAGATTTCAGAATAAATCGAACACGGCATCACGGCAGATCTTACTTACCACTGTTTCGGTCTAAACAGCTGCGTTTACAGACTCGAAATCTGGAAGGGAGGTTGGACCCCCCTTACAGACTAGATTCTACGTTTATAGACGTGATTTAAAACTCCGCATGCGTCGTTGCACTTGCTCCCCCACTTACGCCGCCCTCCGTCCTGCTAGATGTGTACAGTGATATTATAAATGGAACATATGGTATTGCCTGTCTGGCCTTCGGGTGAAATCGGGACCGAGGTAGGTATGTGGTGAGCTCGTCGACGTTCAATGTATACGGCGCGATTGGCCGATGACCAAGTGTGATGCTGCCCCAAAACGGTCCCTTGGAGCACTTCATTGGCAGCAGATTCATGCTCATCTTCCAACTGCTGCCAGAGCAGTGTTAAGTTAGGGTCTATCAGCGATACACAGAGCGAACGCGTCCACTCGAGTGTGTCAGCCCGCAGTTGCACTTTCGAACTCCGCTTACGAAGCGAAATATTCTGTTTCTTCGCTCTTGGTTGCTGTGGTTTTATAGATTGGTACAATTAGACCCTAGAC
>NW_006767639.1:682187-694317 GCF_000300595.1 Phanerochaete carnosa HHB-10118-sp | reverse complement strand
GAGAGAAGTCGGCGGCGGACTTGGAGGGACACAAGGGGCGGCAGAAGGAGTTCGACGCAGAGCTGGCGCGCCTTCGTGGAACGAACGGCACTCTTGCGTCGCAGCACGCCAGCCTCAAGTCCGAATACGAGCAGCTGAAGGAGGCCAACGACTCGCTAGTCGAGCAGGCCACCACTCTCTCTGGCGACCACGCAGCCGCGCTGGAGACCTATAGCGGCTTCGTACGCGCAGTCGAGGCAGAGCGCGACAAGAAGTTCGCGTCCCGGAAGGTCACGCCAGGCATGTTCCAGCGAGAGGCGATACTGGAGAACACGAGGAACACCGTAGCCTGCCTGCAGGACACGATGGATGCTCTGGATGAGCGGCTTTCAGAGGCGCACAAGGAGCTGTACGACAAGGAGCGGGAGCTGGAGAAGGTCGAGACGGCGGTGAAGGACGAGAGGAAGAAGGTCGAGACGTATCGGGCAGTTCTGCGGACGCCGCTGACCACGCCTTCGTTGGCAAACTCGAATGGCCGGTTCTCTCGGTCGCCGTCGCTGACGCCGCCGCCCGAGACTCCCACCGGCAGATCCGACGCAAGCTCCGGAGATCCAGTCGCCACAAAGCCCTTGAAGCTTTCCGGCCAAGACTGACGCTGGCAACATATACTCTCTCCTCCATATTGCCGGACATCCTCGTGCAAGAGTCATCAGCTACAGTGCAGGAACACTAGCTTGGACGGCATGGCACTAGCTGGGACATGTCGCTTGCTGTTCTTGTAACGGACTACCGAGCCTATCGTAACTAAATTCCTCTGTATACTGCATTAAAATCTATTCGCTATCAAAATTCTAGAGTCCTGTGGGGACTGTGGCATAGACGGGAGGCAGGAAGTCTCGAATTAAAATTGCCAGGCGCGTCGGTCTGAACGACGTATCGGAATCGCACAGCGAGCTCGATATTCACGAGAATATTCATCAATGCCCACTGAGTACTGGGTCCATGCCCCGGATAAGTCGAATGACGAATATGTGTACTATTCAGCGGATGCTGGCACAGACCACCAACCGCTCGTCCAGGCCGGTCACAATGCCCTTGCCAAGTCCTGCTACTGCGGTACTGCCATCGAGTGTAACTAAGTACTTTGAGCGGCGGCACCATAAAGCTTTCGGATAGACCATCGCAGCAGATGTGAAAGGTTTCCCTCCTCTTGCAAGTTGTGTGGGCTCACTTTATCGTTGGCGGTAGCGTCGCGTATGTTGTTCGTGGGTATATCGTACCTTCTTGTTTCCTCTGGCATTATGACCTCGCGCTGCACGAGTGCGCCATGCGCATTGTGCACGAAGAGTCCGATACTGACGCCGCTTATGAGGCCTTGAGGTCGCAGTGGTCACCGGACTTCCTTTCTGCATTTTGCGCTGGACATATTTGCGTGGGGTCTTGATCATGCACTGTTTGGCACCAGACGCTTCTGGGCCCAACTGCCAGGACATTGGAGCAGGCAAAACTGTAATGAATCATTATGCCTGTGAGAGATCACGATATCATCAAGAAATAATCGAGTAGCTCCTTGAGCGAATGTGAGCTGCTTTGGACTCCACGCAAGCAGTTCTATACTCAAGCGTAGTTAGCGAACCCGATCTCTGCATGTCATCATCAGCCCCCATCCCGCACGGCGTAGAAAAGCAATCGGCACCTACTCTTGTTCCCGACATCGTATATCGAATAAAAGTACTGGAGCCACGCCTGACCGAGGATCGCGTCCATCTGGAAGCCAGCGCTCGCAAACCACGTGTAGTGCCGGCCGTCGCCCGTGATATTGAGTATGGCATACGCATTGGACGGGACGATGTACTGCTCGGGAGTGAGAGTGAAGTTTTGGGCGTTCATCGAGTAGTGGAGCGGCGGCAGGTCTGCAAGGGAGGCGTTCGCGGGGAACGCGAGGATCACAGTTTCGGAGTTGATCGACGCGCCTGCAGCGCCCGGGACTGCATTCTGGATCGCGAGGTAACTCTCACTGTTTGCATGCAGTCAGGCGCGATACGGAAGGAAGAGCTGGTGCGGCTCACATATTAAGGCTCAACCAGATGTCCCCGCTGTCCGTGTCGACGAAAAGCGGACCATCTGCGGAGATCTGGTTGTCTCCAAAGTATATACCATCCATCTAGCAAGGACATGCTTATCAGAATGGCTGTCGTCTCGGTACGGCCTGGAAGGCGCACGCAGGTTGAAGCTCCACATGGACTGGTTGAACGGGTTGATAATGTCCAGCCAGGCGATCTCGCCCTGCACCTTGCTCACGTCGTACCCACCAAACACGATCTCACCCTCGCCGACCTGCTGCCCGGCCGCAACATCCAGCGCCGGGACAACCATACTCCACAGCGCCTGCTCAATGACGCCCTCCTCGACAAGGCTGTCGAGGAACGTGTTCGTCGGCCCATCGATACCGCTGATTGTGTGAGCATTCGAGCCGTTAAACGACAGGCCGACTGCGCGAGGGCCCGGTCAGCACTGAGCATGCTTGAGTACCAGAAGTTGTACGTACTGAAGCCGTCCAGAGGCTCAAGGTCGGTGGGGAGCGACGTCTGGTTCGCAGCGCCAACATACTGGTTCGTCACCGTCGCAGAGCCGATGGTCACAGTGTCCAGGTATACCAGGCCGGTCGCGCTGCCCTCCTCGTAGCCAACGCCAAAGGTCTCGCCGGTGCTGCAGAACACAGGCACATTAAGTGCAGAGCGGGAGGTATAGCTGCCGTCGACTCACGCTTTCGAATTGGGGCCCGGGACGTACGGGCTCGAGGCACCAACCCAAAGCGAGGAGCTTCCCGTGTCGACGAGCACGTTGTCGAACGTCTGGTCGTTCCCAGTCGTGACTGTAGTGTACGTGGTAAGCGCTGCATTCCTCTTCTACAGCCACTGGCCATGCGCACCGGAAACAGTCAACTTGGTGACTCTGTTGCCCAGAGATGCCGTAGGATTTGCCCTAGCATACACTCGTATCAGCGCAACAAACAGCCATATCAGGCAAGACACCTACAACGATGCGCGGACAGGCAGCTTCACGAGCCCAGCGGCGTACGCACCACCGAGAACACCAAAGAGAAGCGCGAGTTTCATGCCTGCGAGATGAGCCATGATTCTAAGAGGCGTTCCAGAGACAAGTATCAGGTTGCTGAGAGAGAGAGAGAGAGAGATCTCTTCGTAGCTGGTGAAGCAGCAGTCCAAGCCGATATATATATATCGAGCGAGGTCCACCCAGCTTCGAAGAACTCGGCGAATACGGCGAAGGGTTGCTATGAGACAGGTGATGGCATGTAATACTGACTACCTGTGCATATCAGAGTTCGCACGCCGCCCTGTCACCTCCGCCACTGTCCAGGGCTCGAATGCATATTAATTTTACCGACGTCTGCGTCCGGTCCAAGAAGTCGATAGTGCACGTGAATGTTCTGTCGATCAGCAAGGATTACGGAAAACGAAGTTGATGTTCTTGACAAGGCTGTTGTTCTCGACGAGGCGGCATTCAGGCCGACGCAATCAGCGCGCAAAGAGCTCATGACTACACGCGGATATAACTTGCCGTGGAGAGAAAGAGCCTACGTATGCACCGATATAACGTTAGTCACGACCAGGTGCAGCTTGACATCATACTCACGTACGGGTATCTGGTACGGGATGGTACAACTGCGCCAGTTGGTGTTTTGCAGACTCAGCGGTTCTGTGAGCTGGCGGCAGTGTATGTTTTGAGAGATAATATTCACAGGCGTTAGTATGCTGATCTCGCGGGGAGACGAAAGAAGGCAAGCATCCGAGTCCACATAGGAAGTTCAACATCTTTGCAGCGCTGAAGCGCAAGGGGAAGCGTTCGGCTTTTGTGCCGTCCTCGGACGCACATGTTTGTTCGTGTTCGTGATAAAAAAGCGCAACATCATATTGCTCGCTGGAGGCCCGCACTAGGTACCGAGAGTACGTCAGTAAGAGCGCACTGCGAACTGGCAGACGATCCTCGATTTGCCAGTTGAGTCTGGCTATCCTGCAACTGAGACTAGGTAGCCACTAGTACTTCTTGGAGCAGCTCAGATTTGTCTCCTCTCTGTTACAGCTTTCCTCCTCCCACCTTGTAGCTTCGCAGATCTCATCAAAGGGATGTGCTTTGTGCGAAAGGAAGGCGAAGTCACGAGAGAAATTTGGAACCTTTTTGTCACAGAAAACATGCAAAAACAGCTTGAAAAAATAAGTAAGGAAATGTCGTATTTTTTCTCTCGGTATCTGGCAGCCCGGCAACTCGGCAATCCGGCAGCCGAGCCGATTGTTCGCCAGGCCATTTACCAAAGCGCCCGGGGACGGCGGCACCCGGACGATAGTCGGCTCGGCTGCTGGGTTGCCGAGTTGCCGGACTGCCGGATACCGAGCGAAAAATACGACATTTTCTTACTTATTTTTTCAAGCTGTTTTTGCATTTTGTTGTGATAAAAAAGTTCCAAATTTTTCTCATGAGTACACCGGGTGGTAGTATGCAGTTTTTTTATATCAATCAAAAGCGGGTGAACAAGAACCTGTCGACGGTTTAACCAGTTGTCATCCGAGAAAACTCGGACACAAAATTTCCCTTTATACTAGACTTGCCGCATCTTTTGTTTAGTTTTGCACCAGTTTTTGTCCCAATTTGCCCCAGTGTGCAATCGAAAGAAAATTAGTCCCCTTTTTCGTTATTTTTGGCTGGGTTCCCTCAAGAAAAAAAAACCGCGCTTACAACCCTGTAGTCCCGCGCTGTATTATCGGCTTCAGTCGCTCCCATACGTGAAACGAATGTCGCGATCGCCAGGTAAGACATTGGTCACTGACTTGCGACCAGCCGATAAGAAATGTCGCAGAACCGTCCTCGATCCCTCCCACGACAGAGGGAACAGGTCAAAAGGGCAACATCTTCTTCTCTGACATACTCTCCTCTGTCAGTGGCATACTCAGACAGCAAGAAGGAAAGAAGAGTCGAAAAAACGCCGCGAGCCAAAACGAGATTTGATGCCGACAGCGCCAGTCGATGACACCGGCACCGTCCTCTTCTTCGAGGACACAGGTGCACCTCCTGGTTCATCCACATATCTCACCGTTATCATACTACATGGGTCATACTTTCACGGATGTAGGCTACTCCATCTATTCATATCTGCACCACTAACCTCTTCGCTGTTAGTGACATTCCAGAATTTGGTTCCGTATGCTGCGTCAAGCAATCTGCGGATAGTCCGTGTCAACCTACGAGATTACCCAGGGTCTACCAAGTTCTCTGAGGAAGAGATGGACGCGATTAAGAGCGGCGATCCTGAAATACAAGCAGGCGCTATGAAGGCGCAAGGGCAGCAGGTTGCGGCTTTTCTACGACACTTCGCGACAACATACGGCATACCTCCGACTACTCAGGCAGACGGAAAGCTTGTCGGTGGCATGACTCTTGTCACGTGGTCTATGAGCACCAACCTTTCGATGTCATTGCTGGCTCATGCTGGTTCTCTGCCAGCAGAGACTCGCGAAGTTCTGGGTGATTATTTGCGCACAATAATTCTTCATGGTGAGTTCGTTATCCCTCATCCTGGGCAAGATGATGACTGAGAGCGAGCAGATCCCGTGTCCGGCCAGACTTGTGGGGCGGCATCCCTGCAAGGCTCGTATTCTCCCCTCCGCGATGCGTCTCTATCGCTAGACGAACGAATCAACTTGGCTCGGCTCCGGCTCTCGTACTATTTCTCGACTGTGGACGACTTCAAAAGCATCACAGCTGAGGAACTCAACGCCCGCGTGCCCATGCACGAGAGCCCGCTCGAGGACCCATCCAAGACGCCGACGCTGCTCCGCATGTCGAAGGAGGAACGCGACGCCATCGGGGACCGCGACGCATTCGTCCGCTCGACCTTGCACATCATCCGCATCGCTCCCGACGTCTTCCGCGAGAACTTCGAGCGGGCACTATTCCGATTGGACGGAATATTACCGAAGATCAGGATCGTGTGTGCGTGGGGCGACGAGACGATGAGTGACTGTGTCTTTGCGACCAAAATTATTTGGGACAGGCTGGAGGCGGCTCGAGCCGAGAAGACTCGTTTCCGCGATATCGAGTTTTACAAACTGGAGGGATGCAACCACATGGTGAGTGTACCGCCGGCTTTCTCGATGTCTGATGACTGAACTTTGCACTAGTCGCATTGGGACCACCCGGAGAAAGTCATCCATCTTCTGACTACTCGGGCGTAGCCGCACCTAAAATTTTAGACTTCTACATAGCATATCAATACCAAAGATCTAGACGGCCCGCGGCATACCTTGGTCGGGGCGACTCGCGGCTTACATTATCCAGGAAATGCTCCAGTTGCAGCGCTACTGATAATTTGGGTATGACATGAGCGATCTCTCTAGTGTTTCGAAAAACCAGCTCAATATTCCGTTGACCCTTCCTCTTACGAGTTGTATGAGCTCTCTTTATCGTTGATCGGTCCTGACCACTTTCTTTCAACCAATACGACCGTGAACATAAATAATTTTAAACGTCAAATCGCCTCCGAGGTGTACCGCCCCTCCAGAACGCCTCGCTGTCCGTCGATGAGCGCGTTAAGGCGGGCAAAGTCTTACTCACATGCTGTCCCACGCCCATGTCTACTCTCAAGGTCGCCACGCTCGAGCTGCACGAGGGTGCCATTGCTTGAGACATTTTCCGCGCGAGGCTTGGACTCGTGTGAGTGCTGCTACGAAGCCCGGCGGAATATTTATCCCAAGCGTACGTTGCCATCGTCGTCTCTGCCTCATCCTGGATAACAGAGTGGGGGAGATCGTCGAAAACTGCAATAAATCAACATAAAAGGTGTCCTTGATTGGTATTCTCCTGTCAAAACGGAGATACGATATCGACAGGGAACGACCAGGATCATGTTGAGAAGCCCGCAGAGCTTCCGACAGATTGGGCGCAGCGGAACTTGCAGCGGCAGAGGACATGCGACGAGATACGCTGAGATATGTGTTGCCATCGCATCCTGACGAGGGATGATGATACAATCAAGAAGAGCCTAGGCAGCATCTCGGGCGAAGACGTGCTCTACGTCGCCCTAGCCACCCCGCAACCACATCTCCACTCAAGCATAGTTCGCAAACCCGATCCCTGCAGGTCGTCATCAGCCTCAGCCTCGCACCACTAAAAGGCAACCGGCACTCACTCGTGTTGCCGACGTCATATATCGAGTAGAAGAACTGGAGCCACGCCTGGCCCAGAATTGCGTCCGCCTGGAAGCCAGCACTCTCAAACCACGTGTAGTGCCGGCCGTCGTCCGTGATGTTGAGCGCGGCGTACGCGCTGGACGGGACGATGTACTGTTCGGGCGTGAGTGTGAAGTTCTGGCCGGCCATCGAGTAGTGGATCGGTGGCAGGTTTGCTAGGGAGGTGTTTGCGGGGAACGCGAGGATGGAGGCAACGGGGCTGATGGACGCGTCTGCTGCACCCGGGACCGAGTTTCGGATCGCAAGATAGCTATCTCTGCGTGCGCGCGGTCAGAAGGGAGAGATTATGGGTTACTCAGCGCGGCTTACACGTTGAGACTCAGCCCAATGCCTCCGCTGTCCGTGTAGACGAACAGCGGACCGTCGTTGGAGATCTGACTGTCACCAAAGTATATGCCATCCATCTGGCGGGGACAAGCAGGTTAGAGTGATATCCATCCTCGACCAATAAACAGCGAGAGGGAACACTCACGCTGAAGGCCCACGTGAACTGGTTGAAATCATTGGTGACGCCCAGCCAGGCGATCTCGCCCTCCACCTTGCTCGCGTCGTACCCACCAAACACGATCTCGCCCTCTCCGACTTGCTGTCCGGCCGTAACATCGAGTGCCGGGACGACCATGCTCCACAGCGCCTGCCCGATGACACCCTCCTGTACAAGACTGTCCAGGAACGTGTTGGTGGGTTTGTCGATACCGCTGATCGTGTGTGCATTCGAACCGTTGAACGACAGGCCGACTGTGCGCAGGCCGGTCAAACAGTGGTCACAAACAAACACCAGAAGTGCACGTACTGAAGCCGTCCAGAGGATTGAGGTTGACAGGAAATGAGGTTTGGTTCGCAGCGCCGACGTACTGGTTAGTCACCGTCGCAGAGCCGATGGTCACAGTGTCCAGGTACGCCGGGCCGGTCGCACTGCCCTCTTGGTAGCCAGCGCCAAAGGTCTCGCCGGTACTGCGGGACACAGCGATGAGTGCAGAGCGGAAGGCAAAGGTCTCGCTGGCTCACGCTTTCGAGTTCGGACCCGGGACGTACGGGCTCGAGGCGCCGACCCACAGCGACGAGCTTCCCGTGTCGACGAGCACATTGTCGAACGTCTGGTCGTTCCCAGTCGTGACTGCGGTGGACATGGTAAGTACGGCATGCTATTTCCTATGACTAACAGATATGCGCACCGGAAACAGTCAACTTGGTGACTTTGTTGCCCAGAGGTGCTGTAGGGTTCGCCCTAGCGTATGGGCTTGTTAGCGCAACAAACAGTCGTGACAGGCAAGACACCTACAACGACGCACGGACAGGCAGCTTCACGAGTCCAGCGGCGTACGCGCCGCTGAGGGTACCGAAGAAAAGCGCGAATTTCAAGCCTGCGAGACGCGCCATGATTTCAGAAAGTAGTCAAGTGTAAGTGCCAAGCCGTCAAGAGAGATCGCTGTTCGTGGTTGGTGCAGCGGTAGTCTCAACCGATCCGACTTATATACGTCGAGCGAGGCCGGCGGCACACTTGGCTTCGTCGGCTCGGAAAACAAGGCGCGAAGGCTGCTATGAGATCCGTGATGGCATATGGTCATGAATACCAGCGTTCGCACGCTGCCCTGTGGCCCTCGCCGCCGTCCAGGATCCTGTACGTATCTTAATGTCGCCGGTTCCCACGTCTAACCCCCTGCAGTGGATGACGACGTCGATAGTGAACAAAATTCGACGAGACTTGCTGGTGCTCTCGACAAAGCGGCGGTCAGGCCGACGCAATCGGCGCACAAAGGGCTGCAAAGAGGCTGTCTTACGCACGGACATTACTTGCCGCAGACTGACAAAGTCTATGTACGCGCCAAGACCAATTTAGTCGCGACTTGTCATCGTACTCACGTACGGACATCCGGTACGGAATGATACAGACGTGTCAGCTGACACTTTGAAGAGCTGGTGGCAGTACTGTAAGCTCTGAAGATCATTTTTATAGATACTTGGGTGCCGCTCTCGCGGAGAGACGGAGGATGGCTTGTCCGAATCGACATAGGAAGTTGAATATCTTTGCGGGGCTGAAGGGTAAGAGGAAGCGTCCGGCTCCTGTGCCGTTCTCGGACGCGACGAGTTCGTTCGTATTTGCGATAGAAAAGTGCAACATCTGCGCGCTCGAGGCTGTCAAATAACCACGAATACACCTTGCAGAGCTCGTCACCACTCGGGCGTCTACGCGTCCATGACCCTAGATACCCCAAACTGCCGGGCTGCACATACCCCGCCACACCTCCTTCACAAATCTTCTATAAATATTAATTCGCCTTGAGAAACTGCAAAGACAGTTCTCTGCACATTATACTCAGGTTTAAAGCTTTAGATGTCAAGTCTTACGATCACTCTTCATCCTCGGCCGAGGTTTAGACTAGGCTATCTGACGCACCCTGACAATTTTCAATATTTTGTACCAACCTCGGGGAGCCGGCCTGAACCTCCTGGCTGGATCCATGATCCTCTCTCGGTCTGCTCGCCGCGCCGCGATATTGAATTTGATGAACTGGAGGGATACAGCTACATAGTGGGCGTCCCATTGGCTTTCTCGTTGTCTGAAGACTGAGCTTGGCACTGGTCGCATTAGGACCAACCGGAGAAAGTCATTCATCTTCTGACTACCCGGGCTTAGCTGCGCCTATAGTAGATTTAGACTTCTGAATATCACAAATCTCGGACACCCATAGTATACCTTGGTCAGGGGCAGCTCGCGGCTTACAGTATTCGGGAAATGCTCTTGTTGATGGAAGGGCTCATCGCTCATGTTGGCTCTTTCTCCCCTGCAGGACTCATGTTTGCACTCGACGTCTTCACGCTTGAGCTGCACGAGGGAGCTGCTACGTCGGACATCACCGCACGGGGCCCCGATTCGCGTGCGCCGTTCAGTATGGACGGAGTGCGCGGATGCTTGCTGTGCAGATCTTTCTGGGCCCTGCTACCAAGACAACAGAGCAGGGTAGATCATCGAGATCCACAATTAGTCATCATTAACGATGTCCTTGGTTGGTATCCTTTTGTCGAAAACAGATATACGATATCAACGCGCGGCCACGACTGGGATCATGCTGAGAAGCCCGCAGAGCTTCCGACATCTCGGGCGCAGTGGAACTTGCAGTGACAGAGGAGATCCAATGAGATACGTCGAGATACGTGTTGCTATCGTGTCCTGGCCAGAGATGATAACACAATCAAGAACCACCTAGGTAGCTTCTCGGACGAAGCCAAGCCCCACGTTGGCCCAGCCTCCCCGCAACAACATCTCCACTCAAGCATAGTTCGCAAACCCGATCTCTGCAGGTCACCATCAGCCTCAGCCTCGCATAGCACACAAAGACAACTGGCACTCACTCGTGTTCCCGACGTCGTATATCGAGTAGAAGTACTGGAGCCACGCCTGACCCAGGATCGCGTCCGCCTGGGAGCCAGCACTCGCAAACCACGTGTAGTGCCGGCCGTCGTCTGTGATGCCGAACGTGGCGTACGCGCTGGACGGCATGACATACTGCTCGGGCGTGAGTGTGAAGTTCTGGCCGGCCATCGAGTAGCTAATCGACGGCAGATCAGCGAGGGAGGCGTTCGCGGGGAACGCCATAATCTCGCCCGCAGGACCGATTGACGCGCCCGCTGCGCCTGGGACCGATTTCTGAACCGCGAGGTAGCTATCTCTGCATACACACTGTCAGAAACAAGATTTTGTGGAGGACTCGGTGCGGCTCACATGTTGAGACTCAACCAGATGTTTCCGCTGTCCGTGTAAGCAAACACGAAATCGTCGTTGGAAATCTGACTGTCACCAAAGTATATGGCGTCCATCTGGCAGATACAAGCAGGTCAGAATTGTATCCATCCTCGACCAACAAACAGCGAGAGGGAACACCTACGTTAAAGGCCCATGTGAACTGGTCGAACTCATTGGTGACGTCCAGCCAAGCAATATCGCCCTCCACCTTACTCGCGTCGTACCCACCGAACAGAATCTCGCCCTCGCCGACTTGCTGCCCGGCCGCAACATCGAGTGCCGGGACGACCATACTCCATAGCGCCTGCTCAATGACGCCCTCCTCGACAAGACTGTCGAAGAACGTGTTCGTCGGCCCATCGATACCGCTGATCGTGTGTGCATTCGAGCCGTTGAACGACAGGCCGACTGTGCGCAAGCCGGTCAAACAGTAGTCACGAATGGACACCAGAAAGTACACGTACTAAAGCCGTCCAGAGGATCGAGGTCGGCAAGGAGCGACGTCTGGTTCGCAGCGCCGATGTACTGATTCGTCACCGTCGCAGAGCCGATGGTCACAGTGTCCAGGTATACCAGGCCGGTCGCGCTGCCCTCGTCATACTCAACGCCAAAGGTCTCGCCGGTGCTGCCGAACACAGTCGCGGTAAGTGCAGAGCGGGAGGTATAGCTGCCGTCGACTCACGCTTTCGAGTTGGGACCCGGGACGTACGGGCTGGACGCGCCGAACCAAAGCGAGGAGCTTCCCGTGTCGACAAGCACGTTGTCGAATGTCTGGTCATCCCCAGTCGTGACTGCAGTGCACGTGGTAAGCGCGGCATTCCTCTTCTACAGCCACCGAAGATGCACACCGGATACAGTTAACTTGGAGATCTTGTTGCCCAGAGGTGCTGAGGGGCTCGCCCTAGTATATGGTCGTGTTAGCGCAACGAACAGCTATGACAAGCAAGACACCTACAACGACGCGCGGACAGGCAGCTTCACGAGCCCGGCAGCGTACGCGCCGCTGAGGGTACCGAACAAAAGCGCGAGCTTCAAGCCTGCGAGATGCACCATGATTTCAGAAGGCTACCAAGTGTAAGTGCCAAGCTGTCAGGAGAGATCCCTTCTTCGTGCTGATGCAGCGAACATTTCCAGCTGATTC